>NC_090646.1:399649317-399980567 GCF_040937935.1 Hyperolius riggenbachi
GATACATTTTGCACAAAAATAACTTAGTGCAGGGTAATTCCTGTAAATATGGAAATATGTCCCTATCTCATCTACAGCAATTTCCTCTTTCATCGTAAATTTTACTATCAGGTGAACCATACCTCCTATTTATCACTTTATTGTAAAAGCTGGAACCTAGGGTCTTGAAAAGAGTACATGCTTTAAAAACATAATAAAAAATGGTTGGTAATACTGATGACAGAATACCAATAATTTTACCGATATTCGACTACCCCCTATAGTAGAATTTCATTAATTATAACGGTATTCTACTATGCCCGATAATAGACTGTAGGTGAGTATACCAATATTATACTACCCTGATAGTAGAATATCAGTAATTATAGCGATATTCTAACCCTCTGCACCCCAATTCTCACACTAACTCTCCTCTATCTAGGCCTAACACTATTTCCCCCTCCCTACTTATTCCTAACAGTAAACTTAAAGAGGTCCTGAAGACTCAGGGAAAAAAAAGAGTTTCACTTACCTGGGGCTTCTGTCAGCCCCTTGCAGCCTCTCTGTGCCTGCAACGTTACCAAAGGATCCACCAGTCCTGCACCATGGCTCCGTTTCTTTGCTGCCGACTTACAAGTCGACAGCCATTGTGCCTGTGTGACCCTGGCCATGCGCATCCTCGCTTGTGTCACCGGTAGCATACTGCTCACCTATATAGCCACTCACTATCATACACCCACTGCTGTCCCTGTACTATGTACTGGTTGAACTCCACTACCGTTATTGGCTATGTTTTCCTTCTGTCAAGTGCAAGAGTTCAAGTCCACTTTAACCACTTCGCATCCAGACCTTGTTTCCCACTTATGGACCAGAGCAGTTTTGACAGTTTAGCTATGTCCTTATTTAATCAGAAATAACTTTATCCCTACTTAAGAAATGAAATATATATTGGTTTTTTTTTCAAGACAAACTAGGCTTTCATTTTATGCCATTTTTTCCCTCAAACAATTTTGTTTTCTATGAATTTTAATGGCAAAACAAGGAAAACAATTGAAAAAACACATTATTTCTCAGTTTTACCAATTCCAATTTAAAAATAAAAATTGCTACTGTAGATAAAAAAACACATATTTTGTTTGGCTAGTCTTACTGCTTATCACAAAACTTAGATTATGTTCCTGTCACAATTTACGGTGAAGATATTTGATTCTAAAATAATGCTACAGAGTGTATTTTTCACTATAAACGAAGACAATAAAAGTATTCTTAATGGTAAAAATCAATCTCATTACCTCAGAAAACATATATTCCCATTCATCAATTAGTGCTGCATCAGATAGTGCCAGAAATGTGCACAGGAGCAAGCCCAATCCTGCACTGCTTCTGCTACAAGACATATATCTACTGACTCGTGGCTTAGATAAAGTCACAGAGGATGTAGATATACTGTAGTGGTGGATAAAGTGGTTAATAAAGCATACCAGTAGTGCACTTGCAATAGAGGCGCAAGGAAAAAGGGTTGCCAGGTAATACCGATAGTAGAATATCGGTAGTCTTACTGATATTCTACTATGCCTGATAGTAGAATATCTGTAATTATTCCAATATTCTACTTTCACCCTCTGTACCCTAATTCTCACACTAACCTTCTACACCAGCCTTTCCCCATCTACTCCTAACACTAACCTCCCCCCACCTATTCTTAATACTAAGCTCAGTAATTAACTTCCCAAGCTAGCCCAATAATCAGAAAGGCCAGAGTTCAGCTACAGTATAGCCAAACTCCGTTGCTGCTCCCAGCGAGCAGCTGCTGTATATATGGTAGCTGCTAGAAACCACACTACCGCCACTGCCATTTTGCTTGGGTGACTCTGGCATCCAAATTTTCATCTAGCTGGTTATTGATCAATCTAACATGGGTGCCTATGGCAGCACCCAAAATCTCCCGGCCACAATTGCTAAATAAATGATAAATGGATGCACACAACCCCTTCAGTCTTTTAGTAATATTAAGGTGCAATTGATTGGCCAGCTCAATATCTGCATAATTATCCAATGTATTTTGCTCTTAACCAACTGCCATTCCTGCATTCTGCTAATGTGTTAACTGTACTGTAATAGTATTTATAGATAGCTCTCTGCCCCCACCCCTTTCGTGTTTTGTTTAAGTCAGTTAAGCATAAGTACACTTTACTCACTGATAGAACTTCTTTCCCCATTATTTAAATCAGCCAGGTGATGATTGTATAGGTAATTGTATAGGTACACTTTAAATTATAAAAAGAATCTTTGGGCGTGCCAACCTCCATTACAACTAATCTTCTAACAGAGTTAAAGTAGGGCCTGCCCTATGCTAACCATTTTCTTTTACATTCCTTTTGAAGAACTTCAAAATTAGATGAATACAGCCATAGCAGTTAATGCACCTTTTTTTTCACTAATCTGAGGAAGCAGGCAAGCACCTGTGAAATGTGTTGTCAATTTTATGTGCTCTAATAAAAGACATTTTTTCAATAAACTGGTCCAAACTTCAAGAGAGGTAAGATTAACTCTCTGTTTATAAGATTAACAGTTTATTAGCCTATCTTTTATACATTGGGTGCCTCTTCCCCTGATTTAATTGTCTTTTATTAGTTTATATCTTTACCACTAGATGTGTAAACAGTGTTTTTGCAGTGTAAATCCTCTTTATCTGTTTTACAGCTTGATTGCTACATTCTATACCTACATTCTATACCTGTCACACTTACTGATCCCTTGCAACCATGGGTGGACGTTGGCCAGGATGATTTCTAGGACCGGCAAGCTCAGGAGAGGGGGCCTGACTAGGGCGCTCGTCCGCTATTAGCCTTTTTGTACATGTGGTGGTGGGGGGGGGGGTGGAATTGAGAAACAAGAGCCCAGTGCTGTTGCATTTTTGACAGGCGCGGTGTGTGTCCATGCCGTTCTTGCCCTTCTTGTCCCACCTGTCAGTCCTGTCACACCAGTCAGTCATGTTATGCCAGTCCTGCCGATCAGTCTCATTACGTCAATCTTGTCAAGCCAGTCTTGTCATGTCAGTTCTGTCAGTCTTGATAGTCAGTCCTGTCACACCAGTTTTGCCTGTCAGACCTGTCACATCAAGTCATGCCAGTCAGTTCTGTCACGTCAGTTCTGCCACACTGATTCTCTTTCTACCTACAAGGTAACCCTTCCTGTTCTTCTCCCTGTCCAGTGGGGCAGTCCTGGGGTTGTGACCTGGTGGGCACTAGGCAGCAAAGTAGTATGCGCCCATGAGGGGTGGTGGCCCATCATCCCTTGCGCGGTGCACTGCTGAAGACCCATACTTACTTAGACTCCACGCCATGGGAGTGCCCGCACCATTCACCAGTGCTGAGGTCAACAGGATCCTCATACTTATTGTACTAAATATCATAGTTGTAGATCTGCAATTGTAGCAAAGAAAAAAAAAACGTTATGGCCCTCAATTAATCTTAATGAAGCAGCCTTTTGAATGCCTATGCTGCATTCCATTAATGAACAGTGTTGGACTGGGAAATGGAAAAGCTGAGGAAATCCACCAGCTGGCCAAGCAGCAGAAACCCTGTGTTATCACTCCCAATAAAAACCTGTAGCAAGTATTTTCATGATTACTGCGGCTTGGCCAGCAAGATAATTTCCTCAGCTTTTCCATCTCCCAATCTGAAACTGATAATGAAACTTATTTCTGTGCAATAAAGCACTCCTCCGAGGCCACATATCCCTCCACAGCCAAACACTGAAGGGAGTCTGAATGGCAGGCCAATACTGTCCCATACCACCCAACATTTGAAAGATAACGGGAGGATCATACCAGGAAGGACAGAGTGAGACGTCAGTTTAGTGAAATGTGGTGAAAGGCGGATGTGTCTAATTGATAATAGATGAAATAAACAAAGGCTATACTGTAATATTTACAGAAGAAAAAATGTAATATATTGCCCAATTTGTAATTCCTGTGGAATCTCTATATAATCTATATTAGGGCTCCCTCCTTACAATGCCCTAATTACAGTGCCTCCTTCATTATAGTAGCCCCATTATTTCCCCAACCCCATCATCCCCATTAGTTCTCCTCTTATTTCCCCAATAGCAGGACAGTGCAGGGAATAAAGGAGGTCCCGGGATGTTATATGGGACTCTGAGAATCAGAACAATTACAGTGAAACTGTAACAAGCTGGGATACACTACAGGAGACAATGGGACCAAGGGGCCATAAGAATACTGACACTGTAAAGAAGGACACTGGAATTTGGGGGAACTGGAATGCTGAGGCCCCGTTTACACTTAGTCAGTAGGTACACGTTTTTTTTCCTTCTCCATAGCAGTGCATTGTGAAAAAGATTTCAGTTAAAACGCGTTAAGTGTAAAAGAGGCCATAGGAAAACATGGGACTTACTTTGAAAATCAGTTGACCTTTCAGTTATAACTGAGAGTAACTGATTAAGTGTAAACGGGGCCTGAGACATACTGAAGGGGAGGCACTGGAATGCTGGGACAAACTATGAGGGGGGATACTGGGACACACTATGATGGGGGACACTGAAATGCTCGGACATACTGAGGGAGGACACTGGAATGCTGGGAAAAACTTAGGGGAAACACTGGAATGCTGGGACACACAATGAGGGGGAACATTAGAATGCTGGAAGACACTGAAATGCTGGGACATACTATGATGGTGGGACACTGAAATGCTGGGACATACTGAGGGAGGATACAGGAATGCTGGGAAATACAGATGATGGTGTGCTGGGACATACTAAGGGAGGACACTGGAATGCTGGGAAAAACTGAGGGGAAACACTGGAATTCTGGGACACACAATGAGGGGGAACATTAGAATGCAGGGAGACACTGAAATGCTTGGACATGCTATGATGGTGGGACACTGAAGTGCTTGGACATACTATGAGAGGGTAACACTGGAATGCTGAGACGCACTGAGAGAGGACACCTGAAATGCTGGGACACACTATGAGGGAGCACTGGAAGGCTGGCACACACTGAAGGAGGAAACTGGAATGTTTGGACAAACTGACACAGGGCGTGGAGCGGGGGGGGGGGGGGGGTCACTGGAACGCCTGGACACACTATGGGGGGGGGGCACTGGAGTGCTAGGATACACTGAGGGGAACACTAGAATACAAGAAAATATTATGTGGGGGACATGAAAAGATGGTGTTGGGGTGGGGCTAGCTACTCCACAGAAGTGTAGAGTCAAGAGGCAGATAACGTCAGGACAGAAGCTGCTCTGGGTGGGACGGAGGATAGGGCATGCAAATTCAGGACAGTCCCACTCAAATCAGGACTGTTGTGAGGTATGCTGCCCCCACAAACCCCTGTCCTGCATTGAGAATCTCACTGTGCATCCTGTAATACAATACTTCCAGATTAGGCCTTGGCATGAACCCCCCCCCCCCTTTATCAAACAAAGGGGATAGAGTGAGTGGTGGTTATGCCTAATTCCTTCCTAGAAGACACTGCAGAAGGCAGCTTTGGTGCAGCACTACATCTTCACTGCACCTCAGTGACTAGGCTAGAAGACGCAGCAGACATCAGCACTTCCATCAGTGGGTTTGTGTAACGATTGTGGAATTATCTCCAAGGTCAGCGCACAACATGTGCGCCGACACTGCGGAAACCCTCCACAATCGCTTGGAAAGGGAACCCAGGTTTGGTGCAAATGCACCTGTAGAGAGGAATTCCAACCGGCAGATGGAGCTGTGGAGTGCAGAGGAATAAACCCCCTGCACAGCCACAGATGCCAGATAGAAATTGTACAAAACGAAGCAATACAGGGCAAGATAGCCTCTCTCTCTCTCTCTCTCTCTCGAGAGAGAGAGAGAGAGAGAGAGAGAGAGTGAGCACAGAGACAGAATGTATGTATGTCCACCAATCTAGTCGCCACCCGGCGACGGTTGACATACAACAGCGAAGACCAAAGTGAGAAAGCAATCGCAAGAATAGCCATTGCTCATAGAGACACAAGACTTAGTAAAGACAGATCATAGGATGAATAAAGACAGAACCAATGACAAACTATAATTCAACACGAAAGAACAGACAGGACTAGCTACACGCGGTCACCACACGTTAAGCGCAATAGCGACAAATCGCGTGCAAGGCTCGGTCACCGCACGTTAAGCGCAACAGCGACAAAGCGTACCAACCCTGACTAACAAATGAAACACGAAAAAAGAAAACAAACAAAGAATGTGAACGCTTGCTAATTGGTTGCCTCACCCAGACAACAGCAAGCGTTCGTTCTGGACAAGACAGACAGAAGGAGTAACCAGTAGCAACCGCTGCTCTGGCTACACTCCAAAACAGAGAACCGAGAGATCCACCACCTCTACCGCTAGGGCGAATGCGATGCCAACAGACACACAGATGGAGCAACCAGTAGCAACCGCTGCTCTGGCTTACACTCCAAGACAGAATACAGAAAGATCCACCGCCTCTACCGCTAGGGCGAATGCGATCCAAATAGACAGAGCGATTCACTGTCAGCCGCCGTTGGAGAAAGTGCAATCGCAACAGATAAGACAGAACTAGGCAATACAGATAATAACAACCTGACTGCGTTAGAAGGAATGCTAGTGCACTCCAAAGGATAACTACTCTAAAGCAATATTAGCAAACAATCAGCAGAGGGGCTGAAACAAAAGGTAAGTCAAGCATAACCAAACCTTTATGACCAGCAGGGAATTCTGGGAGGAAATGGCATTTATACTGCAAGCCTTCAAAAGAGGCAGAGCTATCAAACCAGATACGTGAATGCAAATCCCTCACCAGAACAGAAAGTCTGAACCTGCAGAGAGAAAACAGGTCTCCTTTCCAGGGACCTGCAGCATACAGACCTGAAAAATGGTCAAAAAGCTGCCTGCCTGTGCAGACAGCAGAGCAGATCATTACAGTTTGTAAGTAACCGATTTTCGTTTTGTTTTGGAGAGAAAGTTGTTATTTTGGACAGCTGAAATGACAATACCTTACAGTAACTATCCACATAACTTTTCTGCACAATTGATTTGGAGAGGTAATTATAGGGAAACTGCTGTTCGTCAAACAGGTTGAGTGTAACAGCTTATTTTGTTATACAGCTTACCAGCATTCTGCTCTGCTAAATCTGCAGTTAACAGTAAACTGGTTAAAAAAAAAGGTTGAAGGTTTTTATATTAAATGTTTTGAACCTCTGTGGTAAACTGACACTGAACACTTTGGCAGCCTGAAATCAAATGATCTATTTCCTCAAGAGCTGTATTTCCAGGCCCATAGCAATTCTTGTTTATTGCTACTGCAGTCACTAGTGTTTACTCTATTAAATGCTTTTGCATGCAGGCAATAAAGTATTCAATCTGCCTTATTGGCCTTCCTTAATGTAATCGTAGAAAGAATTCATGTTCTTTCCAAGTGATTTGATTCCCAGTTTAGCAGTAACTATGGTTATTTGGTAATGTTGCCCATATTGCTTTACCACTTAGCTTTTTAAAATCAACAATCTTGCAGAAATCCGTCTCCTTCTATAGTCCCCCATGCCTGAAATAGAGTGTTTTTCTATAAAAGGGTTCAGCAGTGCTGATACACTGAGGTAAAGTCACAATAGGTGGATGTGATAGGGTAGTAAGGCAGGAAGCACACAATGGAGTTGAGCAGAGGGTTTGAGGAGGTGGGGTGGGGTAGTAACTAGAAGGATGTGTATGAAAGTCAGACAGAAACCCTTACCTGTGGTCAGGCAGTAGTGGAATCCAGCGGCGTGCCTGAGGAAAGGGGAGGGGCAATGTGGGAATGAAATGCTGGCCACACCCATTTCCTCTTAAGCTGTTCAGAAACACTTTCAATTCAATAAACAAATCTAAAAAATGTAAGGTGAAAAGTTGAGAATGGTAAGTTGGTTGCAGTCATTTTCTATTGAATGTGATCACATTGATTCAAATCAAATGATTTAAAACATTAAACTCACAACTGCAATTGTTTTCAAATCAATAACATAAGGAGATTGTTTTTAAATGTTTACATGTGTCATCAGCATTAGAATAGGATGGGGGTTCAGGAAATTGCATGTAGTGAAGGTTCAGAAAGGAAAGGGAGTGGAACAGACAGAGGTAATGGGTTGGACAGTTATGTGTTTATACATAAGGTTATTAGCAGTAGGTAGAAGGCAGCAGTATGATGACTGTGTGTTTAGGGGAAATAAAATCCTATCCAAAAATATTTTTAAGACTGATGATAATAATTGTGTAGTTTTTTTTTTTTAGTGTACACCACAGGTCTTAAAAGAATAGCATATTTTAGCCAACTAGTTCTGTTGATGTAAACGAAAAAAAATCAGTTTTGTCACAAATTATTCTGATGAATAGTCTGAAATTCTAATAACTTTTAGAGATAAACACTACCCAAAAGAACTTTTTGATGGGCCCCATGTAGGCTTACTTCAGGAGGGCGTGGTGACGTAGTAGATAGCACTCATGCCTTTAAGTGCAAGGTCCCTGGTTTAAATGAGGGCCAGGACACTACATGGAGTTTCTATGTTCTCCTTTTTTCTTGCAAGGGTTTCCTTTGGGTACTCAGTTTCCTCCCATTTCCCACAAACATACATATAGGTGGTCTTATCAAAAACTTGGCTTTAGACTGCAATAGGAACATACATAATTCAGTAACTGACTATGGTAAAGATTAGACTGTGAGCTCCTCTGAGGGACAGTTAGTGACATGACTATGTACACTATGTAAAGTGCTGTGGAAGATACCAGCACTATATACACACACACAATAATAATAATAATAACTTTTCCAGTATAGAGGAGAATTACGGTATATTAGAAATTGTCTGCAGTTGTATGCAACTATTTAATTCTGCTCTAATCAAAGGAATACTTGATTAATACTGGTTCCTATAAGAAAAAATCAATGTTTAAAAGAATGTGATTACAGAGACACCAACTTTATTAGTGCACCTTTATTAGTGATAAAAGAATAAAAAATATAACACCAGGTAGGTTTCCAAAATATAATGAAAGTAGTCTTACAGATAATCCACTTTTAGGCATATCGAGGAGCAACATAAATAGACATTCATGTTGTGATTTGCTTGAATATGGCTGTATGTGCTTTACGTAGCGTAATACCAGAGAAGGTTAATCTATCACTAGTCAGGTCACTTGTAAAACCAGGTATGTCATTTATATTTGTTTTGGACCCTGCAGAAATATTGTTAATTTAAAAGGTTTTTATTTAAAGCCATTGTACAGACATCATGACAAGTATCCCCAGCATTGGGAGATGGCTAAGAAATATCAGGATAAGTACAATGCAAATTATACAGACTAAGAAAACATAAAATGAAACCCAATCCAAAAATAGGAATGAGGAGAAGAAACAAAAATGATAACGTAACAACCCTGGCTGACCAAAGCTACGAAACAGCTAAAGAGTAGCTATAGTAGCTGAACGGCATTGGAGAAAAAAAAAGCCTTGAACAACTTTACAAATGCTCTCTCGTCTGCTAAACAGTCATATTTTTCCTCCCTCATATCCTCCCACTCGCATAATCCAAAGCGCTTGTTTAGCACTTTCAACTCCCTTCTCCGTCCACACCCGCCTCCTCCTTCTTCATACTTATCAGTTGAAGAATTTTTAACATATTTAACGGATAAAATTGCCAAAATCCAAAGTGGTTTTTCCATGCAGACCTCAAACTCCATCTTCACCCTTTTTGCCGATTGCTCCCTATCGGTCTTCTCTCCACTCTCCGCACATTTTCTCTCCTCTCTAATCTCCAAATCTCATCTAACCACCTGTTCTTTGGATCCTGTCCTATCCCCTCCCATCTCATTCCGCAGCTATCCTCATCCCTCATCCCTGTCCTAACATCGCTGTTTAACATATCCCTCTCTATTTTTTCATCCCCACTCAAAAAGGCTGTTGTAACACCACTAGATCCCACTGTACGCACTAATCCAGAACTAATCATCTTTCCCCCATCTCTGTCCACCTCTCTGCCTGATATAACAATAAATGTTAATAACACCCCTATAACTTCAGTTCCCAAAGCACATTGCTTAGGGGTAATATTTGATTATTTTCTCTCATTTATTCCTCACCTTAGCTCCCTAACCAGCTCCTGTCATCTCCAACTCAAAAACATAGCACTCATCCGGCCTTTTCTCACTCAGGACACAACTAAAATGTTAATACATGCTTTTATTACATTTTGCTTGGACTATTGTAATATATTGCTTGCTGTAAACTTTCAACTAACTGACTGGCACACCTCCAATCTGTACTGAACTCGGCTGATCATCTAATTCATCTCTCTTCTCAGTCTTCCTCTGCGGCTCCTCTCTGTTAAGCCCTTCATTGGCTACCAATTAACCAGAGGATATAGTTCAAACTCTTAACCCTAACCTATAAAACTCTCCACAATCTCTCTCCGCTGTACATCTCCTAACTAGTTTCCAGATACCAACCCAACCGCAATCTCAGATCTGCATATGTGCTACTTTTATCCTCTTCTAGAATAACCTCATCGTATTCACATATACAAGACTTCTCATGTGCCTCACCCCTCCTCTGTAATGCCCTTCCACTGCACATCCATCACTCTCCCACCTTTGAAATCTTTAAACACTCCATCAAAACTCACCTTTTCAGACAAGCATATGCTCTAACTTAGATAATTCCCCCTCGACCTCGCATAAAGTTTAACTCCTTACTAAATAACCTAAACATGCACTGACTGTTGTATACTACATACAGTACTTCCCCACCTCTTGTCCCCCCCCCCCCAATTCCTTTAGATTGTAGGCTCACAAGGCCAGGGCTCTCTCACCCTTTTGTGTCTTGGAATCTGTTATTCATTTCATAGCTTGCACTCTGTTATACATTTTATTCATCATGTTACATCTGTTATTGTAATTACCAGTTCTGTATTTTATACCAGTGTCCATATTTGATGTATATCATTGCCTGTATTATTATGTACCCCTTGTTTGTCTTCCCACTTTGTACAGAGCCACGGAATATGTTGGCATTCTATAAATAAATAATAATAAATAGTTGCTATTATGTAGGTCAGAAGTATGTTTTGCAATACGTAATATAACCATTAAGGCATTAGATGAACATAAGAGTCATGAAGAATCCTGTAAATATCAATGGGGGGGGGGGGGTTAAGTAAAGTACAACATACATAATATCCAACATCCTCGCATAGATCATGAGCCTATGCACCATGTGATTCACAGGCTCCAATACCAGGTCACGTTTACGTCACTGCGTAGCTAGAAAGGACATGCTGCCATGGCAATTAATTGAATTTGTGGGGAGCCAGAAACATAATCCCGCTTTTCAGTGGCTGGCTGGTGTACTGATTAAGGGCTCTGCCTCTGGCATAGGAGACCTGGGCTTGAATCTCAGCTGTTGCTGTTCAGTAAGTCAGCTCCTACTCAGTAAAGAGACCTTGGGCAAGACTTCCTAACAAGTGGGCCTTAGTGGCTGGAACTCTGGCTCTTTGCCTAAAAGAAAGACTGCAAGGTTTTTAGAGAATTGTCTCTTAAGTACTTAAGAAATCAAATGTGCTACATTTTTCCAGAAAATAAAAGCACGTGACATTCCCACCAAATGTGGTATAGATTGCCCTCTAAAGCACACATTAGAATTGGAAAGTGATAGCTGAAGTAACCTTGAAGGAGTCATTTAATCTCTTGAGGACTGCAGTGCTAAACCCCCCCTAGTGACCAGGCCATTTTTAGTAAAATGTGCCACTGCAGCTTTAAGGCTAAGCTGCAGGGCCGCACAACACAGCACACAAGTGATTCCCCCCCCCCCTTTTCTCCCCACCAACAGAGCTCTCTGTTGGTGGGGTCTGATTGCCCTCAGATTGTTTATTTTTATTTTTTTTACAAATATTTTTGTTACTGTTTTTATTTTTAAAAAAAGTATGTTCCTTTAAATAGATTCTTCCCCACAGCCAGCCAATTGTGGCGATCGGCTGTCATAGGCAGGGCCGTTTCTAGGGCCCTGCGGCCCGTGCCGCTGCCCTGGGCGCAGAGGAAGGGGGGGGGCGCTGTTATAGCGGGGGAAGCCAGAGCCGCGGTGAGGGCAGCCCGACCTCTCCCTCCCTCTCCCCGGGCCGCCCTCCATGCTCCCCCCTCGGACTGCAGGCAGCAGAGTTAGCGTTCAGGGAAGCTAACCTATGCTGGGGGGCAGCTACCTGTCTAACCTATGCTGGGTTGCAGCTACCTATCTAATCTATACTGGGGGCACCTACCTAATCTAACCTGTACTGGGGGGCAGCTACCTATCTAACCTATACTGGGGGGCAGCTACCTATCTAACCTATACTGGGGGGCAGCTACCTATCTAACCTATGCTGGGGGGAAACTACCTATCTAACCTATACCGAGGGCACTTATCTAACCTGTATTGGGGGTACCTACCTAGCTAGCCTATACAGATGGCAACTATACTGGCTACCTATACTGGGGGCACCTACCTAACTAACGTATACTGGGGGTACCTACCTATCTAAGCTATGCTGGGGGCAACTATACTGGCTACCTATATTGGAGGCACCTACCTAGCTAACCTGTACTGGGGGCACCTACTTATCTAACTTATACTGGGGGGGGGGTGCCTGCCTCTCTCACATATACTGGGGGCAACTATACTGGCTACCTATACTGGAGGCAACTACCTGGCTAACCTATACTGGGGGCAACTTTACTGGCTTACCTATGCCTGGCCACCTATACTCGGGGGGGACCTATAGCTGGCTACCTATACCGGGGGAGGGGGCACAATTTTTACACCCTCGCCCTGGGTGCATTTTAGCCTAGAAACTGCACTGGTAATAGGCTTTTGCCTATGAGAGCCGATCGTTCTCCAGTGTCCCAGGGGGACAGCCGTGTCACACGGCTGTCCCCAGTACAGCGCTGCTGCCTATCGTAGCGCTGTACACGTAAATAGATGGCGATCACGCTGTCTAACAGTCTCCCGCTCGGAGACTGAAGGCGGTGCGGAGCTCCGCCCCCCAAGCAGGAGATGCGCGCGCGGCCTGCGTGCAATCTCCTGCATTAGCTGGCCCCAGGACTTTACGGCAATCAGCGCTAGACGGTCCTGGGCCTGCCGCTGCGGCCATGCCCACCGGCGTGACGCGGTCGGCAAGAGGTTAATGACACAGCAGAAATATTGTTAAACAATATCTCAATCATAGTGTTTCCAGACTTGTATCTATTATACACAATGCTGATCCATAGCATGTAGCTTTCAATCCTTTTTAGTAAATTTATGAGATCAAGAAATATTGCTGCCAACTACCACTCAGATAATCTTATTCGATTTTTAGGACATTACATCTAGGAGAAAAAAGGAACATATGGTACTGACTAATTTAGGGTCCTTTGCTGGCTCACCTTCTTTTATGTTTATAACATTTAGAGTTCCAGTAAATATTAGGAGTTACATTTCCTTTTAAAATCACAATGTTCTGTTCAATTTATATTTGTTTTATAGGCTATAGACCTCTATATTCCATATTCTGTAGAAGTATCTCTATTTTAGTTAATTTATTCACTACTGTCTATTAATAACATGTTTGTTCCTTCCCTTTGTACAATGTGTCATACCAAACCTTATCACACTGGAGACAGTGGGCCTGATGCTATTCCAGGTGATAAGTAGCTTGCAGATGCGAGCTACTTATCACCTTGCCATCGCACGAGGATTACCGGCAAATCCTATTGCCAGTTTCACTCGTGCGATGGCCGATCGTTAGAGAGCATTACTCAGGCGAAAGCCTGAGCGATGCTCCCTATTACCGGGCGATGGGGAGCGAGGTTTACCCTGTGGTGCTGTCCATCAGCACCACGGCCTCACTCCCCACACATGCGCACAACCCGCCGAACATCCGTCGCCATCTTCCGCCGCTGCATCTGGGGGTCTCCTTTAATAAGGAGACCCCCATAGCTCCCCGCCGGCCGCCGCTCGTCTCCGCAACCCTCCACAAAGTTGCAAAGCTACAAATTGCTTAAATTCCTTACCGCCGCTTTACACCCGCCGGCCGCCGCATCTCGCCGCAAGTCCCCACTGTGTAATTACAGTGTACGAGTTACTGTAATTACACTCACTAAGAACAGAGTCCTGGCAAAGCATCTTTGAATCAGCTGCCGGGGCTCCCCATTGGTTCACAGGCTGGACCAATGAAAATGGCTCAGCCTGTGAACCAATGGGGAGCTCCGGCGGCTGATTCAAAGATGCTTTGCCGGGCCGGGACTCTGTTATTAGTGAGTGCAATTACAGTAACTCATACACTGTAATTACACAGCGGAGACTTGCGGCGAGATGCGGCAGCCGGCGGGTGTAAAGCGGCGGTAAGGAATTTAAGCAATTTGTAGCTTTGCAACTTTGTGGAGGGTTGCGGAGACGAGCGGCGGCCGGCGGGGAGCTCTGGGGGTCTCCTTATTAAAGGAGACCCCCAGATGCAGCGGCGATGTCGTGCGTTAGCATGTTTAGACCTGCTTTTTGCAGGTCTAAGCTAACGCTCATGTCTGCTGGGAAGCATCGCTTCCCGGAGGCATGCAAAGTGTAATAGGATAGGGTGTAAGGAACTTGCTGGGCGATAATATCGCCCAAGCGAGTTCTTTTAGAACCCTTCCTAGGGCTAAATGCAATTGAATCAGGCGACTTTATAGTCGCCTGATTATCGGACTCACCAGCGTTTAACACTGGCGAGTCTGACAATTGCATCAGGCCCACAATCATTTTCAACACCAGGGATTTTCAGCAGTTTTGTATTTTATTACTCATTAGAATACTTACTTCAGCAGTGCAAAGCCTCTGGATAGGCCAGTGCCTAACACTAACCTCTGTAATACCTAATCACCAATATACTGTTCTCTGACACTGCTCAGGTTCCCAATTAGGCATTACAAATATATTCAGTTGTCAGGGTTTGATTTATTTCAAGAATATTGCTAATACGTAGATCAAAGTAAATAGTATTGCAAATACATGGATTCCTGTACAGTATATAGTGAATCATCAAAGGAAATAGGGATCAAATAGAATCAATACATTTACCTGATATTGCATCATCTGTGCCCTACTTCAGCTGGAGAACAACTCTTTCATTTTTCAGCCAAGCTGTACAGCGGCATCTGGATTTACACTGGTTCACCAAGCTGCATGTCTGCACATGGCCGAGGTTCTGAAAATGCCAATAGTCTCCAGACTTATATACAATTTTGTGCTAGCATTGAAAGAACTGTAGAGCCATTTGTGGTCCTTACATACAAAACAAGGTATGAACAGTCCATAGCGCTGACACTTAAAGAAATGGAGTTCTTCAGCACATATTCCAAATATAATTTGACCATTTGATTATTGACCAAGCCAGAGAAACATAAGATTGCATCCCTCTACGTTATGGCTCTTATGACTATAGTTTCAAATATACCTTAACTGTTGCCCTCACTCACCCTATGAATGAGATGAGAGGGCCTGAAAACCCCTGTGGTTTTCACTTATGCAGCTGGACCGCCAAACTGTCCAGTATTTTTATCATTTCTTATTGGAGAAGTATCAGAACATAATATATAGATTGACTATACCTTATACACATTTATACAAATAGCTGTATCACAGAATTCTCGTATCACATTCTGTCCTCAGTTAATTTAGGTTGCCAACAGAACAACCTATAGGCCATGTAACAATTCCATATAGACAATAAGACTACTACAGTCATTATAACCAACAACGGGTGTTCCAGAAAGTTTCGGACATGTAGACGATTGCACAATAAAAGTGCAAAGCATTTAAATGTATTCGTGGTGTGCTGGCGAACTGTGTTTATATATCTCTCTAGACAGATGGCGATTGGTTTTAACTCACACAATCACTTGTTCCAGCGGTGGTCTCCCTGGCGGTGGTGGTGTCATCTGACACACTGGTACATAATGACGGCATGCCACATGACGCCGCCATTGCCATGGAGATTGCTGCTGGAACAAGTATTTGGGTATTTTTGGGAGTTCTACGTGTTGTTGCATGCTGCACGCAACTTTAGAAGAATGGCGGGAGGGAAAGGACGGAGGGAGAAGAATCTTGCCCGCTAGCTGTGCTCCCCCCCCCCCTTATAACTTCCGTGGGCCAAATCTGCCCTGTGAGCCATACTTTGCCCAGCCCTGAGCTAAGTGCATTCTGCCTACTAACATTTATGTAAGGATAGGGAGTACTTTTGTTATATGTGCATCCAAAATATCTAAATACTATAGTTGTACTGTAAATGAAACTGTCTGTCTACAACATGATAAAGAATCAGTGCAATGTTGAAGAGCTCTCTTTAATTTGAGATCAGGCTAATGACAAATACGTACAGTTTCTTCTGCGTAGATAGCATGTATTTTGCCAGATAAAAAAAACATCAGTGCATTGCATATTAATGAGTTACTTGCCAGAGCTCTTTATTTCATGCGCCCCCTCTTCCAAAAAAATCCAACCCATCCATATTTCCTGACAAGGCAGTGGTTGGCTTCATTTAAGGCGTTTAAAAACAGCTGCTCATCAACTTTCCAGCCACACGTAAAAGCTGAGTGATTTCTGTGTGCCAGCCAAAGAGGGAAATGGATGGTCATGTGCTATGTTTTACCAGGAGAGGGGAAGCAGGACATGTAAATGAGCAAGATTAAAATGCTACAGATGTGCCAGTTTTCACACCTGCCTACACAAATTGCATGTCTCTCCTGCTGCTCTCTTGGGCATTTCCTTCTTGCCAAAAGAGAAAAGTTATTAGAAGAAAGCAAATTACACATCTCTTTGTCAGACTGTTGTTAACTAAAATTATAAGATGTCATTTAAAAATACTTTTACTATTTAGCAGTGGTTATGATTAGCACAAGCATATGTCATGTGCCAACTGCATGCAAAGTGATTCATTGGCCTCAACAACATTTTCCTTAGTATGCCAGAACAGAGAGCACTTTAATAAGTCAGATTGTATGACCTTTTCTGCTGGTATGGTGTGTGAAGTGTGCCGAAGACCATCTTTGGGCAAAAATATAGCAATTAAGAGTAGACCTTAAAGAGAAACTCCGACCAAGAATTGAACTTTATCCCAATCAGTAGCTGATACCCCCTTTTCCATGAGAAATCTATTCCTTTTCACAAACAGACCATCAGGGGGCGCTGTTTGACTGATATTGTGGTGAAACCCCTCCCACAAAAAACTCTTGAGTACGTACTCTTCGGCAGTTTCCTGTCTGGGAACCTTGCTGCATTGTGGGAAATAGCTGTTTACAGCTGTTTCCAACTGCCAAAAAAACATGCAGCAGCTACATCACCTGCCAACGGTAAAAATGTCACCATGTTATAAATGTCAGAATGTAAATCAGGGATTTAAAAGATTTTACAATGGGCAAACACTGACTAAATAATTTATGCATAACTATTGTAAAAATGAAGCACTTTTTTAAATTACATTATTTTCACTGGAGTTCCTCTTTAAGGCATATTCATATACCGTATATACTCGAGTATAAGCTGACCCCCCCAACTTTTACCTTACAATTTCAGAACAAATGATTGACTCGAGTATTAGCCGAGGGTAGGAAATGGAGTGACCTTATGGTGCAGAACAGAGCATTGTGTGGAGGAGTCAGCTGACTTGGAGGGGGTAGAAGGAACATATTCACATGGTACACAATCAGAGGTGATGAGGAGGCAAAGGAAGTGTGTGCCACTTCTGGACCAAGCTGCCCCCCTGGACTGCTGCTCTGAATGACGGGCTGTGTTTTGCCCTGGATTTGGCCCCTGACACAGTAATGAACGCGCACATACTCTGAACCTCTGTCCCTGAAAGTCAGCGCAGTCACCAGCACCCTGAACTGTGTCACCCTGCAGACATGACACTTGCAGCAGACTGGAAGGGTGATGTCAGCTTGTTCAAGAGCACAGCGTGACAACTCCCCCCCCCCCCCCGCGCGTGTGCACCAACACACCGCAACATAAAAAATAGGAGCTGAATTATAGCGTGATGATGCATTTTCAAAAGACCGGTGTCAGTGCCGTGTTCCTCCTCCTCTACATGTGGTGAGAGCGGCTTTAGATTGCGCTGGCTGGAGGGCGAGCAAATCCCCGTCCGCCAGAGCGGAATTTTGGGCATACCTCTTTGCTTTTCTTCAGCCCCGTCCCGTCCACCAAAGCGTCCGAGCGTCTCCCGGTAAATGGAGCGCTGTGTTACATTTGTTTCCCTGGTTCCCGGTGCCAGCTGATTCCTCTGCAACTTCACAGGCTCTTTGCTATGACGCCAGCAGTGGTGCACGCTAGATGGCAGCACAGCAAAGAGCCTGTGAAGTTGCAGAGGAATCAGCGTGCACCGGGAACCAAATGTAACACCGCGCTGCATTTACCGGGAGACGCTCGGACACTTTGGTGGACGGGAGGGGGCTGAAAAAAAGCAAAGAGGTATGCCCAACATTTCGTTCTGGCGGACGGGGATTTGCACGCCCACCAGCCAGCGCAATCTAAAGCCGATCTCAGCACATGGAGACGAGGAAGGACACAGCACTGTCTGACACCGCTGATTTGAAAATGCACCATTGCGCTATAATTCAGCTCCTATTTTCATGTTACGTAGATGCTCTCTTAGGGGGCGTGACTCGAGTATAAGCCGAGACCCCCACTTTTGGACCACTTTTTAGGTCTCAACATCTCGGCTTATACTCGGGTATATACGGTACCTTTTATGCCTGAAAAATATATAGCAATAAAAAAATCAGTAGGTTGTGTCAGCAACACGTTTCTCATTTGACAGAAGCTTCCTTTATCTTAACCCCCAACTTGCAATATGGGAAAAGTTGAATTTTTCTTGATTTCACTCAACAATCTAGAGTCTTCCTCTTTCTTCAGCATTTGGATGGTGTTCTTCGGCTTAAATGCTTCATATTTTCTCTTCCATACATAGCAATAATTATTCTGGCAAAGCAGCTGTATTTTTGTTTCATCTCACTACAGAGCCCTCCTCCAAAAACCTTGGTATCTATCTAGTTTTCATCAGCAAACTTCAGTCTGGCTTTTTATGTTAGGGTAGGAGTAAAGGCTTCTGCTTTTCAAAATAAGCCTTCAAGCAATGAAAATGAAAGATTGTTAATGGTGAATGTTGATAATTTGGTATCTTGTGTCTTCTTCACCAGTTCTTTTGACTACAGCTGTCTTGAGGTTCAGCGGACATTTTCAGAGCTAAGTTGTTTTATCCTCAGGAGTTAACCTGAGCCTCTGTCTTGAGCAATGCAGAGTTTATGTGGTCCCAAGATATTTTTTTCATTTTAATTTGCTGAAAATGGGACTTTTGGAGGTCTACTGAGGTCTTGGCTGAGTTGTTTGGATTTCTCATGATATTAAGGGCAAACAGAAAGCAGCATTAAGATATTAAAATGACATTAGAAGTTTAAAGAAACCAGTCTCTATGCTATTACTGTGAAAATGACCCTATACTGAAATAATGTAGATGCCCTGACTTAAAGAGAGTCTGAAGCGAGAATAAATCTCGCTTCAGACCTCATAGATAGCAGGGGCATGTGTGTCTCTGCTAAAACGCCGCTATCCCGCGGCTTAACGGGGGTCCCTGATCCCCCAAATCCTCCTCCGTGCAGCGGGGGAGCACTTCCGCATTGGGGCAGGGCTAACCGCCGCAGCCCTGCCCCACGCGCGTCTGTCAGCGCGTATCTCCGCCGCTCCCCCGCTCCTCTCAGTCTTCCTTCACTGAGAGGGGCGGGGGAGAGGCAGCGATGCGCCGCTGATAGACATGCTGTGAGGCAGGGCTGCAGCTGTTAGCCCTGCCTTCAGCAGCAGCAAAATCTACGACCAATTTGGTCGTTGATTTTGCGGGGGGGGTGAAGGGACCACCGTTTATCCGCGGGATAGCGGCGTTTTAGCAGGGGCACACGTGCCCCTGCTAACTATGAGCTCTGAAGCGAGAATTATTCTCGCTTCAGTGTCTCTTTAAACTGGTCTTATACTGGTCGATGTGGCCAACAGATAGATCCCACTCAGATCATTATCTGATCAGAGAGGGATCTATCTGATCAAATTCCGCCACACAATGTACATAGACTTGCAATTGAAAATCTTCATGCATTGCCTGCTGAGTATTTCAACCCTTGAACCCTGCCCCCCCCCCCCCCCAGCCACGCAGAGTGCAGGGGCAGCGCATATTCATAGTTTCATAGTTGCATAGTTATTTTGGTTGAAAAAAGACGTACGTCCATCGAGTTCAACCAGAGAACAAAGTACAACACCAGCCTGCTCCCTCACATATCCCTGTTGATCCAGAGGAAGGCGCAAAAAACCCTTACAAGGCATGGTCTAATTAGCCCCAAAAGGGAAAAAAATTTCCTTCCCGACTCCAGATGGCAATCAGAGAAAATCCCTGGATCAACATCATTAGGCATTACTTAGTAATTGTAGCCATGGATGTCTTTCAACGCAAGGAAAGCATCTAAGCCCCCTTTAAAAGGATACTGTAGGGGGTTCGGGGGAAAATGAGCTGAACTTACCCGGGGCTTCTAATGGTCCCCCGCAGACATCCTGTGTTGGCGCAGCCACTCCCCAATGCTCCGGCCCCGCCTCCGGTTCACTTCTGGAATTTCTGACTTTAAAGTCAGAAAATCACTGCGCCTGCGTTGCCGTGTCCTCGCTCCCGCTGATGTCACCAGGAGTGTACTGCGCAGACACAGACCATACTGGGCCTGCGCTGTGCGCTCTTGATGACATCAGCGGGATCGAGGACACGGCAACGCAGGCGCAGTGGTTTTCTGACTTTAAAGTCAGAAATTCCAGAAGTGAACCGGAGGCGGGGCCGGAGCATCGGTGAGTGGGGCACAGGATGTCTGCGGGGGACCATTAGAAGCCCCGGGTAAGTTCAGCTCATTTTCCCCCGACCCCCCTACAGTATCCCTTTAAATGCAGGTATAGAGTTTGCCATAACGACTTCCTGTGGCAATGCATTCCACATCTTAATCACTCTTACTGTAAAGAACCCTTTCCTAAATAAATGGCTAAAACGTTTTTCCTCCATGCACAGATCGTGTCCTCTAGTCCTTTGAGAAGGCCTAGGGACAAATAGCTCATCCGCCAAGCTATTATATTGCCCTCTGATGTATTTATACATGTTAATTAGATCCTCTCTAAGGCGTCTTTTCTCTAGACTAAATAAACCCAGTTTATCTACCTTTCTTGGTAAGTGAGACCTTCCATCCCACGTATCAATTTTGTTGCTCGTCTCTGCACCTGCTCTAAAACTGCAATATCTTTTTTGTAATGTGGTGCCCAGAACTGAATTCCATATTTCAGATGTGGCCTTACTAGAAAGTTAAACAGGGGCAATATTATGCTAGCATCTGGAGTTTTTATTAGGGAAATAAAATGCATCCCAAAATTTTGTTAGCTTTAGCTGCAGCGGCTTGGCATTGAGCACGATTATTTAACTTGTTGTCGATGAGTACTCCTAAGTCCTTCTCCAAGTTTGATGTCCCCAACTGTATCCCATTTATTTTGTATGGTGCTAGACCATTGGTACGACCAAAATGCATGACTTTTCATTTTTCAATATTGAATTTCATCTGCCATGTATGTGCCCATATAGCCATCCTATCCAGATCCTGTTGCAATATGACACTATCTTCCTGAGAGTGGATGATTCTGCACAATTTTGTATCATCTGCAAAAATAGCAGCATTGCTCACTACTGCATCTACTAGGTCATTCATAAATAAATTGAAGAGCACTGGACCCAGTACAGACCCCTGTGGGACCCCATTGCTAACAGTCTCCCATTTTGAGTATGATCCATTGACCACAACTCTTTGTTTTCTGTCCATTAGCCAGTTCCCTCTCCATGCACACAGACTCTTCCCCAGTGCTTGCATCCTCAACTTTTGCACCAGACTTTTGTGTGGAACAGTGTCGAAGGCCTTTGCAAAGTCCAAGTATATCACATCTACTGCATTCCCAATATCCACATTAGCGTTCACTACCTCATAAAAGCTGAGCATGTTAGTCAAACAGGACCTGTCTTTAGTAAACCCATGTTTATGCTGAGAAATAAGATTATTTTCTACTATGAAGTCATGTATAGTATCTCTTAGTAACCCCTCAAATAGTTTGCATACAACTGATGTTAAGCTTACAGGTCTATAATTTCCTGGATCTGATTTATTGCCCTTCTTAAATAATGGGAAAACGTGGGCTGTACGCCAATCCACTGGGACTCTGCCAGTTGAAAGAGTGTCACAAAAGATAAGATAAAGGGGTTTATCTATAACTGAACTTAATTCCCTTAGGACCCGAGAATGCATGCCATCCGGGCCAGGTGCCTTGTCTATTTTTAATTTATTTAGTCTTGCCTTCACTTCTTCCTGCGTTAAGTATTTAATATTGCAGTTGGAAGATTGAGACTCTTCTGCATCTGTAATTTGCAACAGTGCTGTTTCCTTTGTGAAGACAGAAGCAAAGAAAGCATTTAATAACTCTGCCTTACCTTGGTCATCCACCATTGAGCTCCCACCCTCATCCTTTAGGAGTCCTATACAGTCAACCTTTCTTTTTTTAGAGTTGATGTACTTGTAAAACTTTTTTGGGTTAGATTTGATATCCCTAGCGATTTGATTTTCAGCTTCGATCTTTGCCAGCCTAATTTATTTTTTACAATTTTGATTGCACTCCTTATAATTGCTTAGTGCAGCCTCGGTCCCCTCCTGTTTTAGGACCTTATAGGCATTCTTTTTCCTCTACATTTTATCTCTAACCTTTCTATTCATCCATAGAGGCCTTTTTTATTCCTAGACATTTTGTTTCCATATGGGATATACATACTACAATATTGATTGAGAATAAGTTTAAAAGCTTGCCATTTCCCTTCAGTGTCCTCCCCTTATAGTACATTATCTCAGTTCACCAAATTTAGTGCCTGCCTAAGTTGATTGAACTTTGCTTTTCTAAAATTCTTAGTATTAGTGGTCCCGCTGCCCCGTGGCCTATCAGTCACCAGATCAAACGTTATCATGTTGTGATCACTATTTCCCAAATGTTCTTGAACCTGCACATTTGATACATTATCTGGTCTATTAAAAATGATCAGATCCAGTAACGCATTCCACCTAGTTGGTTCTGTTACCATTTGAGTCAAGTAATTGTCCTGTAGTGCTGTCAGAGATCTGCTGCTTTTACCAGAATGGGTAGCCTCAATACTCCAGTCAATGTCTGGAAAGTTGAAGTCGCCCATAACTATGACCTCATTTTTACTTGCAGCTTTTTCAGTCTGCTGTAGTAATCGCAGTTCTGCAGCTTCATTAATATGAGGTGGCCTGTAGCATACCCCAATAAGCAATTGGCAACTTTTATTTCCACCATGAATATTTAGCCAAACGGACTCCACATCTTCGCAATCTTCCTCCATCTCATCGTTGAGGACAGCTGTAAAAGAATTCTTAACAAAGAGACAAACCCCTCCACTTTTTTTTCCCTGTTCTATCCTTCCTAAACACATTGTATCCCTCTAAATTAGCTATCCATTCATGGCTTTTATCCATCCATGTCTCCATTATTCCCACAATGGCATAGCCTTTGTCATTCAGAATGAACTCTAGTTCGTCTATTTTATTTGCAAGGCTCCGAGCATTGGTTACCATGCACTTTATATTTTTACCACCACATTTACCAATTTTGTTTACATGAAATGGGCTACTTGAAATTTTACCAACCACCTTAATCTTTACACTGTCCCCACCCCCTCTTCACCCCCCCCCCATAATGTTAGGCTCCCACTGTCTTTTTACCTTATCTTGTCTACGTATTGAGACTTTATCCTAGTTTAAAATCTCCTCCAACCGTTTAGCCATCTTCTCCCCCAATGCAGCTGCCCCTCCCCATTAAGGTGCAGCCCATCCCTGCTGTAGAACCTGTAGCCGACTGCAAAGTTTGCCCAGTTCTCCAGGAACCCAAACCCCTCCTTCTTACACCAATTTCTCAGCCACTTATTTAACTCCCTAAGCTCCCTCTGTCTCTCAGATGTAGCATGTGGCACTGGCAGTATTTCAGAGAACACCATCTTGGAGGTCCTTGCTTTAAGTTTATCTCCAAGTACCTGAAAATCATTTTTGAGGACCTTCCATCTCCCACTAACTTTGTCATTGGTGCCAATGTGTACCATGACAGCTGGGTCTTCCCCAGCCCCACCCAATAATCTGTCAATTATTTCCGCTACATGCCAAACCCGAGCACCTGGGAGACAACAGACTGTACGGCATTCATTTCTTCAACAGATTACCCTATCTGTGTGCCTAATAATTGAATCCCCACCACCAGTACCTGTCTAGCCTTAGCTGCACTCCTATTCCCTTTCTCGTTGCAGCAGTCTGCCCCTTGGTTGCTAAGGGACACATCCTGCTGCAGCATTGCTACTCCAGAATCACCCTCCCCAATATTACACAAACAAGCATACTTATTAGGGAGGGACAACTCTGGACTAGCCTCCCTGCCACTTTTTCGCCTACCCCTTCTAACTGTGACCCAACTAGCGGCTACCTCTGCTTCTTGCTCCAACTGTACTCCACCCACCTCATCTTCACCGGTTCCATCCAGCGTCTGGATCTTGAGATCCAAGCTCATCCATGTTGTGTATGCGTCTCAGTGTTGCGAGATGTTTATTTAGCTCTACGACTTCCGCCTCTAACTGAGCAACACGCACACACCCAGGGCAACAGTAAACACCCTCAATCTGCTGATCAAGGCATGCATACATGTTGCAGGATGTACACTGTACAGCATAGTCCAACATGATGACTATTGTGTGGGGAAAAATTATTTAACGTAAACTGTGGTGGTAAAAGATGAAGACTACACCACAACGTGCCTAGCACATTCTAACCAATGCAAAAAAACACAATATTGGTTGAAGGTTTTTGTTTTGTTTTGTTTTTTTGTCCTTACCTGCTTCCTCTCGCCTTTCTTTTTGTGCCTGTGTTCTAACGCCTGTTTTTAACGCCTATGCCACTTGTGTCGAAGCCACTTAGTAAGCAAGCCACAGACTGAGCAAGCTCAGGTATTGAGTCCTGAAGCTGTCCAAATACCTCCTGTTACAGCTAATCCCTCCCCCTAGCTAATTGCCTGCCTGCTGCTAAGCAAACTAGAGGGAAAAAGAGAGAAAAAAATTACTTTTAAAAACTGACGCTTGCTGCTAGATATCAAATGAACTGCAATGCACAAGCCACCAGATATCACAGCAGTGAAGTGAATCAGCCCTCCACCAAGATTAGGGCTTCGGCCTACACTTCCTGTTTAATGTATTACTTCCTGTTACAGCTAATCCCTCCCCCTAGCTAATTGCCTGCCTGCTGCTAAGCAAACTAGAGGGAAAAAGAGAAAAAAATGTACTTTTAAAAACTGACACTTGCTGTTAGATATTAAATGAACCGCAATGCTCAAGCCAATAGATATCACAGCAGCAAAACACAATTTACAAACAAAAGCAATGTATTATAATCAGTGCTCACAATTCCCAGCAGTGAAGTGAATCAGCCCTCTCACATGTTCGCCACCGCTTCCTTCCCTGTCTTCTCTACACTGCCTGGGCTTCTTCCTGTCTCTTCACTCTAAGCGAGCTGTGTGTCTGTTGCTAGAGACCAGGCTAGGAACACCATGGCACATACCTTTTGTGACCACTATAGACCTCTAGTATTTTGACTTTAGTGTTTATCATGTGACATACAGCTCCCCGGGAGTGAAGGGAGAGAGGAAGCGCCAGTGGACAGGTTAGAGAAACTTTGCTGCTACATCAGTTGGGCTAAAATTGAACACAACTAGCAGTAAAATGTTTTATCCTGACAACAACAGAATCGTTGTTGGCCAAAAATCAAATCTTCAGGAATCATGTGCATCATCATTATCTAGCAGATTTGATCAAATGATTTAATCAGCTAGATATTGATAAAATGTATCAACTAGTGTATGGTCAGCCTTACTGTAGACAGTATATGGTACCATGATATGAGGAAATTCATAAAAAAACATAGGTGCATATGAATGTTTGGATTCAACTATCATATTTTAAAACTGCTCAAGTATTTTGTATGACGTGAACATTTTTTTTTAACCATTCATCTTCATGGCATTGTCTTACTATGTTGTAAACTCTTTAAAAAAACTGCTGTTTATTCTAATTTGTCTTCAGTTATAGTTTATTTCTCTTTTTCAGAATAATTTACTTTTTGTCCTTCTAGTTTCTCAATGTCTCCAATTCAGTTGGTTTGCAGCCAGTCTTGAACACAAAAGACCATCATTGGCAGTATAATGGCAGTATTTGTATAGCGCCTTTCTCCTGTCGGACTCAAAGCGCTTGCGAGGCAGCCACTAGAGCGCACTCAGTAGTCAGTAGACTTGCCCAAGAAACTCCTTACTGAATAGGTGCTGGCTTACTGAACAGGCAGAGCCGAGATTTGAACCCAGGTCTCCTGTGTCAGAGGCAGAGCCCTTAACCACTACACCATCCAGCCACTGCTCACTGCAACTGCTAGTCACATGCAATCAAACTCTTAGCAGCTTTGGAGGAGAATCCAAGACTACTGTCATCCTTTAAGATGTATTGTATGTTAAAGCCAAACTACAGGCAAATATCTTTTTTTTTGCTGGGCAAATTTGCATAATGTGATTTTTGAGGATTTGTGAATTTTTCACATTCCTTATGTGTGTGTTTGTGTGTGTGCGTCTGCATGTGTGTTTGTACATCTGCAATATGCAATAAAATTACAGCTCAAAACTTGTTATGAAGGTTTTTTTTTTTCTTTTGCGCAGGCCTTTGTCATTTCAGTACAACACATAGATGTGTGAAAATATGAGAAGCATCTACGATTATCCTGAAAACAGTACAAACAATTTCCCATCTGTTAACTCAGGATATTGAACATTCTGTTTCACCTGTTACCGTAAAACCTTTCCTGTACCATTTATCTCTTCCCGCTGATAAAAATATTCTGTGCTAAATAAGTTACTTAGAAGATTAAGAGAACCACTGACATTTTCTGAACATCAGTTTGTATTTTTCTTTTCTCTCAGTTTGGACAACTTGGAAAAAATGGTGACAAATAGTGATGGATGAACAGTTTGTGGTGAACAATGATCGTTCGCTGTTCACATATAATTTTATGCAAAGTTCCTGTTCACCTATACTTTCACATGGAGCCATTTTTTGACACTTCCTCCTTAAAGGGAAGTTTGAGATATGATGAAATAGTTATGTGTGTGTACAATGCCAAGTGCACAAATAAATATGCTGTGTTGCTTTTCTTTTATTCTCTGCCGTTAAACATACAAATTAAAAATACGTTTCTTCCAGAGTAAAATGAGCCATAAATGACTTTTCTTCTATGTTTCTGTCACTTACAGTAGGTAGTAGAAATCTGGCAGAACTGACAGGTTTTGGGCTAGTTTATCTCTTCATGGGGGACACTCAGCATGGCCTTTATTTTTTATAAAGACAATCCCTGAAAAGGATTTATATAAAGATGCTAGTCAACCTAGGGGGAACCAACTAGGGGGAATGCGTTACTGGATCTGATCTTTTCTAATAGACCAGATAATGTATCAAATGTGCAGGTTCAAGAACATTTGGGAAATAGTGATCACAACATGATAACGTTTGATCTGGTGACTGATAGGCCACGGGGCAGCGGGACCACTAAAACTACGAATTTTAGAAAAGCAAAGTTCAATCAACTTAGGCAGGCACTAAGTTTGGTGAACTGGGATAATGTACTACAAGGGGAGGACACTGAAGGGAAATGGCAAGCTTTTAAACTTATTCTAAATCATTATTGTAGTATGTATATCCCATATGGAAACAAAATGTCTAGGAATAAAAAAAGGCCTCTATGGATGAATAGAAAGGTTAGAGATAAAATGAAGAGGAAAAAGAATGCCTCTAAGGCCCTAAAACAGGAGGGGACCGAGGCTACACTAAGCAATTATAAGGAGTGCAATCAAAATTGTAAAAAATAAATTAGGCTGGCAAAGATCGAAGCTGAAAATCAAATCGCTAGGGATATCAAATCTAACCCAAAAAAGTTTTACAAGTACATCAACTCTAAAAAAAGAAAGGTTGACTGTATAGCACTCCTAAAGGATGAGGGTGGAAACTCAATGGTGGATGACCAAGGTAAGGCAGAGTTATTAAATGCTTTCTTTGCTTCTGTCTTCACAAAGGAAACAGCACTGTTGCAAATTACAGATGCAGAAGAGTCTCAATCTTCCAACTGTAATATTAAATACTTAACGCAGGAAAAAGTGAAGGCAAGACTAAATAAATTAAAAATAGACAAGGCACCTGGCCCGGATGGCATGCATCCTCGGGTCCTAAGGGAATTAAGTTCAGTTATAGATAAACCTCTTTATCTTATCTTTTGTGACTCTCTTTCAACTGGCAGAGTCCCAGTGGATTGGCGTACAGCCCACGTTTTCCCGAAAACTTGAGAGGCTGTGGCGCAAATCTCAGTCCCCAGAAGACAAACATGCCTTAATCTTCCACTTGAAGAGCTACCAAAAGGTAATCACGGGAAAAAAATCATCCTTTCTATCACAAGAGATTGCAAATGCAGTTAACAAACCAGCCCAACTGTTCCGCACAGTGGAATAACTCTGCAACCCAGCATGTCAAAAACTTAATATCGAGTCTTCAAAGGACCTCTGTGACCAATTTGCCCATTTCTTCACAGACAAAGTCTCCGCTATAAGGTCCGCCATCCAACTTACAGCATCTGAACCTAATATAGCGCCGAAGACCATTAGCAGAGACAACGTAACACCTTGGTCAAACTTCAAAGAAATTGATGAAGAAGTCACATCAAGCATCCTCCTTCACGTCCGCCTAACTACCTGTGACATGGATCCTGGCCCAACACAGTTCATGTTGAACTGCCCCGACCTGTTCGTACCGGTATTCCTCAAAATTGTTAACTGTTCCTTACAATCAGGGATATTTCCTGCTTTACTGAAGGAAGCAATCATCAGGCCTCTCCTCAAAAAACCCTCCCTGGACCCAGATGCAATGACCAGCTATAGACCTGTCTCTAACCTCCCCTTTCTGGGCAAGCTAATTGAAAAAGCTGTATACCTCCAGCTAGAAGCCATAATCCTACAAAATAACAGTTATGACCCATTCCAGTCTGGCTTCAGGAAACACCACAGCACTGAAACTGCCCTCATCCAAATATGCAACCACCTGCTCATGGCAAGAGACAGAGGAGAGTGCTCGATCCTCATACTGCTAGACCTTTCTGCAGCCTTTGACACAGTTGACCATGACATCTTGATAAACAGGCTACAGGAATACTGCGGCATTGATGGCATAGTACTTCAGTGGTTCCAATCCTTCTTGAGTGGCAGAACCCACAAAGTGTCTATGGGGCCCTTCCTGTCCACCCCTGTAACACTTAAGTATGGGGTGCCCCAGGGCTCAATCCTCTCTCCCCTGCTTTTCACGATTTACATGCTACCGTTGGGAAAACGAATCCAAAAACATGGCCTGACATACCACTGCTATGCAGACGACACCCAAATATATCTTTCCTTCAAGCCTGGTGTGACAGACCCAACTCTAACTATAAACGCCTTCTTACGTGAACTACAGCAATGGATGAATGACAACTGGCTGAAACTAAATGCAGACAAAACTGAAGTCCTTCTGATTGGAGGGCAGAGCATGATAACAAAACAACTTAACTTGAAGTCTTCACCACTGGGAATAGGAGGCACGGATCTACGCAGCTCTGATCATGTGCGTAGCCTTGGAGTTCTAATTGATGGGGATTTAAACTTCAGAACTCAAATCTCTGCTGTGGTGAAATCATCATATTTTCACCTGAAGAACATTGCAAAAATCAAGCACCTCATACCCCCAGAAGATCTGCCAACCTTAGTCCACGCCTTCATCACATCCCGACTGGACTACTGCAATGCTCTCTACACTGGCCTTCCAAAAAAGGTCTTGTACCGCCTACAGCTGATACAGAATACTGCTGCCAGACTGCTAACCAACCAACCCCGTCACTGCCACATAATGCCAGTCCTGCATTCCCTTCACTGGCTACCTATAGAATGGAGGGTCCTATTCAAGATCGGCCTACTGACATTTAAATCCCTGAATAATCTAGGCCCTGGATACATAAAAGATATGTTACAGCTGCGTAGCAATCCCCGCATTCTCAGATCCACAGGTTCTAATAATCTAGTCATACCCAGAGTCCACTTGGAAACTTTTGGTCCCAGAGCCTTCTGTCATGCTGCCCCTACGTTTTGGAACTCCTTACCTCAACAGATCAGGACAGCCCCATCCCTGGACGTGTTTAAATCCAGACTGAAAACCCACCTGTTCAGTCTGGCATTTGCAGAAATATAACTTTTGTTGTGTGAATACTTCATCCTACTAATTACTGAATCTGAGAGAGCCTAAGCGCTTTGAGTCCTATGGGAGAAAAGCGCTATAGAAATGTTATTGTATTGTATTTAAGAAGGGCAAAAAATCAGATCCAGGAAATTATAGACCTGTAAGCAGGGCCGGTTCAAGTAACAATTGGGCCCCAGGGCAAAATTAGACTGGGGGGCCCTCAACAGACACCTCCGACCAAAAAACATCATTAGAGGCCTTTGTTGCAGCCAAATTTCCCACCTGGGCTCCTGAGCTGGCTGCTGACCCTCCCCCAATCACCTCCCAACTTAACAGACTCTGCAGAGTCCCTGGGGAGCAACAGTTAAGATGGGGGAGGGACACCTTGGGGGCCCCTACAGGCCCTGGGGCAATTGCTTATTTTTCCTATGGTAGCTCCGGCCCTGCCTGTAAGCTTAACATCAGTTGTATGCAAACTATTTGAGGGGTTACTAAGAGATACTATACATGACTTCATAGTAGAAAATAATCTTATTTCTCAGCATCAACATGGGTTTACTAAAGACAGGTCCTGTTTGACTAACATGCTCAGCTTTTATGAGGTAGTGAACGCTAATGTGGATATTGGCAATGCTGTAGATGTGATATACTTGGACTTTGCAAAGGCCTTCGACACTGTTCCACACAAAAGTCTGGTGCAAAAGTTGAGGATGCAAGGACTGGGGAAGAATCTGTGTGCATGGATAGGGAACTGGCTAATGGACAGAAAACAAAGAGTTGTGGTCAATGGATCATACTCAAAATGGGAGACTGTTAGCAGTGGGGTCCCACAGGGGTCTGTACTGGGTCCAGTGCTCTTCAATGTATTTATTTATGACCTAGTAGATGCAGTAGAAAGCAATGGTGCTATTTTTGCAGATGATACAAAATTGTGCAGAATCATCCACTCTCAGGAAGATAGTGTCATATTGCAACAGGATCTGGATAGGATGGCTATATGGGCACATACATGGCAGATGAAATTCAAAGTTGAAAAATGTAAAGTCATGCATTTTGGTCGTACCAATGGTCTAGCACCATACAAAATAAATGGAATACAGTTGGGAACATCAAACTTGGAGAAGGACTTAGGAGTACTCATCGACAACAAGTTAAATAATCGTACTCAATGCCAAGCCGCTGCAGCTAAAGCTAACAACATTTTGGGATGCATTAAAAGGGAAATAAAAACTCGAGATGCTAGCATAATATTGCCCCTGTTTATCTCTCTAGTAAGGCCATATCTGGAATATGGAATTCAGTTCTGGGCACCACATTACAAAAAAGCATTGCAGTTTCAGAGTAGGTGCAGAAACGAGCAACAAAATTGATACGTGGGATGGAAGGTCTCACTTACCAAGAAAGGTTAGATAAACTGGGTTTATTTAGTCTAGAGAAAAGACGCCTTAGAGGGGATCTAATTAACATGTATAAATACATCAGAGGGCAATATAATAGCTTGGCGGATAAGCTTTTTGTCCCTAGGCCTTCTCAAAGGACTAGAGGACACGATCTGCGCATAGAGGAAAAACGTTTTAGCCATTTATTTAGGAAAGGGTTCTTTACAGTAAGAGTGATTAAGATGTGGAATGCATTGCCACAGGAAGTCGTTATGGCAAACTCTATACCTGCATTTAAAGGGGGCTTAGATGCTATCCTTGCGTTGAAAGACATCCATGGCTACAATTACTAGGTAATGCCTAATGATGTTGATCCAGGGATTTTATCTGATTTTATCTGATTGTCATCTGGAGTCGGGAAGGAATTTTTGTCCCTTTTGGGGCTAATTGGACCATGCCTAATAAGGGGTTTTTCGCTTTCCTCTGGATCAACAGGGATATGTGAGGGAGCAGGCTGGTGTTGTATTTTGTTCTCTGGTTGAACTCGATAGACGTATGTCTTTTTCAACCAAAATAACTATGTAACTATGTAACCTTCCTGTTAGCTGATTTTAATTGGATTTTAGTAAATTTTATTCTGTTTAGCTTACAGAGAGTAACTTTTTAAATCTGAGTGGGGTCGCATTTGTTCTCCCCACCAGCTGATACACTGGTTGCCTTTGTTGCAACCGACCTTTGTGAGTACCCCTTTATCTCCCATTATTATTTAATTCACACAAGAATACATACGTATTACATTATATTGGGCTCTGTTCTCTCTCCCCATTTTTCAAGTGATGAAAAGGAAGTTATCTCCATTTTAGATTGTGCAGATTTAGTAAATTAGGCTCTCTGTGGCTTTCAACCCTGTTTTTTTTTTTTTACTTGAGGTTTACTGAGCAGTTAGGCTGAAGCTATTTTTATTTGATATGTGTTACAAATTATTATGACCCAAGGATTTTGGAAAAAATAACAAATACTTGCTTTGGCGTGAAAAGCCTCCCGGCAATTGGCCTCTAGGAGATATGTACCTCTACATAAATAAACAAAATTAAGCACAGTGTTCACAGGAAGAATACTTTTATATGCAGGATATAATTTAAACTTGCAGAAACACGTTTACTGTTAATGGTAGTAAATGTTAAAAATACTGACCCTTGGGTCTTTATAGTTTACAGTTAATACTGTTACAGCAGAACTTAACAGAACTAATTTGAAAGAAATGCAACCTGACTTATTGCAGTCACTGTAGAAACAATGATTTGGTTTACTAAATGTTGATAAAATTGCTATGCGCACATAGCGCACAACAACCGTACAGGTGTTTACTTCACCAACATAATGTACATTACACATGTAGTGCAACTCACATTATGTATACAACGCATGCGTTAATTCTGTAATGCATTTTATGCAAATATAAATTTACACACCACAATTGTACAGACATTTAGGGGATCGACCCCAATGTTTTAAAGAAACACTGAAGCCAGTTTAAAAACGGCTTTTTACCTTTTATTTATGTGAGGCATGTTTCCCCTGTTAAAACGCTGCTATCCCGCAGCAGAACGAGGGGTTTTTATCTCCCAAATCCCCCCCTGCAAAATCCCCAACTTTCTTGGTAGTGGATTTTGCTGCTCATGGAGGCAGAGCTTTCGGCTGCAGCTCTGCCTCCAAGCGTGTCAATCAGCCATGGATCTTCGCCTCTCCCCCGCCCCTCTCAGTGAAGGAATACTGAGAGGGGCGGGGAGAGGTGGCGATCAGCGCTGATAGATGTGTGTAGAGGCAGAGCTACAGCCAAAAGCTCAGCCTCTCACGGAAGCGCTTCCTGCAGTGTGCCCCAGGGGATTTGGGGGTAAAGACCCCTCGTTCTGCAGCGGGATAGTGGCATTTTAACAGGGGCTAACATGCCTCACATAAATAAAAGGTAAAAAGACGTTTTTAAACTGGCTTCAGTGTCTCTTTACAGTCTCCCATTTTATAACAGTTTTCCAGATCCGCAAATGTGCTTGGAAAAATGCCTTTTCACATTGATAAATTAAACCCAAAATGATCTTCATTGGATCTCATTGACCACTATTTCTTGAGAGTACTTCCTTTTTTTCTACCTGCTGCTAAACAGTGAATTAAATAAGCCATTCGGAGCAATTTGTAAATTTGGAGCAATTTGAGTACTTTTTTACTGGATGCAAATTTTTCCTGACAAAAGTGTTTTATTACAAGTACGTAGAAGCTTTGGCAAACCCTGGAGGACCCTGGAGAACATAAGACATCCAACAAACCTGGACTGTATTTTTTGTTAAAAGAGTTTGCTACTAGATGCAACCGTTTGCAACCTTTGGGGTTGCTTCACAAAACGTATCTCATAAATTAGCACTTCTTATCTGTCTTATTAAAAATAAAAATTATTTCACCAAATGAGCTAAAAAAGAATTGAAAAAAAAGGCAAGAAAAGTAATGTATAGGTTATGCCATTTACTCTTGAAAAGTATATTTAACAGTTCCAGGGCAACCTGAGTTTATTAAAATAAGTTCTTACTTTGAGTGCCTACACCTGACTATCAGTTCATTAACCTTTTAGCAAATGACGACTGCAAACTTTTACAACATAACAGCAGAATCTTTTTAAAGAGACACTGAAGCGAAAAAAATATTATGATGTTATGATTTGTATGTGTAGTACAGCTAAGAAATAAAACATTAAGATCAGATACATCAGTCTAATTGTTTCCAGTACAGGAAGAGTTAAGAAACTCCAGTTGTTATCTCTATGGAAAAAAGCCATTAATCTCTGCGACTTTCAAAGTCGTGGAGAGGGCTGTTATCTGACTTTTATTATCTCAACTGTTACTAAACAAATTCCTTTTTCTCTGACAAAGGAGAGGTCATTAGTTCACAGACTGCTCTGAAAGAATCATTTTGAATGCAGAGTGTTGTGTAATCTGCACATATTATAGAATGATGCAATGTTAGAAAAAACACTATATACCTGAAAATAAAAATATGAGAATATTTTCTTTGCTGCTAATCTTCTAGTAATTACTCATAGTACACAACCAATTCATTATATCATATATTTTTTTTTCGCTTCAGTGTCTCTTTAAAGCAAACCTGAAGTCAAAATAAACTGATGAGATGAACAATTGCATATACAGTCTTAAAACTGATTAAGACGTTCCTAGAATTTCAGTCTTTTTTTTAAATTTAATTTAAATGTTTTCTTTAAATAGTTAAAAATCTAAGTTAAAGGAAACCTAAAGGCAAGAAAAAATGAGATTCACTTACCTGGGGCTTCTACCAGCCCCCTGCAGCCGTCCTGTGCCCTCGCCGATCCTCAGCGACACTCCATTCTCCCGCCGTGGGTTAGTTTTTGCTTTTGCCAACTCGGCAGGTCACTGCACCTGCTCAGTACTGGCCTTCTTCGCATTCCCGTCCACAATAGCGTCCTGCACCTGTGTATCCTCCTTCGCCTACGTATCCTTCTGCTCCTGCGTATCCTTTGCATTCCCATCTGCAATAGCATCCTGAACCTGCACAGGACTCTATTGTGAACAGGAATGTGAAGAAGGATACACATGGTCAGTGCTGAGCAGGTGCCGTGGCCAGCCGGCTCTGAGTTGGAAAAAACAAAACTAACCAACGGCGGGAGAACGGAAGCTTATTGAGGACCGGCGAGGGCACAGGACAGCTGCAGGAGGCTGGTAGAAGCCCCAGGTAAGTGAAACTCATTTTTTTTCTTGCCTTTAGATTTCCTTTAAACATTTTGACTCTCTCAGTGATGGCAGTTTTTAATGTTTATGCCACTCCCATAAAGACAGATTTTGAACCATGGAACTTGTTATATGTTCCCTGCATTCCGAAGTATTTTACTCTCATTAAGGAAGATCATAAATGCCAACTGCTGATTTTGATTAATTTCCATTTTCTAGCGATCGGCGGTGATAGGCTGACAGGGGGAGGAAGGGAGGGTGGGGAAAAAATAGACATTTTTATAAAAGAAAAATATTTGTAAAAAAATAAATAAATAAACATTGGGGGAGTGAGCAGACCCCACCAACAGAGAGCTCTGTTGGTGGGGAGAAAAATGGGGGGGAGATCACTTGTGTGCTGAGTTATGCAGCGCTGCAGCGAGGCCTTAAAGCTGCAGTGGCCCAATTTATGGAAAATGCCCTGTTCTTTAGGGGGTTTAACCCCGCGGTCCTCGAGTGGTTAAAAGGCTTGAACTAAAAACTTTCCTCTTTCCTTCTATGATGGCTTTCTTGTAGGCCAAGCTGTTTCCCTATTTGACTTTGGTACTGGTTATGACAGGTAGAAACCTGAATGTGTGTGTAGGTTGAAAGCACATCTCAATGCTCAGCAATAGTTCAGGGTTTTTCTCCAGGCTGATTTCTTTTTCAGCAACATTTGGCCAGTAGCTTTGTGCTGTATTTGATAGCTTTTCCAGTTGTTTTTAGCATATATTAGCAGCTCACATGAGTGAAATCTGCACATCTGTGTATGTATCACTAAAGTTAGCATGAGAGATTACTATAGTGCTTTGCAGTAATAAATAACATTGATGTCTTTGTGGAATCCTGTTTAAACAAATAACTGAGGCTGATTATTCAGGACGCAGCATTTTGTTCTCTTTAGAAAATGATAATGTGAAAACCACTTCATTTTTGCAGATGTTTTTCTAATGGATTTTGAGTATTAAGAATGGGATTTATGCAATCCCAACAAAGGAAGGTTGACTAGATGCATTTGCTTTCTAAATATTTGCTATTTAGGGTCATGTAGAATACCACTAGAAAGCAGCATCAGAAATATGTAAATCTCATTTATATAGGTCTAAAGTGACTTAATTCCTTAAAAAACAAATTACATTGACGTATTAATCCAGCTCCAGCCTGCTAAACTATTGTAAAATCCTCTTCCAGCTGCCAGGGACACCTGTCTACATGCTGTTCTCGGTCAATGCTGCTGCGGGCTCTATCTACTGCTCACACTATGCAGAGGAGCTGCCACAATGCGCTGTGCGAGGGTCGTGCCGGCATGCTGCTTACTTCCCTCTTTCAATAATGCGCAAAGGAGGAAAGAAAATTTTAATTAACCAACCCACCCATTCATACACACAAAACTAATTACGCCATTTAAAGGCAGGATTGTGTGATTTAAATGGCTCCAACCCATCATTTATTCAGGCTATAATAACAGAATTATTGAATTTGAAATAAGTGTAACACAATAGAATATTCACATATTATTGAAGGAAGTAGGTAAACTACCCACATACAGTGCTGCCCATAATTATTCATACCCCTGGCTAATTTTGACTTAAAGTTACTTTTATTCAACCAGCAGGTATTTTTTTTTATGGGAAATGACATAAGTGTCTCTCAAAAGATAATAAGACGATGTGCAAGAGGCATTATTGTGGAAAAAAAACCCTTTTTCAGCTTTTATTTACATTTGAGCAAAAAGTGTCCAGTTCAAAAGTATTCATACCCTTCTCAATAATCAACATAAAAGCCTCTATTGGCTATTACAGCAATCAAATGCTTCCTATAATTGCAGACCAGCTTTTTGAGCGTCTCCACAGGTATTTTTGCCCATTCATCTTTAGCAATGAGCTCCAAATCTTTCAGGTTGGAGGGTCTTCTTGCCATCACCCTGGTCTATAGCTGGAAGCAGTAGATTTGGGCGCATGAGACAAGTGGACAAAAAGGGCGCCCCATTCACTTCCATTATAAATATCGTTTAATGGGCGCTGAACGGGGAAAATAAGGCGCCGGAGATTTTTAAGGATTTATAACGGCGCCCGGAGATTTTTAAGGATTTATAACTATGTTTGTGATGATTTAAGTTTACAAAATGAGCCCGTGACGAATAACGTTTATGAAGATAATAAATCACTATTTCTAAAACATTTCTAACACATTATTATCCACCCAAAAAAATAATTTACATTTTTTTTCTTTACATTTTTTATTTATTAATGTCTGTAAAATATTATTATCCATAGGGGGTTTTAGGTTTAGGCACCAACAGGGGGGTCTTAGGTTTAGGCACCAACAGGGGGGTCTTAGGTTTAGGCACCAACAGGGGGGTCTTAGGTTTAGGCACCAACAGGGGGGTCTTAGGTTTAGGCACCAACAGGGGGGTCTTAGGTTTAGGCACCAACAGGGGGGTCTTAGGTTTAGGCACCAACAGGGGGTCTTAGGTTTAGGCACCAACAGGGGGGTCTTAGGTTTAGGCACCAACAGGGGGTCTAGGGGTTAGGGATAGGTACAGGGAGGGTTTTTAATAAACTAAAATATAAGTTTCACTTTACAAACAGGGAAGATTAACGTTTTAAGAATTGCCGATCTCATACACATTATTTAGTGATTTATAAATTCTTAAAACACTATTTATAAACGAAATTCTACACAATAATTTCTATAAACGATATTTCCATTTATCGTTTATACCACGCGCCCTTTTTTCCCGACGCCCTTTTCGTACGTACGCCTATAGCTCCCTCCACAGATTCTCAATTAGATTCGAGTCAGGACTCTGGCTGGGCCACTCCAAAACGTCAATGTTGTTTTCTGCTAACCATTTCTTCACCACTTTTGCTGTGTGTTTTGGGTCAAAGTCATGCCGAAATGTCCACTGGTTAACATCAGGCAGTTTTACTGCAAACTGCCTGATGTTAACATTGAGAATCCTCATGTATTACTCTTTTTTCATGGTGCCTGTGATTAGGTTCCCTGGACCATTGGTTGAAAAACTCCCCCAAAGCATTAGGTTCACAGCACCATGCTTGATAGTGGGGATTGAGTTCTTTGGGTTGAAGGCTTCTCCTTTTTTACGCCAAATGAAGGAAACATCATTGCGACCAAACAATTCAATTTGTGTTTCATCTGACCATAACACAGAAGACCAGAAGTCTTCTCCTTTGTCCAGATGAGCATTTGCAAAGGACAAGTGAGCTTTTGTGTGCCTTATCTGGATAAGTGGCGTCCTCCTTGGTCTGCATCCGTGGAACCCAGCAGTGTGCAGTGTCAGTTGTATTGTCTGCCTTGAGACATTGCCACCAGCAGCGCCCAGATTCACCAGGATGGCCTTGGTAGTGATTCTTGGATTCTTTTTTGACCTCTGTCATTATCCTCCTGGCCAGCAAAGGTGTCATTTTTGGCTTCCAACCACGTCCTCTCAGATTTTTCACAGTGCGTAACATCTTGTATTTTTTAATAATAATTTTCACTGTAGCCACTGAAGCTTAAAAACATTTAGAAATGGCCTTGTAGCCCTTTCCTGACTTGTGGGCAGCCACAATGTGCAGGTCCTCACTGAGCTCCTTTGTCTTAGCCATCCATGTCCACAAACCAACTGCAGAGAGCTGCTGTTTTTCACCTGTTGAGTTTATTAAAACAGCTGTTTCCAATTAATCAGGGTTATTAGGATGCTTTATAAAAGCTTGGACTATTTGGAATGGTATAGAACTTTTCCCACACTCTGTGACAGTTTGTGAAGAGTATGAATAATTTTGGACTGGTCACTTTTTGCTCAAATGTAAATAAAAGCTGAGAAATGTTTTTTTTCCACAATGATACCTCTTGTACATCGTCTTATTTTCTTTTGGGAGACTCTTATGTCATTTTCCATCAAAAAATTACTTGCTGGTTGAATAAAAGCAACTTTAAGTCAAAATTTGCCAGGGGTCTGAATAATTACGGGCAGCACAGTATATCTAACCACAGAGAAACACTGCTGTTAACATCCTTTACTTACCTGTTAAGCCCTAACCCTTTGCTTAAAAGGAACCATAGGTGAGAGATATATGGAGGCTGCCATATTTAATTATTTTTAAACAATACCAGTTGCCTGGCAGTTCCGCTCATCTTTATGGTTAGTAGCGTCTGAATCACACACCTGAAACAAGCATGCAGCTAATCCAGCCAGACTTTAAACAGACACATCTGTTCTGCTTGACTAAATATATTAGCAACAGAGGCTTGTCAGGACAGGCAGGCAATGTGCATTGTTTAAAAGGTTACAAATATGTGAGCCTCCACATGTCTCTCAGCTCAGGTTCTCTTTAAGCTCAGGCTCTCTTTAAGTTATGTCAGAGCAGATGCTTGAAGTGTACCTGAGATGGATGGTATGTGGGATCCCTTGCTGGCCACTCTACCTGCTCCATTGTCTGGCACAGTATGCCATTGGCAGCAGGAGCGCGATGAGGGGTGAGTGCGCAGCGAGTTGCACATGCACAGAAGAGCACGGTCAGATTACTGAGAGGGATTTTAAGAGAACTGAGGGGCTGGAGAGGATTTTTTTAAATTACTCTAATATAAATCTATCCAGCAAAGTTAATGGCTGCACTTGGGGACCAGGAGGTGTTAATGGCTGCACTCTGGGTCCCCCATCCGTGTGGCCTCCGTCTTCATCCACGTTGGTCCGAGTGGCTACTGTTACACAAGAGGCACATGTGCACCTCTTGTGTAACAATAGGCATCTGGACCAATGCAGAAGAAGACGGACACCTTGTGGACAGGGGACCTGGAGCTGTACAGCAGCAGGCAGCCACTGTGCACAGGCAGTAATGTCAGAAGATGTCAATGGAAGAAGACGGAGGCCACACGGACAGGGGACCCAAAGCTGTACAGCAGGAAGTGGCCACTGTGTACAGCTATGTCAGGAGATGCCACCCACGCCAGAGGAGAAGAGGGATGCCTAAGAAAATGCCCAAGGAGAAGAGGGATACCTGGACAAGCTGGATATAGGGAGGAACACTGCATTGGATGAGTAAGAGTCTCTCCCTGTGCACCTCTGCACTTTTTTTCACCTTCAGACTATAAGATGCACCCAAAGAAAAGGTGCATCTTATGGTCCAAAAAATACGATACTTACAAGGGAAAGAGGGGAGATCTGTTTAGTAGAAGCTTAGTTTCTAGAGGGCTTGGTATGAACAGCAATGGATGACTTCTGGGATGAATCCAATCTAGTTTAAATCTGATCTGATGGGTTGCAGATGTTTACAGAGATGTATTGGTTGAGGATCCTTCCTTATTTTGTGTCCTGCCCTTTTCAGGCAGACAACACTTGTAAGGTTTACCGGGCAGTGTGCAAAGTGCATAATGCATGATGTGCAAATAGCTCAACTTGCATTACAAACACAACATGGCTTCTGTGCTATTGGTGCATGAAAGTTTTACCGACCTTTACTGAACATACCCCTAAGTCTTGAGCAGCCTAAGGAGAAGCATCAAGCTTTGATGAAGTGTAATATGTAGTTTTATTTTTTAAACCTAAATTAAACATGAACAAAATTAGAAATAATGCTGAGTCTGACTTCATCAGGCACATAACATACCTTATCCCACAAAGCTTTACTTCGAGTCTGTGTAATCTGTTAACGACCCTGGCCATTGTCATGTCAGCCAGAGAAGGGGACAGTGGTGTACCTAACACAGGGCTGCAGATGCTCACAGCACTGGGTGTAGACATAGCCAGGGGTGCTGCTGTGGTCCTCAGCCACTGTGTTCTTCCATCTGGGACCTTTTCTCATAGTTTGGGCAACACTCGAGAAAAAATTCGCTACACACAGCCTGCAGTGAGTTAATGTGCAGTGCAGAAGGGTGAGTAGAGAAAGTCAATGCTGTGCTGCAGCTGGGACATTAGCAGGGAGAGGCGGCAGGATGTGTTTAGTGCTTCAGAAGTGCTTCAAAAGTTTCCTGTCATTAGTAGCCATGTGCACTGGCTGCTGTAATACCAGAGTGCCCTGGACTATTGATTGTTTATTCTGATCAGAATAATAACTCAATAATGCAGGGGAATCTGCTGTTGCAGAAGCCAGTGATACAGATGCTGACGGCTGACATCAGTAGTGAGCAGAGAAGCAAGCTCCAGGCAATTTAGATTAGCTTTATTGCAGGTAATCTTATCTTTTTTCCCAGAATCCCCTCCCATCCTGTTATCTTCCCCCATGATCCTTTCCTCTTTTCAGATTTTAGTGACTTATTTTAACAGCATGTCCATGCCAAACAGCTCTGGTCATGTCTGCAGTCCTGGTGAGAGATCTTCCGGCCATTTCTCTTCTCCCACCTGGCTCTCTGTTTTTAGCCTCTACCTCTTTATCCCCCTCCTCCTGTGCATCCTCTTTTGTATGTCCCGCTTTTCTAACTGTCCTTAGAGGAGCTCTCAATCTAATCATGCCATAGTCATAGTCTAATGTCCTACCATATCATTATTGTGTATGTGTATAGCACTGACATCCTCTGCAGCACTGTATAGAGTACAGAGTATCATAACAGTTAGCTCCGTCCACATCATGATGACTCCTTTTTGCCCAAAATCCCCCAAAATTTGCAGCAACATGCTCAGGGCCCCAACCTGTCAACCCTCCCATCAAAAAATTGTTTTTTTTTTCTTGGGGGGGGGGGGGGTGTCTGTAAATAATCAGCACCGGGTGTCAAATTCCCTAGGTACGCCACTGGAAGGGGGGGATTTCCTGTACTTTCAAGTACTAATTTTCAGAAACTACTGTAGAGTTCTGAGAGCCTTGGTGGAGAATACAAAAGCCTGCGACTTTAATTATCAATAAACTATAAGGGTTTGTTCACACCTACAGCGTTTTCGCTATTTTTAAAGCACCGGCGATTTACAAAATCGCCCTGAAAGCGCTTGTGCACTGATTCCGTATGAGAGAGTTCACATCTGAGCGGTCCATTTCCAACCCGCTCAGCAAAGCGCTGCCTGCACCATTTTTAGGGCGATTTTGCTACAATGGAAGGTATAGGAAAAGCACAAAACGCTCACAAAATGGCTTTGTGCATCGATTGCGTTTGCGCTTTGATGAATAATACATTGTATTTATTAATTTCCACGTCAAAGAGTTCACGTCCTGACTTGTGTCAGGAAGTGAAAAAACAAATCGCTCTGCAAAAGCGCTTTGCACAACATCAAAGCGCGCAGGTAAGCATAAACATTTTATATTATTTTGTATGACTTATCAAGTTACTTTTGGGTAACTCTATTCCATTTTGGGTTTATTTGTTGTCTTTAGTACTCTCATTTCCTTTCTATTCAGCATGTGGGTCTATTTCTATTCCTCTACATTTTCTCTCCTTCATCTTAATATATGATGACCAAAGCAAATAGAACTCTGTTTCAATTTTTTTTTTCAATTTTGAGACCTGGGAATAAGTAAACAGTATTAATACCTTTTTATAAGGGATCTGTATTTCATGAAGTAGAGTGGAGATCCCTGCGCTGAGTATTCAGCACACCTAGACTGACAGTGACTAATTACCAGCTTTTTCTGCATATGTCAAATGTCTACTGTGCTGACCTTCCTACATGCTGGTTTAAGGATCATGTGCAGCATCTCCAGAGAAGGTAGTGCTCACCGGAGAGTGCCTTTGACTTTGAGTTTGTCATTGAGGCCAAATATGATGAGTGGGATCTGTAACAGGAAAATTGCATCCCAAATAAGGGATGGAGACACCAAGTAAAATTGTTTTAGAAATAAAATGTGTGATACCTTATGGTTCTGAAAGTGACTGCTGATATTTTACCATGTTTCTACATTTAGAAGGATATTTTTAAGTGAACATACTGCTGATTTTCAAATGAAATGTGATACATGCAGGAAAGATTATTTTCTGACTATGAACTACCCGCTTATAATTATTATTATTGTTAATCTGCATTTATATAAAGCTTATATATTTTTCATATTCTCTGCAGCATTTTACAGAGAACATCAAGCAATTCACTATTTAATGTACCTATTGTGTTATTTTTTATTTTTTTTTTGGAGGGGGCGGGGGGGGGGGGCGCTAGGGCATAAATATAGATAAATATAGGAGATTAGCCCCTGCGACTGCCGGGGGGTGGGGGGGTTGCAGGGCTGTGGGAGCATATTTTTTAAGGCTACACGTATTATGGGTGTGAAGATCACATGATACCCACAATTGTTTTGTGACCCTTGCAAGATTGATCTCAGGCTTGCCACCAAAGGCAGGGGTTTGAACATTGGGGTGCCTAATTAAAGTTTTGCTGGGGGGGCATGATTTGTAGTATTCCCCTAAAAGGGGGTAAGAGTTGATCTAGCAGTACATTTTGAGTAAACATTAAATGAACAAACTGTACAAAATGCAAGCAAATAATACCGGGTTGGCATTTAAACTGGAGACACTAGCACTACAAGGCAAGAACATAGGACACTAGCACTAAAAGGCAAGATCCTGTTCTTCTGGCACTCCAAGGCAAGAACCTGGGGCACTGGCACCAGAAGGAAAGAACCTGAAACACTAGCACTGCATTGCAAGGACCTAGAACTCGAGCACAGGAAGGGAAGAACTTGGGCCAATAACACCGGAAGGCAAGAAACTGGGACACTAGAACTGGAAGAGAAGGACCTAAGACACTAGCACAGGAAGACAAAAACCTGGGACACTAACACACGAATGGAGATCTGTGATGTTTTAAAATGTTTAATAAATAAACATACCACCACGCTCCTAATCTTGTGGGCTCCTCATCTGACCCAATGTTGCCACTACACACCCCTTGTATGTTTCAAAAATGTCAGTTTCACTTTAAGATAATCTACAATATGGCTGCGACCCCAAACTCTGGAAGGGCATTGCGGCGTGACAGCTGCAGCATGTAGCAGCTCTACCACTATCTGGGACAAACCAGCAAATGAGCGCACAGGGGGTCATAAATGACATAAAGTATGTGGCCAGAACATTGGTGGAACAGCTCTGCTTGTTCCTTCTACTAGTTTTTCAACTTCTAAGACGAATATGTAAAGGATGCTATAGGGGAGAGGCTGCCAGCTAAACAAGAGACTGTATGCAATAAAATGTATGTCTTAATTAAAGGGACATACCTATGTAGGCTTTATTGTATTTTAAAATATGACTTATGAACTAAAGGCAAGAACATTTGAACCTATGACTAAAGGACTAAAGGCAAGAACCTTGGACACTAGTACAGGAAGGCAAGAACCTGGGACACTAGGACAGGAAAACAAAAACCTGGTGCACTAGCACAGGAAGACAATAACCTGGGGCATTAGCACATGAAGGCAAGAACCTGGGGCACTAGCACAGGAAGGCAAGAACCAGGGACACTAGCACAGGAAGGCAAGAACCAGGGACACTAGCACAGGAAGGCAAGAAACTTGGGACACTAGCACAGGAAGGCAAGAACCTGGGACACTTGCACTGGAAGGCAAGGGCCTGGGACACTAGCACAGGAAGGCAAGAACCTGGGATGCTAGCACAGGAAGGCAAGAACCTGGGACACTAGCACAGGAAGGCAAGAAACTTGGGACACTAGCACAGGAAGGCAAGAATGGGACACTAGCACAGGAAGGCAAGAAACTTGGGACACTAGCACAGGAAGGCAAGAACCTGGGACACTAGCACAGGAAGGCAAGAAACTTGGGACACTAGCACAGGAAGGCAAGAACCTGGGACACTAGCACAGGAAGGCAAGAAACTTGGGACACTAGCACAGGAAGGCAAGAACCTGGGACACTAGCACAGGAAGGCAAGAACCTTGGACACTCGCACCGAAAGGAAAGAACCAGGACGCTAGCACAGGAAGACAAGTACTTGGGACACTTGCACCAGAAGGCAAGAACCTTGGGCACTAGCACAGAAAGGTGAGAACCTGGGACACTAGCACAGGAAGGCAAGAACCTGGGACACTAGCACAGGAAGGCAAGAACCTTGGACACTCACACAGGAAGGCAAAAACCTGGGACACTAGCACAGGAAGGCAAGAACCTGGGACACTTGCACAGGAAGGCAAGGGCCTGGGGCACTTGCACAGGAAGGCAAGAACCTGGGACACTAGCACAGGAAGGCAAAAACCTGGGACACTAGCACAGGAAAGAAAGAACCAGGGGCACTAGCACAGGAAGGCAAGAACCTGGGACACTAGCACAGGAAGGCAAGAACCGGGGATACTAGCACGGGAAGGCAAGAACCTGGGACACTTGCACAGGAAGGCAAGAACCTGGGACACTTGCACAGGAAGCCAACAACCTGGGACACTAGCACAGGAAGGCAAGAACCTGGGACACTAGCACCGGAAGGCAAGAACCTGGGACACTAGCACAGGAAGGCAAGAACCTGGGAAACTAGCACCGGAAGGCAAGACCTGGGACACTAGCACAGGAAGGCAAGAACCTGGGACACTAGCTCCGGAAGGCAAGAACCTGGGACACTAGCACCGGAAGGCAAGAACCTGGGACACTAGCACCGGAAGGCAAGAATCTGGGACACTAGCACAGGAAGGCAATAACCTGGGACACTAGCACAGGAAGGCAATAACCTGGGACAGTAGAACCGAAATGCAAGAACCTGGGACACTAGCACCAGAAGGCAAGAACTGGGCAAACTCTACTAAAAAAATCCATCCACTGGTCTCAATAACATTAGAAGCTAGATGGTTTAATTGGGTCAGCCATGTGTATTCAAATTTAAAACTCTCAGCTTCTAAGAAAGGCCCATAAGGCAGTAATTAATCATCATACATAAATGACATAACAAGTTCAATAAAACATAAATCGCATAGACATTATATTGTACAAAAGATTAACATCTCAAGACTGAGATCACTTTTTGAAACAGTCATGCAGTAGATAAATATCCATGGTGATCACACAATAAAAATCCTCTTTTGGTTCCTATAGGAGACACATGTTACAGTCACTCAATCGAGAGTAATGAGCCCAACATTTTCTTTTTGACTGAGGTTCATAAGGAGAGACAAAACACATTCTGTGAGCTTTGATAATAGGGTAGTGTTAACTTATTCAGGTGTTAAAGAGAATCTGTATTGTTAAAATCACACAAAAGTAAACATACCAGTGCGTTAGGGGACATCTCCTATTACCCTCTGTCACAATTTCGCCGCTCCCCGCCGCATTAAAAGTGGTTAAAAACAGTTTTAAAAAGTTTTTTTATAAACAAACAAAATGGCCACCAAAACAGGAAGTCGGTTGATGTACAGTATGTCCACACATAGAAAATACATCCATACACAAGCAGGCTGTATACAGCTTTCCTTTTGAATCTCAAGAGATCATTTGTGTGTTTTTTTCCCCCTGCAGCTATCTTCCACTGAAGTGTCAGGCTGTTTCTTCCTGCAGAGTGCAGACAGCTCTGCCTGTATGTAATTCCTCAGTATGTGAAAGCCCAGCCAGCTCAGAGGAGGATTTATCCAGTTTGTAAAAGGTAATAGAGCAGTGAGAAGCTGCCCTAATCTAAATAACACACAGGCAGTGTGCAGAGAGGGGCCAGGAGGGGGAGATTCATCACAGAACCACAACACTGAAGAACTTGGCAGCCTTCCAGACACAGGCTGACAAGTCTGACAAGAGAGAGATAAGTTGATTTATTACAGAGACTGTGATAGCAGAAAGTGCTGCAGTAAGCCAGAACACATTAGAATAGCTTTTGGAACTTGTAGGATGATAAAAAACAGGATGCAATTTTTGTTACGGAGTCTCTTTAAATCCCAGCTTGGAAAGTTCTTTGACCAACTCTTTTTTCATAAATTTAGAAGCATAATATGTATAGTACAAAGTAGTGCATGACACAGTATGGATCGGACAGCATTCTCCTGAGTTCTTTGATTGAGAGGACGGCAATTCAAAGATATATCTAATTTGTATATTGTCAGCCTTGATCGTTTCTTATAAAACCAAGGTGTATTGCTTTGTAATATCCATTTTATGCATATATTGAGACAAGCAAGGTGTTTCCACATGTGCTGATTCAGTATGTGAAGAGAGACGATGTGCCAAACTGTTTAAATAGTATTTCATCATTTTAGCTTCCTTATGGCTTTTGCGCATTTCTTGTGTGCACCTGTCTGGCGCCTAAATGTACTTTCACTGCACAGGCCCTACCCTGTCATTCATAAATATGCAGCAGCACATATGTTACTAATTCAGTAGCAATTACATGTGCAAGGAGTCCTAGAGCATCATAAGTGAGGTGGGGCCAAATGAGAAACCAACTAAAGTTCTTGTCCAAGAAGTAGGATTCTGAACCAACAACATGAACCCCATAGGTGATCACTAAATCCAGTGGGCTAGAACAGTGCTTCCTAACCCTGTCCTCAAGGCCCACCAACTGTAAGTTTTGTAAGAAATCACAAGCATTCACAGGTGGGATATTTAGTGTCTCTGAAGAGCTTATTAACTACCTTTGTGGCTTTCTACAAAACGTACTGTACTGTTGGTGAAATTTGAGGGCAAGGTTGGGAAACACTGGGCTAGGAGACCTTACTAAGCATTATAGGGGACTCCTCCACAAAACATAATGAATATATTCCACATACAGTGGTGTGAAAAACTATTTGCCCCCTTCCTGATTTCTTATTCTTTTGCTAGTTTGTCACACTTAAATGTTTCTGCTCATCAAAAACCGTTAACTATTAGTCAAAAATAACATAATTGAACACAAAATGCAGTTTTAAATGATGGTTTTTATTATTTAGTAAGAAAAAACTCAAAACCTACATGGTCCTGTGTGAAAAAGAAATTGCCCCCTGAACCTAATAACTGGTTGGGCCACTCTTAGCAGCAATAACTGCAATCAAGCATTTGCGATAACTTGCAACGAGTCTTTTACAGCGCTCTGGAGGAATTTTGGCCCACTCATGTTTGCAGAATTGTTGTAATTCAGCTTTATTTGAGGGTTTTCTAGCATGAACCGCCTTTTTAAGGTCATGCCACAACATCTCAATAGGATTCAGGTCAGGACTTTGAGTAGGCCACTCCAAAGTCTTCATTTTATTTTTCTTCAGCCATTCAGAGATGGATTTGCTGGTGTGTTTTGGGTCATTGTCCTGCTGCAGCACCCAAGATCGCTTCAGCTTGAGTTGACGAACAGATGGCCGGACATTCTCCTTCAGGATTTTTTGGTAGACAGTAGAATTCATGGTTTCATCTATCACAGCAAGCCTTCCAGGTCCTGAAGCAGCAAAACAACCCCAGACCATCACACTACCACCACCATATTTTACGGTTGGTATGATGTTCTTTTGCTGAAATGCTGTGTTACTTCTACGCCAGATGTAACGGGACACGCACCTTCCAAAAAGTTCAACTTTTGTCTCGTCGGTCCACAAGGTATTTTCCCAAAAGTCTTGGCAATCATTGAGATGTCTCAGTTTTGCTAAAAAATGAGCCTTAATGTTTTTTTTGCTTAAAAGTGGTTTGCGCCTTGGATATCTGCCATGCAGGCCGTTTTTGCCCAGTCTCTTTCTTATGGTGGAGTCATGAACACTGACCTTAATTGAGGCAAGTGAGGCCTGCAGTTCTTTAGATGTTGTCCTGGGGTCTTTTGTGGCCTCTCAGATGAGTTTTCTCAGCGCTCTTGGGGTAATTTTGGTCGGCCGGCAACTCCTGGGAAGGTTTATCACTGTTCCATGTTTTTGCCATTTGTGGATAATGGCTCTCACTGTGGTTCGCTGGAGTTCCAAAGCTTTAGAAATGGATTTATAACCTTTACCAGACTGATAGATCTCAATTACAGTACTTTTGTTCTCATTTGTTCCTGAATTTCTTTGGATCTTGGCATGATGTCTAGCTTTTTAGGTGCTTTTGGTCTACTGTGTCAGATAGCTCCTATTTAAGTGATTTCTTGATTGAAACAGGTGTGGCAGTAATCAGGCCTGGGGGTGACTACAGAAATTGAACTCAGGTGTGATAAACCACAGTTAAGTTATTTTTTAACAAGGGGGGCAATCACTTTTTCACACAGGGCCATGTAGATTTGGAGTATTTTTTCTCACTAAATAACCGGTTCAGCGCCACAGTGCCGAAAATCTCATGCATCCGAGCAACGTTCACCTCCCATTCATTCGCCTATAACTTTATTGCTACTTATCACAATGAATTGATCTATATCTTGTTTTTTCCGCCACTAATTAGGCTTTCTTTGGGTACTACATTTTGCTAAGAATTATTTTTTTCTAAATCCATTTTAACAGGAAGATTAAGAAAGAAATGAAAAAAATTCATTATTTCTCAGTTTTTGGCCATTATAGTTTGAAATTAATATACGCTACCGTAATTAAAACCCATGCATTTTATTTGCCCATTAATTACACTATTTAAACGATGTCCCTATCACAATTTATGGTGCCGATATTTCATTTAGAAACAAAGGTGCATTTTTTTCAATTTGCGTGTATCACTATTTATAAGCTTATAATTTTAAATAATATAATAACATACTCTCTTGACATGTATATTTAAACATTTTAGACCCTTGGGTAACTATTTATGTTTTGTTTTTTTTTATTGTATTTTTTTTACTTTTTTTTTTTAATAAAAAATGTATGTGGGTAATTTTTGGTGTGGGAGGGAAACTGCTTATTTTACATGTAAAATAAGCAAATTCTTTAATTAAAAATGTATGTGGGTGCAGTTTACTATTTGACCACAAGATGGCCACAGTGAGAAAAGTCCTGGATGCGAACGATCTCGCATCCAGGAACCAAAATTCAGAGGAGTTGTTTCCTGGGGGCAGAAATACCACGCTCTCTGGATAGAAAGCGTCGGTATTTCTGCGGGGAAGTTAGATCGGTTATTGGGAATTATATTCCCATTCACTGATCGGGGGGCTAGTGGCGGGCGGCGGGTGCGCGCGTGGGCGCGCGCCCGACCGCGCGCACCACGCATTGAAAGCAGCAGTGCCTTTCTGGACGAGAAAGCTCGTCCAGAAAGACCGAACTGGATAATAGAATCCATCATTTAAAACTGCATTTTGTGTTCAATTATGTTATCGTTGACTAATAGTTAACGGTTTTTGATGAGCAGAAACATTTAAGTGTGACAAACATGCAAAAGAATAAGAAATCAGGAAGGGGGCAAATAGTTTTTCACACCACTGTACATAAGCATGTTCAAGTTCAAAAATCTGTCTTTATACCAAGTGCATTAAACAAAACATAATAAGCAACTCTTATGCTTATCATAAATATATCAATTTACATGGTCAATGAGAAAAAGAGGCACAGGTGCATTGATAATGAATACTTTGAAAAGTTATCTCTCTCCCAGGGCCAGATTTACCATAAGGCACTGTAGACACGTGCCTACAGGCACCTGATGATGGAAAGGAGATCACTCCCCTCCCCAAGTGCCTCCCACCTGCCTTACCTATGCAGAGTCCCGAGCAGAGTGCAAGTGAGAGGTTACTCACCTGGGTATCGACATTCCACTGACCAGATCTCCCTTCAGTCTGAGGCACCTCTAGCTGCTTAATACTGAGGATAGCTATGGCTACCTAATACTAAGGGGCACTTGTAGGTACCTGTGATGGGCAAGGGAGAAGTGACAGCTGGGCCAGCCAGCACACTTGCCTTGCGGATTGACAGGTGTTTGTAGGTTCACAGAGGGTGAAGTCTAGGGTGCCAGGACATCTGTGCCTATAGGCTCCTGTGATGTAAATTCGGGCCTACTCTCACCCATAAGAGGAGGGCACACATGTGGTCCCCATAACCATGCCCTGAACTTGAAGATAATAAGAGATGCCACACTAACAAAAAACAAACAACAAAACAACAACAAAAAACTTGACATTACAAAAAAGTGCAGTATACAGGACGATAGATATCTTTATGAGCCCTTTCATTAGAATGTATGGTGTTGATAAAGATGCCAAATTGCCTTTATATCTCAATCACATGGGATGTTCAAGTATAGACCTTCAACATGAAGTATAAGCAGGTGTATTCAGGTTCTATAAGTTCTTCAAAAATAGTAAATAGATGTGATGTATGCTGTAATTAGGATGGCAGTGTGGAAATAACGCTCAAGAAAATTATGTATTTAATTACATTTTATGTATTTAATTACATTGCAGTGAGAAAGTCAAACTGTAAGTTAACCGAGGTCCCATGTTATATTTGGACCATAAAGCACACACACACACACACACACACACACACACACACACACACACACACACACACACACACACACACACACACACACACACACACACACACACACACACACACACACACACACACACACACACACACACACACACACTCACTCACTCACTCACTCACTCACTCACTCACTCACTCACACTCTTTTGGGGGGAAAAAAGTGCATCTTATGGTCCAAAAAATACAGTAATTTCCTTTTACACTATTGTTAAATAAAGTAAGTTACAACTTTTATTGTACAATAGGGCTTGTCCTTTTGGACACAGTTTACATGTTGTACTAGTGTTTATCTTCCAAGCCTATAATGATTCTTGGAGTTGTATGGTTGCCTCTGCTGTAGTCATCTTTGAGACATTGGAGTTGATTTATCTCAAACACTGCAAGCAACATTGAAGCAAACTGGGTGTCCTTGAAGATGCTCTCATATAACTGCTGACGTATTGAATTCTTGGAGACATTTGATTTTATACTGAGTTCCCATGCGTGCGATTAATGTTAGGATTTACATCACACAGGGTAGTGTATTCACTAACTGTGGTTAAAAATGACAAGCATAGGCAGCGTACAGCAATTTTTCCGGTATTTGTACAACTACTGCTCACAGAAATCTTAATGGTATAGATACACCAGAGAATGCTCAGACATACAGTGCTGCTCCCATGTGAGTGTGATTGCAATTTCTTGACTCTAGTTGCAGTTGATTTGAACATGTGACCTCAATGTAAACTTGCAGAAAAGATTGGTAGTTTCTTACCCTACTGAACACTCACCTATAACTAATATCCTTTTAGTTTTACTCTAACAATCCTCATTTCTAGTTAGGGCCAGTTCTAAACTTTTTGCTGCCTGAAGCAAACTTGGGAGGATGCACATTGGGAAGGCCCCCCCCCCTTTCCCAATTACAAATGATCGTACAGCACCCGACAATTTACTCTGCTCCATTTAATGTTCTCAGTCAGCAAGGGAGCAGAGCTGGGACAGGGGCCTCCAGCACCCAAGGCTGAGACACCAATGTGCGCCCCTCCATCCCTCCCACCCCAGCTGTCACACACTGATTGCTATTAGACTAAGAGGCACCCCAGGGCCTCCAACCTCCCCAACACCTTCATTTCCAGTTATCTGGCTTGCAGTCACTGCCATGTATCCCATTTTCTAATTTCTCTCTTCTTCAAACACAATAGGGGAATGATAGCTGAGTGAGTTGCGCGCCCTCTCCTACACTGTGCCCTGAGGCTGGAGCCTCTCTAGCCTCTGCCTCAGCTCGACCTTGCAAGGGAGCATATGCAACAACTTTAGCTGAGTGAGTTGTGCGCCCCCTCCTACACTGTGCCCTGAGGCTGGAGCCTCTCTAGCCTCTGCCTCGGCCCGACCTTGCAAGGGTGCATATGCAACAACTTTAGATTGACATACTGCAGCTCAACACAACAACACGCTGGCTGGCTGCAAGTCTGTGACAAACAAAATTGCTCACCCTGAGTCAGTTGGCCATTCTCCATTCCTCCTCAGTAATGACAGCAGTGCCACCTTCTCCCTTCTGCTGTGCAAGTCAAATGAAACACTGCTGCTCTCCTGCCCCTCCCCCTCCTCACTCACTGTCAGACTCCTCACACTGTACAACAAGCTGCTTTTCCCCAATGATGACCTCTTCACCTCACTCACTCTCCTCTCACTTCTCCTCCTACTCTGACTGCATGCTGTAAATGTAAACACACAGTACAAACATGCTGCCCCTGTAATCTCTGCACCTGATGCAAGTGTTTCACCTTCCTTCATGAGAGAACCGGCCCTGTTTCACGTTCTAGTTCTGTGGAACAATTGGCCTGCATACTTTGTCTCCTGTAAGAACCAAGAGAGGATTATTATTAAAGATCCACCCTTTATAGGTATGCGTGCGTGTAAAAATGATCTTAGTTTTAAAGGAATACTTAAGGGGGAAAAAAAATGACATTTACTCACCCGGGGCATCCCTCAGCCCCCTGAAGCTGGATGGTGCCCTCGCAGCCCCGCTCCGATCGTCCTGTCCCCGCCGGCGGCTACTTCCGGGTTCGGCGACAGCCGCCGACAGGCCGGGAACGCGGCTGATTTTCCGCGTTCCCAATCGCTATATGCTGCTATAGCGTAGCTATATACGCTATAGCAGCATATAGTGAGTGGGAACGCGGAAAATCAGCCGCGTTCCCAGCCTGTTGGCGGCTGTCGCCGAACCCGGAAGTAGCCGCCGGCGGGGACAGGACGATCGGAGCGGGGCTGCGAGGGCACCATCCAGCTTCAGGGGGCTGAGGGATGCCCCGGGTGAGTAAATGTCATTTTTTTTTTCCCCTTAAGTATTCCTTTAAGGAGTTGACTTTTGGTGGAATATATTGTCTATTTTTTTCTTTTTTTAATTGTTATGGTGTATTCTCTAGGTATTAAGTCAAATTGAAAAGTAATTAAACTGTCTCTGTTTCCCTTTCAGTGAGGGAAACAGGAGGTTGCAGTGCACAGTCCTTGGAAGAGAAGAACTTCATATGTGTCATCATGGTGGATAAAGAAGATGTTTCTGTGAGAGTAGGCAAAGGGGTGAAATTAAATCTTGTGTTAAGTTTGGAGGAAGCGTTACAAAAAATCATACAATGTTACAGCCAGTGTACTGTGTTTGGAGAGGCAATCAGCCCCAGGTTCACACATACTGAGGTAGCCCAAATTCACACCTACTGAGGTACTGATACCAAGAAGGAAATAGGCACCTTTTGCTTAAAATAATAATTAAATAATTGCTCTGCTGATCAATATGCAGCATGAATGTTAATGACAGGACCACATACCACTTAAGGACCAGGGGTAGTTTGCCTGATCTGTGCTGCGTGGACTCTCCAGCCCGCAGCACAGATCAGGATAGAGCCAGGGCGATCAGACTTACCCCTTTTTTTCCCCACTAGGGGGATGATCTCCTGGGGGGGTCTGATCCCCGCCGGCTTGCTGCGCTTTGCGGGGGGGGGCTCTTCAAAGCCCCCCTCCGCAGCGTTTTCGGCGCTCCGTCCCTCTCCCTTCCCCTTTGAGCGGCACAGGATGGATATCCATCCTGCGCATTGTAGGATAGGCTTCAGCCTATCATATCCAATCAGAGGCCGGGGATTGCCGATCTGCCTTACGGCGCTGCTGCGCAGCAGCGCCGTATGATGTAAACAACGGGGATTTCTTCCCTGCTTGTTTACATTTTGCCGGCGAGCCGCGATCGGCGGCTCTCCGGCTGTTCACGGAGACACCCTCCGTGAACTGACATGGAAATCCATGGTAACCCACTTAAGACCTGCCGACGCCTATGGGCGTTAGCTGGTCGTTGTGTTAAAAAAAACAAAAAAAAATGTTCTTCCTACCCTATCCACAAAAAAAGTTTGCCTTTTGTTTTTAGGTTTGTATGTTGTTGTTTTTGGTTGTTGTTGTTTTTGTTTTAGCAAACCTTTAGTAGCATTTTACCCTACAACTTTTAAAGACTCTGAACGTCTATTCTGATTTTCAAGAAAGCTGGCGTTAGAGCCCAGCAACTGCCTAAAGCGACCAATCAGCATCCTTGTTTCATTTAAGAGCTGAAATCAGATTGGTTGCTCTCAACTAATGCTCCACTTATGCTCCAGCTTTCTTTGCACCTAGGTTCATAAATCAGTCCCTCTATGCTGTTCACTGTAAAAACACCATATGGAGATCAAGGGAGAAAAAGCAGATTGTTTACACAAGATAAACTCAATTACACTTTGTCTTAAAATTCCTGCGAATAAATGTGATGCGAAGATAGATTCATACTTTGAAATAACTTTAAATAATTACAATAGGGGGAAATAAAATAACAACTTTTAAAAATTTGTCTTTCTAGTCATGCTGTCAATCTCAGAAGCATTTGAGTTTTAGCATTCTGAACAAAAAAACCCAATGCAATATATTATATGGATGGAATCCGATATTTTTCCTTGTCGCCTATTTTTGAAGGAAAGCACATTTAAACAAACATTTGGGGGAGTTAGGCTGTAAAGTATGATTTTGTAAAAAAAAAAATGTTTTACCTTCAAGATGTACATCTACGGTTAGGCATACGTTACATAAATGCTAAGCATGATGTTGTCATGCACTTTCATCTCTTGGTGCCTGATTAATCCTGGAGGCCTCTGAAATGTTCATAGATAAGTAGAGTGTATGATATATCCCACTTAACAGCTGGGTTGAGAGAGGTCACTTAAAAAAAGCATACCCTGCAAAGTTCCCACCACAGTCTTTCATTGGAATGCCTGCTTATTTTCCGTATTATTTAGAAATGTCTAGCTTGTGATTGGTTGCAGAGGGAATGAGGTTACTCAAAGATTGGTATGAAAACATTGTCATTAGACAAATACCATTTTCAGATACCTCTCTTGAAACGATGTTCAGTACTACTAGCAATGTAATATAAAAAACAGATACTTTAAGTTATATTCACACTTGTGGAGAAAAAAAGAGTTTCCTCCAGGACAACTACGACAAAGTTTCGCATTGCCTTAGTTTTGATTCTGCTTAACTGAACTTGGTATCTTGTAATGCTTAATGTCATTTAACTTGTGACCTAGCAAAAGTGGTATTTGTTTACTGGGACTTCTGTATGTGCACGAGTATACAATACAATAACATTTGTAAAGTGCTTTTCTCCCATAGGACTCAAAGAACATAGTTATGTCTCAGATCAAGACAAGGTTGCAGGCTGGACTCTGTTACAGAGGGAAAAGTCAGGTGTTCGTAAATGCCAGACTAAAGGGGTGGCTTTTCAGATTGGACTGAAATTCTTCTAGGGATGGAGCTGCCCTGATTGGGTGTGGCGGGGAGGATGCAAGGACTGGGAAGAGTCTGTGTGCATGGATAAGGAACTGGCTAATGGACAGAAAACAAACAGTTATGGTCAATGGATCTTATTCAAAATGGGTGACTGTAAGCAGTGGGGTCCCACAGGGGTCAGCACTGGGTCCAGTGCTCTTCAATGTATTTATTAATGACCTAGTAGATGCATTAGAAAGCAATGTTGCTATTTTTGCAGATGATACAAAATTGTGCATATTCATCAAGTCTCAGGAGGATGGTGACATTGCAATAGGATCTGGATAGGATTGCTATATGGGCAAATAAATGGCAGATGAAATTCAATGTTGAAAAATGTAAAGTCATGCATTTTGGTCGTACCAAAGGTCTAGCACTGTACAAAATAAACAGGATACAGATGGGGACATCAAACTTGGAGAGGGACTTAGGAGTACTCTTTGACAACAAGTTAAATGATCATAATCAATGCCAAGCCGCAGCAACTGAAGCAAATACAATTTTGAGATGCATGAAAAGGGAAATAAAAACTCGAGATGCTAGCATAATATTGCCCTTGTTCAACTCTCTAGTAAGGCCACATCTGGAATATGAAATTCAGTTCTGGGCACCACATTACAGGAAAGATATTTCAGTTTTAGAGCAGGTGCAGAGACGAGCAACAAAAATGATATGAGGGATGGAAGGTCTCGCCAAGAAAGGTTAGATAAACTGGGTTTATTTAGTCTAGAGAAAAGGCGCCTTAGAGGTGATCTAGTTAAAATGTATAAATACGTCAGAGGGCAATATAAAAGCTTGGCAGATGAGCTTTTTGTCCCTGGGCTTTTACAAAGGACTAGGTGACATGATCTGCACATGGATATAAAACGTTTTAGCCACTTATTTAGGAAAGAGTTCTTTACAGTAAGAGTGATCAAAATGTGGACTCAGGCATTGCCACAGGAAGTAGTTATGGCAAATTCTATATCTGCATGTAAAGGGGGCTTAGATGCTTTCCTTGCGTTGAAAGACATCCATAGCTATAATTACTAGGTAATGCTCAGTGGTGTTGATCCAGGGATTTTATCTGATTGCCAGATTGCTGGAGTCGGGAACGAATTTTTATCCTTGTTGGGGCTAATTGGACCATGCCTTGTAAGGGTTTTTCGCCTTCTTCTGGATCAACAGGGATATGTGAGGGTACAGGCTGGTGTTGTACTTAATTTTCTGGTTGAACTGGATGGACTTTTTTCAACCCAAATAACTATGTAGCTATGTAAAAGTGTAGGGGCAGTATGACAGAAGGCTCTGTCTCCAAAGGTTTTGAGGTGGACTCTGGAGGTGACCAAGGTATCACATCCTTTTGATCTAAGATTGTGGGGAGTTTAATGCAGTTGCAAAAAGTCCTTCAGGTATCCAGGGCCCAGATTGTGCAAGGATTTGAATGTCAATGAGCCAATCTTAACCACTTCCCGACCGCCTAACGCATAGGGGCGGCCGGGAAGTGGAGCCCGCAAGGACCAGCTCATGCCCAAAGGCGGCGGTCCTTGTAAGGGCATGGGCGGAGCGATCGCGTCATACGTGACGCGATCCTCTGCCGCCGCTCACCCGCCGCAACATCCGGCCGGCCATACGGAAGCGCCGGCTGGATGTTAACCTGACGATCGCCGCATACAAAGTGTATAATACACTTTGTAATGTTTACAAAGTGTATTATACAGGCTGCCTTCTGCCCTGGTGGTCCCAGTGTCCGAGGGACCACCAGGGCAGGCTGCAGCCACCCTAGTCTGCACCAAGCACACTGATTTCTCCCCCCCCCCAGCCCCCTGATCGCCCACAGCACCCCTCAGACCCCCCCTGCCCACCCCCAGACCCATGTTTACACCCAATCACCCCCCTAATCACCCATCAATCACTCCCTGTCACTATCTGTCAACGCAATTTTTTTTATCCCCCCTGCCCCCTGCTCCCTCCTGATCACCCCCACCCCTCAGATTCTCCCCAGACCCCCCCCCCCATGTACTGTATGCATCTATCCCCCTGATCACCTGTCAATCACCTGTAAATCACCTGTCAATCACCCATCAATCACCCCCTGTCACTGCCACCCATCAATCAGCCCCTAATCTGCCCCTTGCGGGCAATCTGATCACCCACCCACACCAATAGATCGCCCGCAGATCCGACATCAGATCACCTCCCAAGCGCAGTGTTTACATCTATTCTCTCCTCTAAACACCCACTAATTACCCATCAATCACCCCCTATCACCACCTGTCACTGTTACCCATCAGATCAGACCCTAATCTGCCCCTTGCGGGCACCCACTCACCCGCCTACACGCTCAGATTGCCCTCAGACCCCCCCTTATCAATTCGCCAGGGCATTATTTACATCTGTCCTTCCCTGTAATAACCCACTGATCACCTGTCAATCACCTGTCAATCACCTGTCAATCACCCATCAATCACCCCCTGTCACTGCCACCCATCAATCACCCCCTGTCACTGCCACCCATCAATCAGCCCCTAACCTGCCCCTTGCGGGCAATCTGATCACCCACCCACACCAATAGATCGCCCGCAGATCCGACATCAGATCACCTCCTAAGTGCAGTGTTTACATCTGTTCTCTCCTCCAAACACCCACTAATTACCCATCAATCACCCCCTGTCACTGCTACCCATCAGATTAGACCCCTATCTGCCCCTAGGGCACTCAATTACCCGCCCATACCCTCAGAACGCCCTCAGACCCCAGCCCTGATCACCTCACCAGTGCATTGCTTGCATCTATTCCCCCCTCTAATCACACCTTGAGACACCCATCAATCACCTCCTGTCAGCGCCTAGCACACTTACCCATCAGATCAGGCCCTAATTTGCCCCGTGTGGGCTCCTGATCACTTGGCCAAACCCTCAGATCCCCCTCAGACCCCCTTCCGATCACCTCCCCAGTGCATTGATTGCATCTATTTTCCCCTCTAACCACCCCCTGAGACACCCATCAATCACCTCCTGTCACCCCCTAGCACTCCTATCCATCAGATCAGGCCCAATACAACCTGTCATCTAAAAGGCCACCCTGCTTATGACTGGTTCCACAAAATTCGCCCCCTCATAGACCACCTGTCATCAAAATTTTCAGATGCTTATACCCCTGAACAGTAATTTTGAGACATTTGGTTTCCAGACTACTCACGGTTTTGGGCCCGTAAAATGCCAGGGCGGTAGAGGAACCCCACAAGTGACCCCATTTTAGAAAAAAAGACACCCCAAGGTATTCTGTTAGGTGTATGACGAGTTCATAGAAGATTTTATTTTTTGTCAAAAGTTAGCGGAAATTGATTTTTATTGTTTTTTTTTCACAAAGTGTCATTTTTCACTAACTTGTGACAAAAAATAAAATCTTCTATGAACTCACCATACTCCTAACGGAATACCTTGGGGTGTTTTCTTTCTAAAATGGGGTCACTTGTGGGGTTCCTATACTGCCCTGGCATTTTAGGGGCCCTAAACCGTGAGGAGTAGTCTAGAAAACAAATGCCTCAAAATGACCTGTGAATAGGTTGTTGGGCCCCTTAGCGCACCTAGGCTGCAAAAAAGTGTCACACATGTGGTATCGCCGTACTCAGGAGAAGTAGTATAATGTGTTTTGGGGTGTATTTTTACACATACCCATGCTGGGTGGGAGAAATCTCTCTGTAAATGGACAATTGTGTGTAAAAAAAATCAAAAGATTGTCATTTACAGAGATATTTCTCCCACCCAGCATGTGTATGTGTAAAAATACACCACAAAACACATTATACTACTTCTCCTGAGTACGGCGGTACCACGTGTGGCACCTTTTTACACCCTAAGTGAGCTAAGGGGCCCAAAGTCCAATGAGTACCTTTAGGATTTCACAGGTCATTTTGCGACATTGTTGGTTTCAAAACTACTCCTCACGGTTTAGGGCCCCTAAAATGCCAGGGCAGTATAGGAACCCCACAAATGACCCCATTATAGAAAGAAGACACCCAAAGGTATTCTGTTAGGAGTATGGTGAGTTCATAGAAGATTTTATTTTTTGTCACAAGCTAGCGGAAAATGACACTTTGTGAAAAAAAAAACAATTCAAATCAATTTCCGCTAACTTGTGACAAAAATAAAATCTTCTATGAACTCACCATACTCCTAACGGAATACCTTGGGGTGTCTTCTTTCTAAAATGGGGTCATTAGTGGGGTTCCTATACTTCCCTGGCATTTTAGGGGCCCTAAACCGTGAGGAGTAGTCTTGAAACAAAAATTACCTGTGAAATCCTAAAGGTACTTATTGGACTTTGGGCCCCTTAGCGCAGTTAGGGTGCAAAAAAGTGCCACACATGTGGTATCGCCGTACTCGGGAGAAGTAGTACAATGTGTTTTGGGGGTGTATTTTTACACATACCCATGCTGGGTGGGAGAAATATCTCTGTAAATAGACAATCGTGTGTAAAAAAAATCAAAAGATTGTCATTTAAAGAGATATTTCTCCCACCCAGCATGGGTATGTGTAAAAATACACCCCAAAACACATTATACTACTTCTCCCGAGTACGGCGATATCACATGTGTGGCACTTTTTTGCACCCTAACTGTGCTAAGGGGCCCAAAGTCCAATGAGTACCTTTAGGATTTCACAGGTCATTTTGCGGCATTTGATTTCCAGACTACTCCTCATGGTTTAGGGCCCCTAAAATGCCGGGCAGTATAGGAAACCCCACAAATGACCCCATTTTAGAAAGAAGACACCCAAAGGTATTCTGTTAGGACTATGGTGAGTTCATAGAAGATTTTATTTTTTGTCACAAGCTAGCGGAAAGTGACACTTTGTGAAAAAAAAAACAATACAAATCAATTTCCGCTAACTTGTGACAAAAAATAAAATCTTCTATGAACTCACCATACTCCTAACGGAATACCTTGGGGTGTCTTCTTTCTAAAATGGGGTCATTTGCAGGGTTCCTATACTGCCCTGGCATTTTAGGGGCCCTAAACCGTGAGGAGTAGTCTGGAAATCAAATTCCGCAAAATGACCTGTGAAATCCTAAAGGTACTCATTGGACTTTGGGCCCCTTAGCACAGTTAGGGTGCAAAAAAGTGCCACACATGTGGTATCGCCGTACTCGGGAGAAGTAGTACAATGTGTTTTGGGGTGTATTTTTACACATACCCATGCTGGGTGGAAGAAATCTCTCTGTAAATGGACAATTGTGTGTATAAAAAATCAAAAGATTGTCATTTACAGAGACATTTCTCCCACCCAGCATGGGTATGTGTAAAAATACACCTCAAAACACATTGTACTACTTCTCCTGAGTACGGCAATACCACATGTGTGGCACTTTTTTGCAGCCTAACTGCGCTAAGGGGTCCAAAGTCCAATGAGCACCTTTAGGCTTTACAGGGGTGCTTACAATTAGGCACCCCCCAAAATGCCAGGACAGTAAACACACCCCACAAATGACCCCATTTTGGAAAGTAGACACTTCAAGGTATTCAGAGAGGGGCATGGTGAGTCCGTGGCAGATTTCTTTTTTTTTTTTTGTCGCAAGTTAGAAGAAATGGAAACTTTTTTTTTTTTGTCACAAAGTGTCATTTTCCGCTTACTTGTGACAAAAAATAATATCTTCTATGAACTCACTATGCCTCTCAGTGAATACTTTGGGATGTCTTCTTTCCAAAATGGGGTCATTTGGGGGGTATTTATACTATCCTGGAATTCTAGCCCCTCATGAAACATGACAGGGGGTCAGAAAAGTCATAGATGCTTGAAAATTGGAAAATTCACTTTTTGCACCATAGTTTGTAAATGCTATAACTTTTACCCAATCCAATAAATATAGGCTGAATGGGTTTTTTTTCATCAAAAACATGTTTGTCCACATTTTTCGCGCTGCATGTATACAGAAATTTTACTTTATTTGAAAAATGTCAGCGCAGAAAGTTAAAAAATCATTTTTTTTGCCAAAATTCATGTCTTTTTTGATGAATATAATAAAAAGTAAAAATCGCAGCAGCAATCAAATAGCACCAAAAGAAAGCTTTATTAGTGACAAGAAAAGGAGCCAAAATTCATTTAGGTGGTAGGTTGTATGAGCGAGCAATAAACCGTGAAAGCTGCAGTGGTCTGAATGGAAAAAAAGTGCCTGGTCCTTAAGGGGGTTAAAGCCCACGGTCCTCAAGTGGTTAAATAGAATTTTCCATTTTATTGGTAGCCAGTGGAGTGAGCAAAGGGTTGATGTTATGTGGCAATGACGGGGTTGGCTAGTTAACAGCCTTGTGGCAGAATTCTGTACTAATTGCAGGTGGTGCAGGTCTTTGTTTGGAAGGCCTGTGTAGAGAACATTGCAGTAGTCCAGCCTTCATGTGATGATGGCATGAACTAGGGCATATGTGGGCTCCATATGCCCGACCTCCACCAGAAAGCCCCATACTGTTTGCCTGTCAAGAGACACTCCAGGTGGCACTGAGGAGTTGAGTAGAGCTATATGCTTTTATGGGAGGAGAGTCCACCCATTGTGACCCCGCTCTGAGGAAGTCCGAAAGTACCGCATGAAACCAGTAGTCATCCTGAATGCCGGTATCCACCATCTATACTACCAGCTTTGCCTTTACTTAATGCACAACCAACAGCACAACATGAAATACCACACAAATAGTTTATCTGACTAGTAAGTACGCACATGCCAACCAGCTAAACAACCAACTCACTTAAATACTATGCGTGCAAGCTAAATGACAAACTGAGCAATATGTCCACATTCAAAAACAACAAAGTTGTTCATAAGACTTGTACACACATTCCAACCTGCATGATAGTTGGGCAGATTGATCCATCGGTTGGATCTGGCAAACAACCTGTTATCAGTTGGTCGTCTGGTTGTTTGCCATCTGTACACAAACCCAACTTATCTTCCAACAGACAAGTCTGGAAGATAGTTGCACAGATTGTTGGTACGCGTGTTTGAGCCTTTACTCAAAAGGCCATGTGTATGGAGGAATGGTTATTGTTCTTACAGGCTTTGCTTTGCCTGCATTGCTTCCTAAAAAATCTTGCAGAAAGTTCTGCTTACAATGTGCTTATGTGCCCCTTAATACTGGCTTGTATTCACAGGCTTTTGCATGAGCTTGGCTAAACTTGAACTGTTCCTGATCAAGGAGTTGTTCCCAAGTGGAAATCGATGTGGCTTTTGCCTTTCCAATGTGCTTTGCATTCTTGTGTCACACTGTGTAGGCCCATCTGTGCATTTAGCAGGCATGTGTGAATGGTATCAGAAACAAGGCATGTTTGAATCTAATAGCGCTGTTATTTTGGTGGCTGGATAGTGTAATGGTTAAGGGCTCTGCCTCTGACACAGGAGACCAGGATTCAAATCTTGGCTCTGCCTGTTCAGTAAGCCAGCACCTATTCAGTAATGAGTTCTTTGGGCGAGACTCCCTAACACTGCTACTGCCTACTGAGTGCGCTCTAGTGGCTGCCTCACAAGCGCTTTGAGTCCGACAGGAGAAAAGAGGTATACAAAAAAGGAATTATTATTATTATTTTAATACAGCTGATACCTGGGTAGAACTGCACTTGGTTTTAATGTTTGCTCAATGAGATTTCTGATCAATAAACATGTTTTTCTTCAATGGTGCCTGGTGAAGCACTTTTTACAATATAGATTTATTTTTTCAAAATTTGTTTCCTGCATTTTATAAGCAGAAAAATATAAATTACAATTTATTTATTTTTAATTCTTGCAGTGTGAAATTTTATTTTGACATTAAGTCTACAAGAATCTGTACTGCTTACAAACGAGCAGGTGGAGCTTAAAGGATACCCGAGGTGACATGTGACTTGATGAGATAAACATGGGTATGTACAGTGCCTAGCACACAAATAACTATGCTGTGATAAAAATCGCGTATGTAAGTGACAGTTTCTGTCCGGGTCGGGACCAAGTGGGAACCTGGTCGGACTATAGTGTAACCCTCACTGATAATGAATTACAACTATAAAACACTTTCCTAGCAGAAAATGGTTTCTGAAAGCAGGAAAGAGATAAAAAGGGTTAATAGATTTTAGCTCTGGCATACCTCAATGAATGTGCCATTGAGCAGGGACAATGAAACAGTAGAAACTTAAAAAGTAGATTAAAATATAAAATAAGACTGTGGAATATCTAAGAAAAAGTAATTTGTAGGAGAAGGAGGATAGGTACAATTGTTTATCTCCTCAGTTTAATTTCACCTTGTGTGTCCTTTAAGAACCCCCCTCCCCCCTTCCCCCCTTATATGCTTGCATATAAATACAATTAAGATATTTAAAAACATTATACATTTCTATAAAATGTGGTGAAGCACTTTTTTGTGGTGTCAGTTAGACATAAGTATGCCAATCGTAATTATTTCTCCTCAGTGGAAAGACAAAAAGGTTTAAAAGAAGTTTTCTTCTTCCTTCATCCCCCCTCCATATGTTCCCTCCTTTCCATTAACTTGTTGTGACTCCCATAGAGCTATTGCCAATATATACCTTGCACTGGATTAGAGCTCACTTGAAACGGCAAAAAAAATAAAAAAATAAAATGAGATACTTAACTCCATTCTGTGGAGCCTCTGGATAGTTCAAAGACTTACCAGATCCTCCTACATTCCACCATTCCAGCACTGGGTCCCTCTAAACTTATTCGAAAAGAAATTGTCATAGGTATATAGGTATAGGTATAGGTATCTTTTGGCCACACTCCCTCCATTATAAGCACACCTTACATTCTGAAATGTATTATGTGGTGACATCTTTAGTTCTGCCAGGTGATCTGTACAGAAATGTTTGTTACTGAGAGTTCGATGCACATAGGGAGATAGTGCTTGCTTGGCAGTTGGAAAAAGCAGTTATTTACCACAATGCAACGAGGTTCACAGACAACAAACTGTCAGAACCTTGGTCACGACATTACACTGTGGGAGGGGTTTCACCACAATATCAGTAGTGATGGTCTGAACATCAAATTTTCGGTTCGCGAACTTCAAGCGCGTATCTCCACAAAAGTTTGCAAACAGGCGAATCTGGCGAACCGCCATAGATTTCAATGGGCAGGCGAATTTTTAAATCTATAGGAACTGTTTCTGGCCACAAATGTGAAAAGTTGTTTCAAGGGGCCTAACACCTGGACCATGACATGCTGGAGGGGGATCCATTGCAAAAGTCCCACCAAAAATTACCGTACGTAGTTTACACATAGTCATGTTTTAGTCATTTGTGTAATTAAGTGCTTTAAAACACCCTGCCTGTGTACACTGTGATAAGGTAGTGTAAGGGTTAGGCCCGGTTCACACTGACAGACGAAACGCCACATTAAATGCACCGAAAATAACCACAAAGAGCTTTAGTGATAATGTCAGGTGAGTAAATCATTCTCTTTGCTAGGTGACACCTCCAGGACATAATTGTTAGTCCTCTCTGTGGCAATCTTTGTGTAGTGGTGCGTAGTGGCCGCCGTGCTTGTGCGCACAATTGTGGGAGTGCAGGCGATCACAGTTTTCCAGCCTCTATGGTCAGGCTGAGGTAGTTCATTGACAGTTAAGTGACCAAAAAACACTGATTCTGCACTGAAAAACACTGATTCTGCACTGAGGCAGGGGGCAGTAGTGGATACTAGATGCCAGTAGTGGAGGTGAAGGATTATTGGGTTATGGTCAGTGCACTACTAGGAACAGCAGACCTGTGTCCAACAGCTAACTTGTGCACTGGATACAGAACAGCAATATAATAGCAAGAAAAACAATGCATCAGCCCTAAGAATGGCTTAGCTGTTCAGAACAATGTGGCAGCAGGCCAGCAGCAAGAATCTAAGCTGAGGACACAGAACACAGGCCTACCTAACACTCTCCCTGTCAGCAGCACACTCTCCCTGATCTGCTTAGCACAGAAGCCAAACACAGACTGCAAAATGGCTGCTGTGCTGGCTTTCTGGGGTTCCAGGTGGGAGGGATAGCTGATTAGCTGCCATCGGTGAGGGGTATATTTTTGGCTCCATTATAATGTATAGGGGGCAGATGAAACACACTAAGTGTTTGCCTGCCAATGCGAATGTGAACACATCACCGGGCGAACAGTTAAGGCCATTTCTAAATATCAACCATACAGCCCCCCTGATGATCTATTTGAGAAAAGGTAACACTTTATTGTGGGAAAAGGGGTATCAACTACTGATTGGAATGAAGTTCAATCCTTGGTTAAACTTTAACCACTTGAGGAGGACCACAGTGGTAAACCCCCCTAAAGACCAGGCACATTTTTACTAAAATGGCCACTGCAGCTTTAAGGCCAAGCTGCAGGGCTGCACAACACAGCACACAAGTGATCCCCCCTTTCCCCCCCACCAACGGAGCTCTCTGTTGGTGGCGTCTGATTGCCCCCAAGTTGTTTATTTTTTTAAATATATATTTATGTATGTTTTTCAATATTTTTCACTTTACTTATTCATTTCTCAATCCCCTGCCACCCCCCAGCCAGCCAATCCTGGCAATCGGCTGTCATAGGCTTCTGCCTATATTATATTTTTAATCGGATTTTAATTGGAATTATGTCAATGATCTTTGATGCTTGTTACTAAATGAACCTAAAATGAATTCTGTTAGGGTGTACGTTGCATATGGTAGCAATGCAACGGCTTTGTTTAAGTGGTATCTGAGTGTTGCTGTTGTTTGTTTTCGAAGGCACTACTATTGACCTGAGGAAGCGGCCGTGAAACGCGTTGTCTTTGTGCACCAATAACAACAAATTATCTTTTACTACAAACTTCCATTAGTCTTACTTCCCATAAGGGGACAACGTTAAGGTAGGACCACACCTTTTTATTGCTGCTGTTGTCTCTACCATATGAAGTGTATAATTATTATAATTATTACTATAATTACTATTGAACTAACCGGGCGACTCCTAACCCTTCCAAAAATCTAAATTAAGAGTCAGGAATGCATACTTCTGGCATCCGGGGGCCTCCTCTGGTTTTACCATCTGTTGCCAATAAATGTTTTTATGGTACACGAGCATCCGTGTCTGCCCTCTCTCTCTCTTTATGATACTTGTGGCATTAAGCTGCCAAATGACCATTGTGACGGCTACATGGAAATATCATTTAAATCTTTTGGTGGCTCATATCCAGTCACGTGATCACTGCCTGATCTCTACATGACTGCAGAGGTGGGTATGACACAGCAGATGGGAGGTTAAGGGCGTATTGCCTGAATTTCATATTGGCTGTCTTTAACCACTTAATGGCAAGCTGACGCATTGAAAAATGTTCTGTTGGAGCCTGTTAATGGATCCAGGATGTTTTACTGCGTCGCTCGCTCCGGCCGCCGCTGTGCAACTGTGCGCGACCCTCTACCGCTGTTACCCATCGGGACACTGCGATCTGTGATTGGGGTAGAGGACTGAGTGGTCCTCTACCCAATTGCAATGCCTGGAATAAATGGACATGACCCCGAACATGAAGCCGTCAGAGGCTAGTAAAATGTAAAAAAAAAAAAAGTGAACAATTCCTGTAAAACAGGAGATTGTTCGCAGTAGCATCTAGTGGCCAAAAAGTAAAATGACACATGCACACACATACGTACACATACACTTATAATTAAATATTAATAAAGTTAATGTCTTCCACTTCCAAAGCCCTCCCCCCCCAAAAAAACCCCCACTTGTAAATAAAAAAAAAACCTCAGCTTTTTAATCTATATTTTATGAGGGTATATTACTATTATTTTACTACATAGGGGTTTGTAATTATGGACCGGGCAAAAAAAAAGAAAGACAGAAAAATTACACCTATATTTCCCAATAATATATTGTCGCCATACATTGTGATAGGGACATACTGTAATTGAAATGGTCTGATAATTGGGACAAATGGGCAAATAAATGTGTGAGTTTTATCCACAGGAGAGCATTTTATTTTAAAACTATAATGGCCAAAAACTGAGAAATAATGAATTTTTTCCATTTTTTTTAATTTTTTCCGTTAATTGCACTGAGAATAAAAAAATTGTTAGCAAAATGTATTACCCAGAGAAAGCCTAATTGGTGGCAAAAAAAAACAAGGTATAGATCATTTTGTTGCGATAAGTAGTAATAAAGTTATTGGGGAATAAAAGGGAGGAGCACTGACAGGGGAAAATTTCTCTGGTCTGTTAGGGTAAAAACCCCCTAGGGAGTGAAGTGGTTAATAATTCTGGTAGGGTTCGGGAATGAAATTGCCATTGCAGATATGTTGGTAATGCTGTACCATTTTCCATCAATTTCTGGTGAGAAAAAAAAGCCTCTTCAAGGTAGCGTTAAAGAGAATCTGTATTGTTAAAATCGCACAAAAGTAAACATACCAGTGCGTTAGGGGACATCTCCTATTACCCTCTGTCACAATTTCGCCGCTCCTCGCCGCATTAAAAGTGGTTAAAAACAGTTTTAAAAAGTTTGTTTATAAACAAACAAAATGGCCACCAAAACAGGAAGTAGGTTGATGTAAAGTATGTCCACACATAGAAAATACATCCATACACAAGCAGGCGGTATACACCCTTCCTTTTGAATCTCAAGAGATCATTTGTGTGTTTCTTTCCCCCTGCAGCTATCTTCCACTGAAGTGTCAGGCTGTTTCTTACTGCAGAGTGCAGACAGCTCTGCCCATATGTAATTCATCAGTATGTGAAAGCCCAGCCAGCTCAGAGGAGGATTTATCCAGCTTGTAAAAGATAAGAGAGAAGAGAGAAGCTGCTCTAATCCTAAATAATACACAGGCAGTGTGCAGAGAGGGGCCTGGAAGGGGGAGATGCATCACAGAACCACAACACTGAAGAACTTGGCAGCCTTCCAGACAAAGGCTGACAAGTCTGACAAGAGAGAGATAAGTTGATTTATTACAGAGATGGTGATAGTAGAACGTGCTTCAGTAAGCCAGAACACATTAGAATAGCTTTTGGAACTTGTAGGATGATAAAAAACAGGATGCAATTTTTGTTACGGAGTCTCTTTAAAGCATTTTGTTCAAAATGCCTTAAATGCCACCTCATTCTTTAAACTGCTAAGCACTAGTAAGTTGAACAAACAACAAGAGCAATAACAATCACAGTAAGGAGTGTGTGTCTGATGCTGCTCTGAGCTTATTTGCAGTGCTAGTGGCTCTGGAGAACTTATAAATATGACAGTATTAAAGCTTTATGACATAAATGATCTGTGCAAAGCGCTGACTTAATGTTTATATGATGCAGAGAGAGAAGAGAACATTCAGTATCTTTTTCAATCCACTACATGCTTCAAAGAGAAAAAAAAATCACTTTACAAATAAAGAATTCTTGCACTGTTATATTGTCCTCAATTAACCCAGGTTCTGAACATTTAATCAATGGAATTAAATGACTAAGTGGAAGATATTTATTTTATAGGATGAAGTTAACAAAATACAGAGAGCATTCCTGATTAGTAATGCGTCTGAACAGGAATATTCGGGTGTTTTATATACCAGTAGATTGACAACACTGGCAATTTTTTCAATTGAGCAGCCAGGTGCATTGTATTACTATTGATTTTATAACTGTACATAACTTATTTATTTATTAATACATGCTATAATTAATATACACAGGAAGGACAGAAAACATATGATACACATAAAGCCCCACTGGCTTTTTTTAACCGTTGATTGAAACTAAGACTTAGTGCAAATTGTTTTAGCAATGCACATAATACACGTAATATTTAGAAGTCCACGTACCACAGTACTGGAATAATACTGTACTGAAAATAATATAATGAATAAATTTTTTTTACAATATTACTTTATAAATTATAAAGTAATTATTCAGTGACTGCCCATTGTAAAACCTTACCTCACCACGATTTCCATCACATTTATCAGAGGTGGTGACATCTTTAGTGCTGTTTGGCTTTTGGACTCTCAGTAAACAAACATTCCACAGAGATGCATCAGTGAAAATAATATCTGGTCTCCCAGAATGCTCTGGGGTGGAATTCCACATAGCTTAGGCTAAGCATTAGAGGTGGGCCGAACGGTTCGCCGGCAAACGGTTCCAGGCGAACCTCGGGTGGTTCGCCTTCGCCAGCGAAGGCGAACTTTCCTGGAAGTTCGATTCGCCCCATAATGCTCTATGAGGGTCAACTTTGACCCTCTACATCACAGTCTGCAGGCACATTGTAGCCAATCCGGCTATACTAAGCCCTGGAGCCCCACCCCCCCCTTATATAAGGCAGGCTCCGGCGGTCATTAGCCTCACTCGTGTTCCTGCTAGAGACAGACTAGGGCGAGCTGCTGCAGACTTGTTCTCCTAGGGACAGATTAGTCAGGCTCTTGCCTTCTTAGCTTGCTCCTAGCTGAATCTTATTGCTATAATAGCGCCCCAGAACAGCTCTTTTCAGAGCTAATCTGCTCGTGTGATCATTTTTTTCCTGTGTTTGAAACTGACACTTGTGTTGCTTAGACAGCATTGCTAATTCATACGGTGTGTCCCACTGCCAGCAGCCCACCAGCAGCAGCACATTCAGTGACTACCTGTGTGTGTGAGACACTTGTGTTGCTTAGACAGCATTGCTAATTCATACTGTGTGTGTCCCACTGCCAGCAGCCCAGCAGCAGCAGCACATTCAGTGACTACCTGTTTGTGTGACAGGGAGCTGCACATTGTACTACCCAGTACTGCATTTACCTACTACTAGTACCTGTTGTGTTTAGTTAACCCACCTCATCACTGCATACACCTACGTTTGTGTTGAGTGAACCCACCTCGTTGCACATAACTACCTTTTGTGTTGAGTGAACTCGCCTCACTGCATATAACTACCTTTTAAGTTGAGTGAACTCACCTCACTGCATATCTACCTTTTGTGTTGAGTGAACTCACCTCACTGCATATAACTACCTTTGTGTTGAGTGAACTCACCTCTCTGCATATAACTACCTTTGGGTTGAGTGAACTTACCTCACTGCATATCTACCTTTTGTGTTGAGTGAACTCACCTCACTACATTTAACTACCTTTGTGTTGAGTGAACTCACCTCTCTGCATATATAACTACCTTTGGGTTGAGTGAACTCACCTCACTGCATATGACTACCTTTGTGTTGAGTGAACTCACCTCTCTGCTTATAACTACCTTTTGTGTTGAGTGAACTCACCTCACTGCATATCTACCTTTTGTGTTGAGTGAACTCACCTCACTGCATATAACTACCTTTGTGTTGAGTGAACTCACCTCACTGCATATATAACTACCTTTGGGTTGAGTGAACTCACCTCACTGCATATAACTACCTTTGTGTTGAGTGAACTCACCTCTCTGCATATAACTACCTTTTGTGTTCAGTGAACTTACCTCACTGCATATACCTAGCTTCCCCCCGAGATGGACAAAATGGACAAACCAGGTAGAGGAAGAGGTAGAGGCAGACCCAGAGGAAGGCCACACGGCACTGGCAGGTCTGTGCAAGGTGGTGTTGCTGTGATTTCGTGCAGACTTGGCCCAAAGTACAGTGCTCAGAAGAAGGCATGTGCCATCACTTCCCAAAATTGTGAGGACGTGCTTGAGTATTTAACACAGAACACCTCATCTCCCGCAGCCACCAGCGCTACAACAAGCACCACATCCGCTGCATTTGACACTTCGCATGAGTTATTTGGTGGTGGTGGTGGTGAAATCACTGATTCACAGCCACTACTGCAACAACAAGAAGAAGGCGCAGGTACACCACCTCATACGTTAGTTAGGTGGCAATAGTATGGATGTAACGTGTGAGGAGGGGGATGATGAACCACCTGAAGTTGGTGCAGTTGTGGAGTTGTCTGAGGAAAGCGAAGCTCGGCAGGAGGATTATGATGACGATTATACAGGTGCCACGTATGTTCCCAATAGAGGAGATGACCAGGGGGACAGTTCAGAGGGGGAGCCAGAGAGGAGTAGGAGGAGACGACTCCATGATAGAAGCAGAGGGAGCTTGTCCTCAGAAACAGCTGGGGGCAGTGTCCGGCGCCATTTATCGCCAGCTATGGCCAGCCAGCCAACATGCCCTTCAAGGTCAACTGTTGATGCCACCGTAGTGCCATCACCCCAGGGGGGGCTCAGCGGTTTGGAAATATTTTAACGTGTGTGCCTCAGATAGGAGCAAAGACATCTGTTCTCTCTGCCTCCAAAAATTGAGCCGTGGAAAGGCCAACACTCACGTAGGGACAAGTGCCTTACGAAGGCACCTGGAGAAAAGGCACAAACAGCTATGGGAAGAACACCTGAGGAAAAGCAGCACCCCTCAAAAGACAAGCCACCCTCCTTCTCCTCTTCCTCCTTCAGGTGCATCGTCTTCATCCGCTTTCTCCCTTGAACCTTCACAGCCACCCTCCTTCACACCGCCTCTGTCCTTGAGCGGTTCCTGCTCCTCTGCCCACAGCAGTAGCCAGGTGTCCGTGAAGGAAGTCTTTGAGCGGAAGACGCCAATTTCGGCCAGTCACCCTCTTGCCCGGCGTCTGACAGCTGGTGTGGCGGAACTATTAGCTCGCCAGCTATTACCATACAAGCTGGTGGAGTCAGAGGCTTTCCGTAAATTTGTGGCCATTGGGACACCGCAGTGGAAGATACCAGGCCGCACTTATTTTTCACGAAAGGCCATACCGTGCAGTTCAGAGGCAAGTGGTGTCATCTATTGCGAAGAGCGTTGGGTCAAGGGTCCACCTGACCACAGATGCCTGGTCTGCCAAGCACGTGCAGGGCCGCTACATTACATACACAGCCCATTGGGTCGATGGCAGCAAGCAGGGAGTACGTGGCTGTTCAGCGGACCGACTTGTGACACCTCCACGGCTTGCAGGCAGGCCTGCTGCCACCGCCTCTCCTTCTCCTCCAGCTACATCCTCTTCGCTGTCAACCTCCTCCTCCTCCTTGGCTGAGTGGCAGTTGAACTCTCGCGGTGCTGCCATCTTCTCTTCCTCTCCAGCTACACAGCCCCATCTCCCCAGAGCCTACGCTGCATGCCAGGTACGACGGTGTCACGCAATTTTAGACATGTCTTGCCTCAAAGCGGAGAGTCACACTGGAGCAGCTCTCCTGCCTGCTCTTAACAAACAGGTGGAGCAATGGCTGACCCCGCACCAGCTGGAGATCGGCAACGTGGTGTGTGACAATGGAAGCAATCTCCTTGTACACATGCACATGTACCCTGCATGGCACATGTGCTGAATCTGGTCGTGCAAAGATTTGTCTCAAAGTACCCAGGCTTAGAGGATGTCCTGAAGCAGACCAGGAAGTTGTGTGGGCATTTCAGGCGGTCTTATACGGCCATGGCACGCTTTGCGGACATTCAGCGGAAAAACAACTTGGCGGTGAGACGCTTGATATGCGATAGCCCAACACGCTGGAATTCCACCCTACTCATGTTCTCTCGCCTGCTAGACCAGGAGAAAGCTGTCACCCAATACCTGTACAACTACAGTAGAAGGACACAATCTGGGAAGATGGGGATGTTCTGGCCCAACATCTGGACACTGATGCGAGATGCATGCAGGACCATGCGGTCGTTTGAGGAGGTGACCAACCTGGTGAGTCGCGCTGAAGGCACCATCAGTGACTTGATCCCCTACGCTTACTTCCTGGAGCGTGCCGTGCGTAGAGTAGTGGATGAAGCTGTGGAGGAGCGGGAACAGTAACAGCTATGGCAGGAGGAGTCGTGGGAGTGATTTTCATCCGAACCACATGTTTCCTCGACACCTGCGGCACCACAGAGGGGGGAGGAGGAGGAAGAAGAGGAGTCGTGTGGGGAAGGAGAGGAGTCAGACTCGGATGACGATTATGAGGAAGGTGTTTCTGTGGAGGAGGAAGAGGCGGCGGCGGCAGAAGAACAACCGCAGCAGCCGTCACAGGGTGCTTCTGCTGCTCCACGTTCCCGTGGTATTGTTCGTGGCTGGGGGGAGGAAGAGGAGTTGTGTGACGTCACTGTGGAAGAGCAAGGGGAGATGGAGAGTACATCTAGATCTGACTTTGTGCAGATGGCCTCTTTCATGTTGTCCAGCCTGTTGAGGGACCCCCGTATCAAAAAACTCAAGGGGAATGACCTGTACTGGGTGGCCACGCTACTAGACCCTTGGTACAGGCACAAAGTGGCAGACCTGTTACCAACTCAACACAAGGCGGAAAGGATGTAGCACTTGCCGAACAAGCTGTCAATGATGCTTTACAATGCATTTAAGGGTGATGTGACAGTACAACGCAATAAAGGTACCACTGGCAGTAATTCTCCTCCTCTTCCCCAGTCCACGCAGGCAAGGACAGGACGCTCCAGCGATCTCGGGGTGATGTCGGACATGCGGACATTCTATAGTCCAACGCCTCGCAGTAGCCCTTCGGGATCCACCCTCCACCAACGCCTGGACCGGCAGGTAACCGAGTACCTGGCCTTAAGTGTGGATGTACAAACTGCGACTGCGAGCAGCGACGATGAACCCTTGCTCTACTGGTTGCGCATGCTTGACCTGTGGCCAGAGCTGTCCCAATTTGCCATCCAACTTCTCTCTTGCCCTGCCGCAAGTGTCCTGTCAGAATGGACCTTCAGTGCAGCTGGAGGCATTGTCACTGAGAAGAGAAGTCGCCTAAGTCATGACAGTGTTCAGTACCTGACCTTTATCAAAATGAATGAGGCATGGATCCCTGAGGGCTACTGCACGACCGAAGACTAAGTCAGTCCCCACACACAGCATCTCTGCCTGCAGGCCACCACCACCAACAGGGTCCATGATTCTAGGCAGATTCCTAAATTTTTAAGGCCACTGCTAGCAGCGGCCGCTATTCTAATTTTTCTGGGGCATGCACATGCCTGCCTAATTTTTCTGGCTGCACTGCAGGCGGCTGCAACAAAAACAAAAGGCATGTACATTTGCCCATCCCCCTTCGTGATCATTACCTTGCCGCGGTGAAGGGGCTTGTGCATCACAATGACGCAATGACCGCCGGCTATATGAGTGTCTCGGGTGGGGGTGGCACACCAAAGATAATAAGGTCGTTGTTTCATTGTGGTCAGACCAAATTTGATCAGCTGGACAGTCACTGTTCTGTCATTCAGCTACATCAGCCGGGCGACCATATGGGCTGAAAAGCCACCATCACCTGCACTCTCGTCATGGTGCGCACCAGTCCAGCATGGCCGTCACTACACAAACGGCTGTTTGCAGTCACTGCATACCTTTCACTGCATCTGTGACTGCACATTGTATTATACCTGGCAGTCAGTGCATAACTTGCACTTGAATGGATGGCAGATTTGCCCTCCATAACGGATTCCCGTTAAAAGATTTAAAGTTGATTCATTACAATTAGGGCCTCAAAAAGTCCTCCTGAGTCCTGTATTGTTATTTTTGGTCACTACCTCGGGGTGGGCATGCCTGCCTGCTGCCCTCCTTGCCTGGATGTGTGGTGGGAGCCGTTTGTTAGGCTACAACTCCGGACCGGAATCACACCAGGAAGGGTTCCCCCGCCATTAGCCATGGTCAGTGGTCACGATGGCAGACTTGGCCTCCATAACAGATTATTGCCGGAGACCAACCTGGTGAATCGCAGTGAAGGCACCATCAGACTTGCCCTCCATAACGGATTCCCGTTAAAGGATTTAAAATTGATTCATTACAATTAGGGCCTCAAAAGTCCTCCTGAGTTCTGTATTGTTATTTTTGGTCACTACCTTGGGGCGGGCATGCCTTCCTGCTGTCCTCCTTGCCTGGATGTGTGGTGGTAGCCGTTTCTTAGGCTCCAACTCCGGAACGCAATACAAACCGGATTCCCCGGCCATTACCCATGGTCAGTCACCATGGTACTGAGACTATAATACCATCTACAGTTTCACACAATTGAAAAAAATGGCACACTTTCCCTCCATAAAACATTCTTGGCAAATGCTTTCGACTTGGTTTGTCTTCCGCTGGGTCAAGGGTCCATCTGACCACAGATGCCTGGTCTGCAAAGCACGGTCAGGGCAGGTACAGCATGGGTCTCAGCCGGCTCCCACTTCGGGGCGGAATCCAACCTTCATTCCCCGCCCATTACCCGTGGTGACAATGGCAGACTTGCAGGCTCCACACCGGATTCCATCCCTCATTCCCCGGCCATTACCCGTGAAAGGAATGTGGTGTCATCTTTGCCCGCAATAACTGGTTCTCGTTAAAGGATTTAAAGTACATTCATTTCAAATACAGCAAGCCCTCGATAGTCCTCCTGTATTGTTATTTTTGGTCACTACCTCGGGGCGGGCATACATGCCTGCTGCCCTCCTTGGATGTGTAGTGGTAGCCGTTTCTCAGGCTCCACACCGGATTCAAACCCTCATTCCCCGGCCATTACCTGGTAACACAATGGCAGACTTGCCCACCTCCATATGATTCTCATGAAATTAGATCTTTTGGACTGCCAACCATATAATAATTGCCCACCATAACTGGTTCTCGTTAAAGGATTTAAAGTTAATTCATTTCAAATACACAGCAGGGCCTCGAAAGTCCTCCTCCTGTATTGTTATTTTTGGTCACTACCTCGGGGCGGGCGTGCATGCCTGCCTGCTGCCCTCCTTGGATGTGTAGTGGTAGCCGTTTCTCAGGCTCCACACCGGATTCAAACCCTCATTCCCCGGCCATTACCCGGGGTCACAATGGCAGACTTGCCCGCCTCCATAGGATTCTCATTGTAGCGGTACTGAACAAGTACACAGCAAGTAGAAAATGGAATTTAAAAACAAAACGTAAGCTTTTTAACAATGCCATGGAAACTTGATAAGGCAGTCACACATTACCTGACATCACTGAGTGAGGAAGAGCAATCTCGCCATGTTGCGCAGTAGTCCAGCATGGCCGTCACTACACAAACAGCTGGTAACTTGCGGTGCGTTACACAGTGAGTTTGGTGTGTCAGTGTGAAGTAGTACTCTAATTACACTACCTGATTGATGTATATACATGCAAGATGTTTTAATGCACGTTAGGCCTGCAATTTAGCATTCAATGTGATTTCTGCCCTTAAAACGCTGCTTTGTGTTCAATTCAGTGTTAGACCCCTTGAAACATCTTTTCCATCTCTTTTGTGGCCAGCATAATTTTTTCTAGTTTTCAAAGTTCGCTTCCCCATTGAAGTCTATGGCGGTTCGCGAACTTTTTCGCGAACCGAACCTTCCGCAGGAGTTCGCTAACCCGGTTCGCGAACCTAAAATCGGAGGTTCGGCCCATCACTACTAAGCATCACTGGGATTATAATTGAGGAGAGGGCTACATACTAATATACAGCAATATATAGATGTAGGAAGTGTTTCTGATCCTGAAACCAGAACAGTTAATGTAAAAGTGGGTATCCTGAATAATTTACTGCATTCTACTATATGTCACTACACTGTCTCTTTATATTTACCTATGCTAATAACTAGTGTAATTTCCTATTCTACTGACGCAGGGGCGTAACAATAGACCCTGCAAGGGATGCCTCTGCAGGGGGGCCCAGAAGCCACAAGGGGCCCATGGGGGGAAAAGTTTGAGATACTGACAGCTAAGGGCACAGAGAGAAAAAAACGTATTCTGCTCTCGCACCATTGTTATATTGACTGCATGTGTCCACCACACAGATAAGAACTCATCCACACTCTGGAATTTGTACACTGTCCCTGTTCCCTAGGGTTCGTAAAAAAACATCTGTCTCTCACTGCTGTACAACCTAACAAAGAATGGAGTCACATTTTGAAAAAAAGTTGTAGACTTTCCCTTTTTCACTCTGAAAGGATTCCTAGATTCTTATCACACAGGCTAATGACCTTATGGCCTCTAATTACTTTTACAACACAGCAGAGTGGATATTGATGACTTAAGGCAGCCATACACTGGTCGATGTGCCACCAGATCGACCAGCTGACAGATCCCTATCTGATCGAATCTGATCAGAGAGGGATCGTATGGCTGCCTTACTGCAAACAGATTGTGAATCGATTTCAGCCTGAAACCGATCACAATCTGTTCAGCTGCTCCTGCCGCCTGTCCCCCCCCGCGCATACATTACCTGATGCGGGCTCCGGGGCGCCTTCTCCTCTTCTTCTCAGCGCTGCACCCGCTCCATCCCGGCGCTTCCTGTGTCACTCCGTGACCAGGAAGTTCAAATAGAGCGCCCTCTATTTGAACTTCCTGGGTCACTGCAGTGACCCAGGAAGCGCCGGGATGGAGCGGGTGCAGCGCTGAGAAGATGCGGAGAAGACGCCTGGGAGCCCGCATCAGGTAATGTATTTTTCGTCGGATCGGCCGCCGCTAGCGACGCGCACTTTACCCGCGGGCGATCGAGGGTAATTTCCCGCACGGCGCGATCGATGGACCGATCTGATTTCGGGAGGAAATCGGATCGGCGGCGGCGTTTACCGCGTACGATTGGCAGCAGATTCGATCCCAGGATCGAATCTGCTGTCGAAACGGGCGAGAATCGGGCCAGTGTATGGCCACCTTTACTGTTGCTGCTTCATTGAGAGCTTGTTGTCTCTGAGTCTAAGATCCTGTAATAAGAATATCAATCAGTGACATTCTGAATGTTTTGCCAAAGTTTCAGTAAATACTATATGTTATGTTCAGCATGCCATTGTTGTTCCTCCATATAGCATGTGCACTCTTGTAGTAAAATAATACGGCTGTGTGTGTATGTGTATGTATGTACTGGGAGCAGAGCTGCAACGAGGGACTCGTCAGCTGCAAGGGTCTGGAGGAAGCCCCGGGTAAGTAGATCTGTGGATAGCATAGAGGGGGGCCCCATCCAAAGTTTCGCGGGGGGGGGGGGGCATCCAAAGTTTCGCAGGGGGGCCCAGTGATGTCTAGTTACGCCCCTGTACTGACGCACAGGTTATTACTGATAAATGTTCTGCCTTTCATCTATCACAGATCCCACTCCTCCTCTGCCCCTGCTCCATTCATCCACAGGGTTTAGATTACTGCTTGATCATTATTATTATTATATTTCATTTATATAGCACTGATATATTTTCTCATGTACAGTTCTGTATAATGCCTGAAGAAGAAACTTAACATTTTGAAAGCTTGCAATAAACCATGTGCAGTAAGTCATTAAAGATATCACTGGAATCAATGTTTGTTGGTTTGATGTCTGCATTTCTGCTCCTCGACTAACACACTTCACTTGCCATATCTTCTGTAGCATTGTACATAGTGTAAAACAAATATTGGTGAACATAGATACATGAGAAGTTTAAAGAGACTCTGAAGCCTCCCAAAAAACATGTTTTTACTTTAACCATTTAAGCTTCGTGGACGTAAAAGTTACGTCCAGGAGGCCCTGTGCGCTCCCAAGCATTCCCGCGGCCGATCGCGCGCATGCACGCACGCTCCCAGCCGTGGATTGTTAGCCCAGGAATCAATCAATTGGGACAAGGTGCCCGATGATTGATTCCTCTCCCTTGCAGAAAAAGCGACAGCTTCTCTCAGAAGCCTCACTTTTTCTGCCTCTTGCGTCCCCCTACGTCGCTCTAAGTGTACATGTTACGCTTAGAGTGAGGTCATGTAAACAAACTCATGGCTGCCATCTTGTGGAAAAAAAGTAAAGCTACATCTAAATGTAAAAAAAAAATAAAGATACACATATATTTATGTAAAAAAAAAAATACTATTTCCATCCCACCCTCCCAAAAATACCCACATAAAGTGTTTAATAAAAAAAATAAAAATACAATAATAATAAGAAAACCACGTAAATATTTACCTAAGGGTTCAAAATGTTTAAATATCAATGTAAAGATGAAATATTTCTATTTTTTTTTATTATAAGCTTGTAAATAGTGATGGATCCAAAACGGAAAAAATGCACTTTTATTTCCAAATAAAATATTGTCGCCATACATTGTGATATGGCCTTAATGGTGTAATAGCCGGGACAAATGGGCAAATACAATACGTGGGTTTTAATTATGGAGGCATGTATTATTTTAAAACTATAATGGCCGAAAACTATAACTATAATGGCCGAGAAATAATGAATTTTTTCAGTTTTTTTCTTATTCTTCCTGTTAAAATGCATTTACATTAAAGTGGCTCTTAGCAAAATGTACCTAAAGAAAGCCTAATTGGTGGCGGAAAAAGCAAGATATAGATAAGTTCATTGTGATAAGTAGTGATAAAGTTATAGGCTAATGAATGGGAGGAGAACATTTCTCGGATGCATGAAGTGAAAACTACTGAATGTGAAGTGGTTAATCACCCAAACTCCCGGAGCAAAAATCTGCAACTTTCCAGGTCGTGGATTTTGCTGCCCAGGGAAGCAGAGCTTTGGGCTGTAGCTCTGCCTCCATTCGCATCAATCTGCGCTGATCGCCGCCTCTCTCCGCCCCTCTCAGTGAAAGAAGACTGAGAGGGGCGGGAGGAGGCAGAGATCCACGCAGATTGACGCGAGTAGAGGCAGAGCTACAGCCCAAAGCGCTGCTTCTACACGGAAGGAGCCCCGCAATTTGCCCCTGGGAGTTTGGGGTGATTAATTGAGTGTTCAGCGATGGGGATGCGGCATTTCAGCTAGGGCATTAATGTTAGAGAGGTCTTTAAAGTAAAAACATGTTTTTTGGGATGCTTCAGACTCTCTTTAAGACACTGTATGATCATGACACTGAACGATCATGACATCCAGCAATACATGTACATATACATACATAGTTAATGTGTGATTTGAGATATCACTGTGTGTGCGGTGGATAGTCCCATCTGACTGGCAGCACGAGTAGGGGCACCCGAGGCCTCACGCTGCGGGGGGCCTCGCTTGCTGCTGGCGGCGGGGAGCGGGCGTACGGGCACTAGCGCTGCGGGGAGAAGACTTTCCACTTACCTTCCTTACCAGCTTCTATCTACATCCTGTCTTGGCCGGCGTCTGTCGTTATGGTAACAGCGCCCCCTGTGATGACGTAACCGCATGTCATCACAGGGGGAGCTCTTACCGATGCGACGCTCGCCGGGAGAGGATGAAGATAGAAGCTGCGTGCAGGATGAAGACAGGTAAGTGGAAACTCCTCTCTTCCCGCTCCCCCCGCCTAACCTAACTAATGTATACTGGGCATATACCTATATAATTTATACTGGGGGACATATACTTATCTAATGTGTACTGGGGGCATAAACCTATCTAATTTATACTGGGGGCATATACCTATCTAATCTATACTGGGGGACATTTACCTATCTAATCTATACTGGGGGACATTTACCTATCTAACCTATACTGGGGGGCATATACCTATCTAATCTATACTGGGCATATACCTATATAATCTTTACTGGGGGCATATACCTATCTAATCTATACTGGGCATACACCTATCTAATCTATACTGGGGGCATATACCTGTCTAATCTATACTGGGGGGCATATACCTATCTAATCTATACTGGGGCATATACCTATCTAATCTATACTGGGCATATACCTATCTAATCTATACTGGAGGCATATACCTACCTAACCTATACTGGGGGCATATACCTATCTAATCTATACTGCGGACATATACCTATCTAATCTATACTGGGGGCATATACCTATCTAATCTATACTGGGCATATACCTATCTAATCTATACTGGGGGCATATACCTATCTAATCTATACTGGGCATATACCTATCTAATCTATACTGGGGGCATATACCTGTCTAATCTATACTGCGGACATATACCTATCTAATCTATACTGGGGCATATACCTATCTAATCTATACTGGGCATATACCTATCTAATCTATACTGGGCATATACCTATCTCATCTATACTGAGGACATATACCTGTCTAATCTATACTGCGGACATATACCTATCTAATCTATACTGGGGGCATATACCTATCTAATCTATACTGGGCATATACCTATCTAATCTATACTGGGGGGGCATATACCTATCTAATCTATACTGGGCATATACCTATCTAATCTATACTGGGGGGCATATACCTGTCTAATCTATACTGCGGACATATACCTATCTAATCTATACTGGGGGGCATATACCTATCTAATCTATACTGGGGGGCATATACCAATCTAATCTATACTAGGGGCATACAGGATCTTCTAAAAAAATTAGCATATTGTGATAAAGTTCATTATTTTCTGTAATGTACTGATAAACATTAGACTTTCATATATTTTAGATTCAAATACACACAACTGAAGTAGATCAAGCCTTTTATTGTTTTAATATTGATGATTTTGGCATACAGCTCATGAAAACCCAAAATTCCTATCTCAAAAAATTAGCATATTTCATCCGACCAATAAAAGAAAAGTGTTTTTAAAACAAAAAAAAGTAAACCTTCAAATAATTATGTTCAGTTATGCACTCAATATTTGGTCAGGAATCTTTTTGCAGAAATGACTGCTTCAATGTGGCGTGGCATGGAGGCAATCAGCCTGTGGCACTGCTCAGGTGTTATGGAGGCCCAGGATGCTTCGATAGTGGCCTTAAGTTCATCCAGAGTGTTGGGTCTTGCGTCTTTCAACTTTCTCTTCACAATATCCCACAGATTCTCTATGGGGTTCAGGTCAGGAGAGTTGGCAGGCCAATTGAGCACAGTAATACCATGGTCAGTAAACCATTTACCAGGGGTTTTGGCACTGTGAGCAGGTGCCAAGTCGTGCTGAAAAATGAAATCTTCATCTCCATAAAGCTTTTCAGCAGATGGAAGCATGAAGTGCTCCAAAATCTCCTGATAGCTAGCTGCATTGACCCTGCCCTTGATAAAACACAGTGGACCAACACCAGCAGCTGACATGGCACCCCAGACCATCACTGACTGTGGGTACTTGACACTGGACTTCAGGCATTTTGGCATTTCCCTCTCCCCAGTCTTCCTCCAGACTCTGGCACCTTGATTTTCGAATGACATGTAAAAGTTGCTTTCATCTGAAAAAAGTGCTTTGGACCACTGTGCAACAGTCCAGTGCTGCTTCTCTGTAGCCCAGGTCAGGCGCTTCTGCCGCTGTTTCTGGTTCAAAAGTGGGTTCATGCTTCCATCTGCTGAAAAGCTTTATGGAGATAAAGATTTCATTTTTCAGCACGGCCTGGCACCTGCTCACAGTGGCAAAACCACTGGTAAATGGTTTACTGACCATGGTATTACTGTGCTCAATTGGCTTGCCAACTCTCCTGACCTGAACCCCATAGAAAATCTGTGGGATATTGTGAAGAAAAAGTTGAGAGACGCAAGACTCAACACTCTGGATGAGCTTAAGGCCGCTATCGAAGCATCCTGGGCCTCCATAACACCTGAGCAGTGCCACAGGCTAATTGCCTCCATGCCACGCCACATTGAAGCAGTCATTTCTGCAAAAGGATTCCCAACAAAGTATTGAGTGCATAACTGAACATAATTATTTGAAGGTTGACTTTTTTTGTTTTAAAAACACTTTTCTTTTATTGGTCGGATGAAATATGCTAATTTTTTGAGATAGGAAATTTGGGTTTTCATGAGCTGTATGCCAAAATCATCAATATTAAAACAATAAAAGTCTTGAACTACTTCAGTTGTGTGTATTTGAATCTGAAATATATGAAAGTCTAATGTTTATCAGTACATTACAGAAAATAATGAGCTTTATCAGAATATGCAAATTTTTTGAGAAGATCCTGTATACCTATAGCCTATACTGAGGGCATATACCTATCTAATCTATACTGGGGGCATATACCTATGTAACCTATACTGGGGGGCATATACCTATCTAATCTATACTGGGCATATACTTATCTAATCTATACTGGGGGACATATACCTATCTAATCTATACTGCGGACATATACCTGTCTAATCTATACTGCGGACATATACCTGTCTAATCTATACTGCGGACATATACTTATCTAATCTATACTGGGGGCATATACCTATCTAATCTATACTGGGCATATACCTATCTAATCTATACTGGGGGCATATACTTATCTAACCTATACTGGGTGCAACTATATGGGCTACCTATTCTGGGGGGGACCTATAGCTGGCTACCTATACTGCGGGCACCTATACCTGTCTCTACGTTGGGGGCACATTTTACACCCTCACCCCGGATGTAATTTAGCCTAGAAACTGCTAGTATTTGGCTCCACCCACACCATGTTTTGGCCACGCCCACACGCCGCTTTCAGGAACCCCCCCCCCCTTGGAAATCCTGGATTTGCCCCTGGGAGTGTAGCCTGATTGGCTATCCTGTGTCTGTTGACTGTTATGTAACGAGTCAAATTTGACCCTAATGATGTAGTATAGGGGGCGGGTCAATCTCGCATATAGTTAGCGGCTCACCGCGAACGCGAACCACCAAAGTTCGCGTGAATAAGTTCGTGGGCAAACTGTTCGGGCCATCTCTACTAGCATGCAACACGAGTCTGTCAGGTTCCTTTTCTTGGCAGGATGTTTTGGGGGGAAAGGCTTCAGCTTAGAAGTAATTAAATGAATGTTTATAATTAAAAAAAATCAGGATTTAATTTTAAAATGAAATGGTACATGATTTTTAAAAGAATTGTAAGTTTTACTCTTCAGTGCAACAGTGCTCTGTGCGTTCTGTTTGAACTATGGTTGCCATGAGATTGGCCAGAAATTTTCCCTTGTGCAGAAGTAATTAGCTGCAAAGGACAAGACCCTATGGGTTGGTTCACAAAATTCATGTATTTGTGTAATTCATTCAGTATAGGTAGCCTGGCATAGGTGACCCCAGTATAGGTAGCCAGACATAGGTAGCCAGGTATAGGTGCCCCTAGTATAGGTAGCCAGGCATATGTGCCCGCAGTTTTGGTAGCCAGGCATAGGTGCAAGGTATAGTTGCCTCCAGTATAGGTATGCAGGTATAGTTGCCTCTAGTATAGGTAGCCAGGCATAGGTGCCCCCAGTATAGGTAGTTAGGCATGGATAGCCAGGTATAGTTGCACCATACAGGTAGTTATATAAAGGGGCCCCCAGTATAGGTAGCCAGGTATAGTTGCTCCCTGTATAGGAAGCTAGGTAAAGGTGCCCCCAGTATAGGTAGCCAGGCATAGGTAGCCAGGTATAGTTGCCCTCGTGTAGGTAGCTAGGTAAAGGTGTACACAGTACAGGTAGCCTTTGGTATACGTGGCCCCAGTATAAGTAGCCCATCCGTCCTCCTCCACTCCTCCATCCTCCGCCACTCCGCCCTATCCTTCGCCGCTTCCCCCTCTGCATAGATACAAGTAGTGGGTCACCTAATCCATCGAGACTCCAATGATCAGAGACCTCTCTTCTTCCCCACTGTTCCCCTAGTGACTGGCATCTGCTGATGACATGAGGAAGAAGAGAGGTCTCTGATAGCCACGGGCTCAATGGATTCAGTGAGCTGCTACTTCTACGTATCTATATGGGTGGAGCAGCAGAGGAGGACGGAGGCTGTGGTGGAGGACGGTCGGGGAGCGGAGGAGGATGGGGGGAGTGGAAGATAAAGGGGTGGAGAAGAGGCGGTGCGGTGACGCAACATCGGGATTTGTTTGATTCAAATCATGGAAATTATGTTGGGATTCAAGTTCACAAAACTTGAATATTTCTCAAGATTTGAGAGATTTGTGGATTCTGGATAAGATCACAGTAAAAAAGTAGCTCAATGGATTCAGTGAGCTGTTACTTGTATCTACAAGGGAGGGGGCGAGCAGCGGAGGAGGATGGGGGGAGTGGCGGAGGAAGGATGGGGAGCGGAGGAGGACTGGTGGAGTGGAGGAGCAGGGGGAGGAGGGTTAGAGCAGAGGAGGTGCGCCGACGCAATTTTGAGATTCGTCTGATTCAAATCACGGAAATGATGTTGGGATTCGAGTTCACAAAACTCAAATTTTTCTCAAGATTTGTGGATTCTGGATAAGATCCCAGTAAAAAGTAGTTTTTCATACTGCTACATGTTCAAGTGATTAGCACTAAATGGCAATAGGGCTATATAACCAACTTTTGGACCTGCAACAGGATCGTTAAGATCCTTAAAGGTTCCACCAATGCAGTCACTAGCTAAAATTGCTTTTAAAACATGATTACTAGAATTTCAATGACCACATAGTTATACCCTAATGGGGTTGAAGATTGTAGAGAAGGCCCGAAAGCAGTCGACTGAGTCTGGAGTAGAAACATCCAGAGCCACCGTGTACAGGCGTGTGCAGGAAATGGGCTACAGGTGCCGCATTCCCCAGGTCAAGCCACTTTTGAACCAAAAACAGTGGCAGAAGCGCCTGACCTGGGCTACAGAGAAGCAGCACTGGACTGTTGCTCAGTGGTCCAAAGTACTTTTTTCAGATGAAAGCAACTTTTGCATGACATATCCGAAATCAAGGTGCCAGAGTATGGAGGAAGACTGGGGAGAGGGAAATGCCAAAATGCCTTAAGTCCAGTGTCAAGTACCCACAGTCAGTAATGGTCTGGGGTGCCATATCCACTGTGTTTTATCAAGGGCAGGGTCAATGCAGCTAGCTATCAGGAGATTTTGGAGCACTTCATGCTTCCATCTGCTGAAAAGCTTTATGGAGATGAAGATTTCATTTTTCAGCACGACCTGGCACCTGCTCACAGTGCCAAAACCACTGGTAAGTGGTTTGCTGACCATGGTAGTACTGTGCTCAATTGGCCTGCCAACTCTCCTGACCTGAACCCCATAGAGAATCTGTGGGATATTGTGAAGAGAAAGTTGAGAGATACAAGACCCAACACTCTGGATGAGCTTAAGGCCGCTATCGAAGCATCCTGGGCCTCCATAACACCTGAGCAGTGCCACAGGCTGATTGTCTCCATGCCACGCCGCATTGAAGCAGTCATTTCCGCAAAAGGATTCCTGACCAAGTATTGAGTGCATAACTGAACATAATTATTTGAAGGTTTACTTTTTATTGTTTTAAAAACACGTTTCTTTTATTGGTCGGATGAAATATGCTAATTTTTTGATATAGGAATTTGGGGTTTTCATGAGCTGTATGCCAAAATCATCAATATTAAAACAATAAAAGGCTTGAACTACTTCAGTTGTGTGTAATGAATCTAAAATATATGAAAGTCTAATGTTTATTAGTACATTACAGAAAATAATGAACTTTATCACAATATGCTAATTTTTTTAGAAGGACCTGTAGAGCTAGTAGATGAGGGTAGCTGTGATTTATATCATTTATGGAGGTCCAAATATAATTCCCCTTACATGCTCTGCTTTCCTCACCGCCTTCAATGCCAGAGTGCATGCTGCAGAATGTTATTTTCCTCATCCGGGTTCCTCTGGCGTGTCTGTGCATCTTCTGATATCTTGTGAAAGTACTAGGACAGTGACTTCAGCCATATGCGATTAATCACATGACCAGTGTCCTGGAGCTCCTGTGAGGAGTTAAAAAATGTGGTGACTTGCTGCAGTACCCAGAGGAACAAAATATGATTCTGCAGCATGCTCTTGGGTGCTTTCTCTGCAGGGTGGTCTGCGGTCTTTGGAAGGTGGGCCGACATACTTTCAGCTTATCCGCGGGTCATGTTGCTGTTTGGTATTTTGAAAAGAATTCTAGGTTGGCTTATCCGCAAGGCTATACAGTAAATCTTATTGCGAATTGCGATTATTAAATTGAGATTGTTTTACTTTGCATTGCAGTCATTCACACAGGATGGTGCCCCTGCTTCTGACATACTGTATATAAAACAAATAAAGTTCTTATGGACTTTATTTGTAATGCTTTGGAATTTCGGAATTTAATATGTCTCTGTCTCCTTAGTGGTAACTTCTGCTGGAAGTCGTAAATTAAACAGTAAGGTTTCCACACACATCTGTCTGTATGTAGCTGCATAGCAGGCTGTGCACCATTAATGCATCCCCGGAAAAGGTTTCAAGAGCAGCCCTGCTATCAGGGGATGCTATTCTCTGACCCTCCTGATAGACAAAAGACTCCAAAATGCCAAAATCTTTGTGCAATATGGAGAACCAGCTGTGCTGTGCAAATGTTTCAACTGTTTAATAACTCGAAGTAGTCATTTTCTGTCTGTCATGACAATGTTAATATAAAAATCATGGAGACTGTCTATTTCAATGACGAATGAGCCAATGTCGGCTAACAGTTTGTAATCTAAATGCACCAAAGAAAGGGAAATTATGCAAAATAGATTGCATCTATGGCTGTGTAAAACAACACATAGTAATATAGCACTGAGGGAGATATTTGATGTGGAAGAATGTGCAGATGGGATCCTGAAGCTTATCATAGCTACAGTTTCATAATCAAATTACCCTTCAGGAAGTACGGTTAAGCAATGCAGGCCCAGAGAACTGCTAAATCTGCCATTAATATGGGAGCAAAATTGCTATCCTGGATATATTTTTTGTTCACTTTATAGCCCATCAGTGGGAGGCTTAAATATGGAACTCATATGCACATGATAATTTGGAATACATTCGGAAATTTGGTTTTATGTTGCTTGATTGAGACTGAGTATAAAGAACATCATAGCTGAAATAGGTTTCCCAGTCTTATAGCATTATGACAAGTCATATTTAAGGGCGCATAATACTAATTCCCAATTAATACTATCACATTTGTGGAACCTTTACAAGTCCACAAACTTACGTCTACATTGTTATTATTTTTATTCATTCAGGTTACATGTTATTTTATCTGCTATGTTATGTTTAAATTGCAAATAAAACCAGATGGCGATCATGTTTTTACATTGAGGTACAGACTAACCAGCAAGCTCATGGTGAACCAGAACTCATTGGAGTGCGTGAGGGGCTACAATGGTCCTAAAAGCCCCCTTGCTAAAATACTAAGGGGAAAAAAAGTTTTCTTTCTTAAAACAGAAAGAATTTGCAATAATTCAGGTTGGAGTGAGCTTGAGATGTCTCCCAGTGCATCACTGCTGAATATATGCAAATTAACCATTGTTGCCCTTAGAAGCTAAACACACCTCCAGTGTTGGATTATTATGGCTCTGTACAAATTACCAAGGTGACACATCATTGCATTCCAGCGGTTCTGGAGGTGTGTTTAGCTTCTAAGGGTTAATTTGCATATATTCAGCCGTGATGCACTGGGAGACATCTCAAGCTCACTCCAACCTGAATTATTGCAAATTCTTTCTGTTTTAAGAAAGAAAACTTTTGTTTTCCTTTTTACATTGAAATTCCTTAGAGGCGTTTTTTAAATTATTGTTACAGGTAGTCCCCATCTTAGGAACAACCTGCCAATACGAATGTGAAATTTGATTCTGTGGAAAAAAGTCTTTTTTTTTTCAAAAAGACCTTGTAGTGTTTAAAAAAATCAATTTTAAATAAAAAAGATAATTAAAAAAACAAATGGTTTTTAAACTGGTAGAATGACATTTTCTGTGGTACACTGAGGGCATAGGGGAAAAAAGGTGACACAGTGTGTGTGTGTATGTGTGTGTGTGTGTGTGGGGGGGGGGGAGGACAGAGTTGGCACAGAGGGGTATACTGAAGGCAAGGAAAACGTACATGATACAGGGGGGACACTAGAGGCACAGGGAGGTATAGAGGAGGTACAGAGGTGGCACACTGTTTCGATACAAGAACGGATTCTGGCTAATAATGAACTTACAGTCCCTATCTGTTTGTTACCTGTATTCATTTATATTGCATCAACAGCCTTTGTGGGTGGGGGCGCTGCAGTTATTTAATGTTTCAGAAATATCCTAAAACGTTAAATAACCTTAAAAAGATGTCATTAGCGGCACCTGTGATACATTACCTGGTCCCGGCGATCCCATCTTCTCCACTTCCTGTTTAGTTCACAGGAGTCCTGCAGCCAGCCAATTACCATGCAGGGCGAGGAAAGGAACAGCGCTACTTAAAAACAGATTGCATTCTTATGACTACCTGCTTAACCTCTTGAGGACTGCAGGGCTAAACCCCCCTAGTGACCAGGACATTTTTAGTAAAAAAGGCCACTGCAGCTTTAAGGCCAAGCACAACATAGCATACAAGTGATTCCCCCCTTTTCTCCCCACCAACAGAGCTCTCTGTTGGTGGGGTCTGATCGCTCCCCCCATGTTTATTTATTTTTTAATAAATATTTTTGTTCGTGTTTTTTTAAAAAAAAAAATCTGTTCCTTTAAACTCCTTCCCTCCCCCCAGCCAGCCAATTATGGCGATCAGCTCTCATAGGCTTCACCCTATGAGAGCCGATCGCTCTCGTGTCACACGGCTGTCCCCAGTGCAGCGCTGCTGCTGATCGCAGCGCTGCACCATATAAATAGACGGCGATCGTGCCGTCTAACAGTCTCCCGAGCGGCAATAGCCACTCGGAGACTGAAGGCGGGGCAGAGCTCTGCCCCCCAAGCAGGAGATGCGTGTTCAGCCTGCGCGTGATCTCCTGCAAAACAAAGCTCCAGGACTTTACGCCAATCGGCATTCAAATAAAATGCACCTGTCTACCATTGGAGGATGTTGGTTTCCGAAATAGCTTGCATGCAACTTATTAAGTACTCGCCCCTCCCACTGCAAAGAAGTCATCCCCATGGGAGGGGTCCTAACATATGCATATGCATAGCCTGGGTGTGCTACCAAGTAAAATTTCTAAATTGCGTAAAGGTGGATCAGCGCATCACCAGGCCACCTTCGAATGGCCACCAATCAGAGGTGCGCTGAGCCCCCTAAAAAGAAACTACAAACGCACGTTGAAACCAAGCAGAAGCTCTGCATAAACATCAATAGCCACAAAAGACCACTGCACTTACTTGCACCCTGCAAAAAAATCAAAGAATGCACATAGTGCCCAGTACTGTTTTCAACTGGTTACAATGAACACCCCGTGACGCACTCCAGGGGGTAGTGCCACCACCAAGATAAGGGTAAAACTCTCAGCTCCCCCTTTGTGGGTGCACTCACCAGAAGTGCGTCTTGTTATATTGCATATCACATCCACCTCTGTTATCCAGCCAGCCAAGGAGTAGGATCATCAAATAGCAATAAAATCCATTTATTTAAAACCATTATAGTTTAAAATGCAGGCTTACAGGCTTTTCCTTCACCGCTCCTACCGCGGATCAGGGCCGGGCCGAGGCATAGGCTGGAGAGGCTCCAGCCTCAGGGCGCAGTGTAGGAGGGGGCGCACAATTCATTCAGCTGTCATTCCTAATTGTGTTTGAAGCAGAAAGAAATAAGAAAAGGAGATACATGGAAGTGACTACAAGCCATAGAACTAGAGATTAAGGTGTTGGGGGCCCTGGGGTGCCTCTAGTCTAATAGCAATCATTGTGTGACGGCTGGGGTGGCAGGGATGGAGGGGCGCACTTTGGTGTCTCAGCCTTGGGTGCTGGAGGACCTTGTCCCGGCTCTGCCGCGGATATAATAGAGCAGCACGGACACCTCTGCCTTCAACTTCCTTCTCTGATGTCAGCGCGCCTCCGACTTCACCCTATGCGTTTCGTCACACTCCGTGACTCATTCAGGGGCTGGAGATCGCAACCAACGTCGGACTAACTGGTGTAACTGGTTAGAGTAATTGAGGTTACTGATATAATAATGGGTGTAAGATGAATTCACTATAGGTGTAATACGCAGAGGGATACTGATGTATGTAAATTGATATTAAATCTGTGGTTATATGCAGCAATGTATGTCTTAGGAGGGGAGGGTATAGGAGGCTATGTTAATTATTCCATGAAAGGAGCCTTGATATGTTTGCAGAATTTTCAGTGATGTACACCGCAAGGTATTATAGCCAGCACGCTTTTGAAGCTGCCTAGCAACAAGTAGAGTAGAGGGCGGTGCGGTGCGGCGGGCGGGACTCGGAGTGGAGGAGGCGCGGTGTACGTATATTAGTCCGACGTTGGTTGCGATCTCCAGCCCCTGAATGAGTCACGGAGTGTGACGAAACGCGTAGGGCGGAGTCGGAGGCGCTCTGACGTCAGAGAAGGAAGTTGAAGGCAGAGGTGTCCGTGCTGCTCTATAATATCCGCGGTAGGAGCGGTGACGGAAAAGCCTGTAAGCCTGCATTTTAAACTATAACGGTTTTAAATAAATGGATTTTATTGCTATTTGATGATCCTACTCCTTGGCTGGCTGGATAACAGAGGTGGATGTGATATGCAATATAACAAGACGCGCTTCTGGTGAGTGCACCCACAAAGGGGGGGTTGAGAGTTTTACCCTTATCTTGGTGGTGGCACTACCCCCTGGAGTGCGGCACGGGGTGTTCATTGTAGCCAGTTGAAAACAGTACTGGGCACTATGTGCATTCTTTGATTTTTTTTGTAGGGTACAAGTAAGCGCAGTGGTCTTTTGTGGCTAAAGTTCTATTTAAGAGTGGAGTAACCCTATTCACTGCTGCGATCCCCTGAAAATAAGTGTGATCTATATTGTTCCAGTGGAGCGCAGTATCTCCTATATAGTTGGCATAAACATCAATAAGCAATGCTATTAAATGGGAGCAGCTGACCAAAGTTACTTACATTTGTACATGGTGAGGAAAGGAACAGCGCTACTTACATGGGAGGGGCCCTAACACTAACTAATCCTAAATTATGCATATGCATAGCCTGGGTGCGCAAAGGTGGATTTGTAGTTTCTTGGGGGGGGGGGGGGGGCTCAGCGCACCTCTGACTGGTGGCCGTTCGGAGGCGGTCTGGTGATGCGCTGATCCACCTTTGCGCAATTTAGAATTTTTACTTGGTAGCGCACCCAGGCTATGCATATGCATAATTTAGGATTAGTTAGTGGTAGGGCCCCTCCCATGCGGGATGACTTCTTCGCAGTGGGAGGGACGAGTACGTAATAAGTTGCATGCAAGCTATTACGGAAACCAACATCCTCCAATGGTAGACAGGTGCATTTTATTTGAATGCTGGGTGTGTATTTTATCCCACTAGTGGGGCTTGCACTCTCAAGCAGGTAGTCATGAGGATGGAATCTGTTTTTAAGTAGCGCTGTTCCTTTCCTCGCAATGTACAAATGTAAGTAACTTTGGTCAGCTGCTCCCATTTAATAGCATTATTTATGCAGAGATTCTGTTTGGTTTCAAAGTGCGTTTGTAGTTTCTTTGGGGGGGCTCAGCGCACCTCTGATTGGTGGCCATTCGGAGGCGGCCTGGTGATGTGCTGATCCACCTTTGCGCAATTTAGAATTCTTACTTGGTAGCGCACCCAGGCTATGCATATGTATAATTTAGGATTAGTTAGTGTAAGGACCCCTCCCATGGGGGATGACTTCTTCGCAGTGGGAGGGACGAGTACTTAATAAGTTGCATGCAAGCTATTACGAAAGCAAACATCCTCCAATGGTAGACAGGTGCATTTTATTTGAACGCTGGGTGTGTATTTTATCCCACTAGTGGGACTTGCACTCTCAAGCAGGTAGTCATAAGGATGCAATCTGTTTTTAAGTAGCGCTGTTCCTTTCCTCCCCATGTACAAATGTAAGTAACTTTGTTCAGCTGCTCCCATTTAATAGCATTGCTTATTGATGTTTATGCAGAGCTTCTGTTTGGTTTCAAGGTGCGTTTGTAGTTTTTTTTGGGGGGGGGAGGGTGGCTCAGCGCACCTCTGAGTGGTGGCCATTTGGAGGCAGCCTGGTGATGCGCTGGTCCACCTTTGCGCAATTACCATGCAGGAACTGAAGCCGCATGGTGATTGGCTGGCTGCCGGACTCCTGCAAACTAACAAGGAGGTGGAGGAGGTGAGATTGTCCGGGACCAGGTCATGTATAATTTTTCCCCTGCCTACTCTCACGCTGAACTCTCCCTCTACCTCTGCCTAAACCTAACCACTTCAACCCCGCTGCCTAACCCTGGACTACTGCCCTCGCCTACCATGGGACTACTCAACCCCCGCTACTTAACACTAACCCCACTGCCTCTACTTACTCCCTGCTGCCATAGGTAGCATTAGTACGAGTGTTGATTAGCGGCAAGAAGGTTGAATTATGGTGCCCGATAAATAGCGAGTGCTAGATGATCACTATTTATCGGGCGCCATAATTTAACCTTGGTGCCGCTAATCACGGCTTGTACTATTGCCGCCTATGGTGGTGCCATTTTTATCTGCTCCCAGCTTTTTTATTTGTGTACAGAGTACAAAACAGGCAATAGTGGGACCATAAATAGTGGGACCATGCTTCTAATAAATACAAAAGTAGTTCAACACAAAGTAAAATTAGAACATATAGCATGTGTGGATTAAAAATTCAGCAATACCGTCACATGTTCATTTAATAGATAAGGTACAGCAAAAACAGAAAATGTATACTACTGACTGAATGCTTACATACACAATGCACACATTATTTATATAATGTGTATTATGCAATTAGCTTAATGTCCACTTTACAAGTAACAAGCTCATGTGCGCATGTACATTTTACAACAGCTTTGTGAATCTGCTCCAATATAACAAAAGCCCATATTGGAGCTGAGTGTGGAACTAATTGGAATAAGGAGCTAATCTGAAGTGTGCTGTTTGATTTCAAAACAACTCTGAGCTAATTAGTAAAAAAATGTTGTATTTTCTATTACATGTATTATTTATTACAGTTCTTTTACAATTATTAAATCCCCTCATTTCCTTCACTGTTTCTTGCAATCAAAAGTATGCAACAGCAACTTTAAATCGAGAATATCTATCTCTCATTAACAGTATCCCACCTTGTCTACTGTAGTACCTTCCTCTGTGGCCTACCAACTAACAAACTAGCATACCTCCAATCTCTATTGAACTCTACTGCTCAATTATTCCACCTCTTCCCACCCCTCAACTGCTGCTTCTTTTTGTGAAGTATTTCATGGGCTGCTAATTAATAAGAGGATTCACTTCAAATTCCCAACATAAGCTTACAAAGCTCTCCATTAATTTCCTCACTGGTTTCCAGATACTACCCCATCCACACCCACCCACCACTTTCCATACTGTGTTCTAGAATGCCACTAGACTTGTTTCCTTACTTTCATGTGTAGAGGACTTTCATTGCCTCTTCGGTAAGTCCTAGATGATGCTGCCTGCTATTGGAGGGCTGCTGGGCTTTGCAGCCCAGAGTGGGTTAGTTTAAGGAGAATTAGGGGTTAAGATGGTGTCCGGCTCATGAGTTGTGCCAAGGATTGTTGGATCAGAGTGTAGGAGGAGTGGATGTTAGAAAAGAAGGGGAGGAGTGTTCTTTCTTACAATACTCCCTTCCTTGTGGGTGCACATGTTCTCCACCTGCCTGCCCTCAGTGTGTACCTTCATGGTTTCATGCATAAGGACCAATTGGTGTTCATTCTCTCTAATATTGATGTAACTTTTTACTATGGGGCATATGTACATTTTACATGTATGCATATATCCATGTTTGTTTTTGTACTTTGTATAGCGCCACAGAAAATATGGGTGTTTTGTAATTCAAAAATAGTAACAATAATAGTCTATTTAGAATTTTAAAAGACATTTAAAGAGAATCTGTATTGTTAAAATCGCACAAAAGTAAACATACCAGTGCGTTAGGGGACATCTCCTATTCCCCTCTGTCACAATTTCGCCGCTCCCCGCCGCATTAAAAGTGGTTAAAAACAGCTTTAAAAAGTTTGTTTATAAACAAACAAAATGGCCACCAAAACAGGAAGTAGGTTGATGTACAGTATGTCCACACATAGAAAATACATCCATACACAAGCAGGCTGTATACAGCCTTCCTTTTGAATCTCAAGAGATCATTTGTGTGTTTCTTTCCTCCCTGAGGGGGGAGTGCATAGCAGAACCACAACACTGAAGAACTTGGCAGCCTTCCAGACACAGGCTGACAAGTCTGACAAGGGAAAGATACATTGATTTATTACAGAGACTGTGATAGTACAAAGTGTTGCAGTAAGCCAGAACACATTAGAATAGCGTTTGGAACTTGTAGGATGATAAAAAACAGGATGCAATTTTTGTTACGGAGTCTCTTTAAGAAGAAGACAAACTTCCTGAATTTCATTAAAACTGCACTGTACTATGCAACAGGACACATTCTTAATTACAAGTGGAGCAACACTCCCTAGTGTCACATCAAACAAAATAATGCAAAGCACAGAAAGAGCAGAGAACTGTGTTCTGTATGTGATGACTCACCTGAGCTGTTGACACAATTAGTTTCTAAGTTCAGAAATACTCACAGGTATAAAAAACGTTCACCGTATCCAGATGCAAGAAGATGAAAAGTTTGGAAAACTGAAATCCAGGTAATTAAACAAAATGTGATTATACTATCAGTGCTTAATTGAGTATTGATGAACATTTCACGTTTAGTAAAGATTGTGTTAATTTGGTCCCACAACCAGCTTGAATTTTTGGAAATGAATATTACACTCCGCTGTTTCTTAGCGATGACTACATTTGAGACTTATTTGGGCTCTATGCCATCATTTTAAATGTATCCATCTTCTACAAAATGTTCAATGTAGAAGAATTTGATTTATAGCTAAAGAGTGATGTCAATGCCCCAGCTGATAATAATATGAGATCACTACCTCATGAGATAGAATGTAATATTTCTAAAATAAAAGATTTGATATTTGACACAGTTTGGGCTAACTTGTTGCCAGTGGATACACATCACAAATTAGAAACGTATCACTCATAACCCGTTTCATTTTTAGCCAGTTTCAAATGAGGCAAAAAAAAAAAACAAAACAAAAAAAAAAAAAAAGGAAAAAGAAAAAAAGGAAAACAAAAGAAAGAAAAGCAATAAAATATGATTCTAGTCAAATATGCCACTTCTATGGTTAGGCCATTGTCTCTTGGTACATCTATGGGTATCAAATGCAAAGAAAAGAGGTCCAGTCTCCACCAATACAAACTAGTTGACGTTTTGGACCACAAGTGATATTATATAATGTGGAGTGATGTATGAGCACCTGATATGGTAAAACAATCAATTGTTTTCTTATCAGAATCAATTCCTAGCATAGTATTTGTGTACAGAGTGCATAGTAGATTCCAGCAGGAAATCTACTGAAAATCAGTCAAACCACAGCATTGCGCAGTACATGCAGTACAACATTATTGGCCGCTGATTGACCGCTACAGCCCTTGATCGAAGTAAATCTTCCATCTGGTCTGATCAATACTTTCAATCGATTTTATGTCAAAAATTGATTAGACAGCTATCGAAAAAGGAACCATTCTGGAAACTGGTTCCCTGCAGATTTGATCACTGCAATCAAATCTGCCTGGAAAATCAATAAGTATGGGCCCACTTAGCAGGCGTGGGAGGCGGTGGCATACTGTTGTGTATTCATGAGGGAAGGGGGGTTAAAAGTTGGCCGTGACCAGTAAAAACTATGAATTGAAGGATCGTTTCCTTCTATTTATTCAACACTAGTCAAAGGATTTTCATAGAGACCTAACTGAAAGACAACAAATCCTTCATTTTATTCATTTATTTATGTTCAACCATTTCACCAGTCTTTCTAAAGCTGCGTACCCACCTGTCGATTTTCCCAACAACCGGTGATTTTCAAGCGACGTCCCAAGGTGCGTACAGGCACACGATTACAAATGTCCCCTAGCATTGCGCCAATGACGACGGACCGACACGGCGGATTGGAACTTTGAGATCCCTGATGACACCGCATAAAGTTCCGCAATTGCGGAAGTCTCGCTCATGCTGCCGTGTACATCATGTGACCTCGCGCTTTAACCCGCTGACAGGAAGAGGCGTCGCTGATGACCATCATCAAGGGGACGTCGCAGGAGCCATCGGGCGGTGAGTACGCAGCTTTAGTACAGTATCACAGTTTTATAAATAAAACTCCTCAGTTGAAGTCTTCTCTTATATATAACTGGTATCAACGCAGTCAGGTAAATTCTGAAAAAAAATCTGAAAGCACAGCACTTTTACTGGTGTTTAGTAAATTTGCCGCCCGCCTAACGCACAGGGGCGGCCGGGAAGTGGAGCCCGCAAGGACCAGCTCACCCACAGAGGAGGCGGTCCTTGTAGGGGCATGGGCAGAGCGATCGCGTCATCCGTGACGCGATCCTCCGCCGGCGCCTGACTCCGTTCACCCGCCGCAACATCCCGCCGGCCATACGGAAGCGCCGGCGGGATGTTAACCCGACGATCGCCGCATACAAAGTGTATAATACACTTTGTAATGTTTTCAAAGTGTATTATACAGGCTGCCTCCTGTCCTGGTGGTCCCAGTGTCCGAAGGACCACCAGGGCAGGCTGCAGCCACCCTAGTCTGCACCCAAGCACACTGACCCCCCCCCCCCGCCCCCTGATCGCCCACAGCACCCCTCAGACCCCCCCCTGCCCACCCCCCAGACCCCTGTTTACACCCAATTACCCCCCTAATCACCCATCAATCACTCCCTGTCACTATCTGTCAACGCTATTTTTTTTTAACCCTAAACTGCCCCCTGGGGACTCCTGATCACCCCCCACCCCTCAGATTCTCCCCAGAGCCCCCCTCCCCGTGTACTGTATACCTCTATCCCCCTGATCACCTGTCAATCACCCATCAATCACCCATCAATCACCCCCTGTCACTGCCACCCATCAATCAGCCCCTAACCTGCCCCTTGCGGGCAATCTGATCACCCACCCACACCAATAGATCGCCCGCAGATCCGACGTCAGATCACCTCCCAAGTGCAGTGTTTTCATCTGTTCTCTACCCTAAACACCCACTAATTACCCATCAATCACCCCCTATCACCACCTGTCACTGTTACCCATCAGATCAGACCCTAATCTGCCCCTTGCGGGCACCCAATCACCCGCCTACACGCTCAGATTGCCCTCAGACCCCCCCTTATCAATTCACCAGTGCATTAGTTACATCTGTTCTTCCCTGTAATAACCCACTGATCACCTGTCAATCACCTGTCAATCACCCATCAATCACCCCCTGTCACTGCCACCCATCAATCACCCCCTGGCACTGCCACCCATCAATCACCCCCTGGCACTGCCACCCATCAATCAGCCCCTAACCTGCCCCTTGCGGGCAATCTGATCACCCACACCAATAGATCGCCCGCAGATCCGACATCAGATCACCTCCCAAGTGCATTGTTTACATCTATTCTCTCCTCCAAACACCCACTAATTACCCATCAATCACCCCCTGTCACTGTTATCCATCAGATTAGACCCCTATCTGCCCCTAGGGCACTCAATCACCCGCCCACACCCTCAGAACGCCCTCAGACCCCAGCCCTGATCACTTCGCCAGTGCATTGCTTGCATCTATTCCCCCCTCTAATCACACCTCGAGACACCCATCAATCACCTCCTGTCAGCGCCTAGCACACCTACCCATCAGATCAAGCCCTAATTTGCCCCGTGTGGGCTCCTGATCACTCGGCCAAACCCTCAGATCCCCCTCAGACCCCCTTCCGATCACCTCCCCAGTGCATTGATTGCATCTATTTTCCCCTCTAACCACCCCCTGAGACACCCATCAATCACCTCCTGTCACCCCCCCCTAGCACTCCTATCCATCAGATCAGGCCCAATACAACCTGTCATCTAAAAGGTCACCCTGCTTATGACCGGTTCCACAAAATTCGCCCCCTCATACACCACCTGTCATCAAAATTTGCAGATGCTTATACCCCTGAACAGTCATTTTGAGAAATTTGGTTTCCAGACTACTCACGGTTTTGGGCCCGTAAAATGCCAGGGCGGTATAGGAACCCCACAAGTGACCCCATTTTAGAAAAAAGACACCCCAATGTATTCTGTTAGGTGTATGACGAGTTCATAGAAGATTTTATTCTTTGTCAAAAGTTAGCGGAAATTGATTTTTATTGTTTTGTTTTTTTCACAAAGTATCATTTTTCACTAACTTGTGACAAAAAATAAAATCTTCTATGAACTCGACATACACTTAACGGAATACATTGGGGTGTCTTCTTTCTAAAATGGGGTCACTTGTGGGGTTCCTATACTGCCCTGGCATTTTAGGGGCCCTAAACCGTGAGGAGTAGTCTAGAAAACAAATGCCTCAAAATGACCTGTGAATAGGACGTTGGGCCCCTTAGCGCACTCAGGCTGCAAAAAAGTGTCACACATGTGGTATCGCCGTACTCAGGAGAAGTAGTATAATGTGTTTTGGGGTGTATTTTTACACATACCCATGCTGGGTGGGAGAAATATCTCTGTAAATGGACAATTGTGTGTAAAAAAAATCAAACAATTGTCATTTACAGAGATAGTTCTCCCACCCAGCATGGGTATGTGTAAAAATACACCCCCAAACACATTATACTACTTCTGAGTATGGCGGTACCACATGTGTGGCACTTTTTTACACCCTAAGTACGCTAAGGGGCCCAAAGTCCAATGAGTACCTTTAGGATTTCACAGGTCATTTTTGTTTCAAGACTACTCCTCACGGTTTAGGGCCCCTAAAATGCCAGGGCAGTATAGGAACCCCACAAATGACCCCATTCTAGAAAGAAGACACCCAAAGGTATTCCGTTAGGAGTATGGTGAGTTCATAGAAGATTTTATTTTTTTGTCACAAGTTAGCGGAAAATGACACTTTGTGAAAAAAAAACAATTAAAATCAATTTCCGCTAACTTGTGACAAAAAAATAAAAACTTCTATGAACTCACCATACTCCTAATGGAATACCTTGGGGTGTCTTCTTTCTAAAATGGGGTCATTAGTGGGGTTCCTATACTGCCCTGGCATTTTAGGGGCCCTAAACCGTGAGGAGTAGTCTTGAAACAAAAATGACCTGTGAAATCCTAAAGGTACTCATTGGACTTTGGGCCCCTTAGCGCAGTTAGGGTGCAAAAAAGTGCCACACATGTGGTATCGCCATACTCGGGAGAAGTAGTATAATGTGTTTTGGGGTGTATTTTTACACATACCCATGCTGGGTGGGTGAAATACCTCTGTAAATGACAATCTTTTGATTTTTTTACACACAATTGTCCATTTACAGAGTTATTTCTCCCACCCAGCATGGGTATGTGTAAAAATACACCCCAAAACACATTGTACTACTTCTCCCGAGTACAGCGATACCACATGTGTGGCACTTTTTTGCACCCTAACTGCGCTAAGGGGCCCAAAGTCCAATGAGTACCTTTAGGATTTCACAGGTCATTTTGAGAATTTTTGTTTCAAGACTACTTCTCACGGTTTAGGGCCCCTAAAATGCCAAGACAGTATAGGAACCCCACAAATGACCCCATTTTAGAAAGAAGACACTCCAAGGTATTCTGTTAGTAGTACGGTGCCCATGCTGGGTGGGAGAAATACCTCTGTAAATGACAATCTTTTGATTTTTTTACACACAATTGTCCATTTACAGAGATATTTCTCCCACCCAGCATCGGTATGTGTAAAAATACACCCCAAAACACATTATACTACTTCTACGGAGTACGGCAATACTACATGTGTGGCACTTTTTTGCAGCCTAACTGCGCTAAGGGGCCCAAAGTCCAATGAGCACCTTTAGGCTTTACAGGGGTGCTTACAAATTAGCACCCCCAAAATGCGAGGACAGTAAACACACCCCACAAATGACCCCATTTTGGAAAGTAGACACTTCAAGGTATTCAGAGAGGGGCATGGTGAGTCCGTGGCAGATTTCATTTTTTTTTGTCGCAAGTTAGAAGAAATGGAAACTTTTTTTTTGGTCACAAAGTGTCATTTTCCGCTTACTTGTGACAAAAAATAATATCTTCTATGAACTCACTATGCCTCTCAGTGAATACTTTTGGATGTCTTCTTTCCAAAATGGGGTCATTTGGGGGGTATTTACACTATCCTGGAATTCTAGCCCCTCATGAAACATGTCAGGTGGTCAGAAAAGTCATAGATGCTTGAAAATGGGAAAATTCACTTTTTGCACCATAGTTTGTAAACGCTATAACTTTTACCCAAACCAATAAATATACACTGAATGGGGTTTTTTTCAATCAAAAACATGTTTTTCCACATTTTTCGAGCTGCATGTATACAGAAATTTTACTTTATTTGAAAAATGTCAGCACAGAAAGTTAAAAAAATCATTTTTTTGCCAAAATTCATGTCTTTTTTGATGAATGTAATAAAAAGTAAAAATCACAGCAGCAATCAAATAGCACCAAAAGAAAGCTTTATTAGTGACAAGAAAAGGAGTCAAAATTCATTTAGGTGGTAGGTTGTATGAGCGAGCAATAAACCGTGAAAGCTGCAGTGGTCTGAATGGAAAAAAAGTGCCTGGTCCTTAAGGGGGGTAAAGCCCACGGTCCTCAAGTGGTTAATAGGTTGGACATACAAAATATTTGCATGTGTGTCTATGTCCATCCTTGACCCTGCATATGTGGCTACCCTGTATTACATCATTTCTACAGTAATTCTGGTAACTGTACTCACCTTCTATTGTTCTACCTAGATTCCGTGTCACATGGTCACATCTGAGTGCCCTGCCCACTGGCTAATTTTCTAACAAGGGTGTTTACGCCTGGGCTTCTGTTCTCAGCATTTTGTGTGCACGATAAAGATATTCTGTGCACCCTGTTGCCAGGGCCGGATTTGTACTTTTTGCCGCCCAAGGCCTGCTGTGACTAGCTGCCCCTGACCCCCCCCCCCCCCCCCCTTCCTTCAGATCAACCAAGCCCTGATCACCCCAATCTGGATGTTCATGGTGAACTCCCAGCACAACAGCACTATTTAAATCAGTTACTGAAATGTTTTATAATTTCATGAAAGTGTGTGCCACTTCAAAATGGTGCTGCTGAGGCATCCGATTAGTTTATAAGAGTGTACACAAAATTTAGTTGGATATGGGGGGCAGTCTGCAACGGATCTGCTGCAATAACCACAATGAAAAAATCTAACTTGCATGATAAACCTGGACAGTGGATGCGTTTTCTACAGAAGTCTGTGGTGGAAACGTATCTGCTCCAGACTCCCACTGAACCACAGTGCACTATCTGAGTGGACATTACACTGTCCGCTTCAGTTAGCAGTTAGTGATCAGGTCTGAAGTGAACCTTGTACGGCCAATTGTTTTATGCACAGCTCTCTCCCACCCACCGCTTGGACGTCATGTACAGATCCCAGCCCAGTGATGTCACCCAAGGACCCAATCCCAATCCCTGACAGTCAATATCCATTACAATGTAATGGCTGGTCATGAGACCTTGTGCAGGGAAAGTGAAAAGTATACTTAAGGTAGCCACACATCTAGCGATGATGGGCAGATTCAATCCAAAAGACAAATCTCTCTCTAACCGAATCTGAAAAGAGAGAGATCTGTCAGTTGCCCATACACCACAGGCCAATTCCCGATCAATGTCAGCATGAAAACTTTCGGGAGTCAGCCTTGTGACGCTGCAGCTGACCACCGCGCCTCCTGACGATATCCTCCTAATGATGTCCTAAATGTCCCCCGTGCCCAGTGCAAGATATGCATTACCTTTCCACCACCTCCAATAGTCTCTGCAGGCTCCAGGCGCACTCTGCTCATCATACATGCATGCAAAGTGGTTACCTAGTAAAATGGCTGTGTGTATGACATCTGATATCATGTGCGCGCCCCTTACTAGGAAACCAAATGGGGCGCGCGTGTATGGTGAGCGGAGTGCGCCCGGAGCTTGAGGAGACTAGCAATGGCGACAGAAAGGTAATGTATTACATGCATGGGGCACCAGGGGGAACATTTATCATTGGGGCATAGCACAGGGGTTTTTGTTGCGCTCTTGCAGCATGCGCGATCGATTATGCAACCAATTTCGGGCCCGAAATTAGTCGCTTTGTCAGTCGGGCATGCACTTGGCGGCATCAATTTTCATCTGATTCGATTATAATGGAATCGGATGGTCGATCGGCCACCAAGTCGCCTGATATATGGCCACCTTTAGAGAGGACACTTAGCTGTAAGTTTAATGGCAACTCTGGAAACCCCACACACACTAACACAAAATATAGAGCAATAAGCCAGATGTGTAATAAGGGATCTGTAACTCTGCAGAATTCTTACCAGGAACTGACTAGGAGATGATTTGCTTCATTGCTTGCTTCTCCAGCACAGTGAGGGATTTGAGAGTCTGGGACCCAAGTTTATGATGCTTATCTCTCCCCTCTGATCTTTCCCCTCTAGTCCAAGGAAGGCTCGTCTTCACCACTCCCCCTCCCAGCTCAAACTCATCTCCCTTTAACTTCTCGCTTGCTCTGAATACTTTCCTGGCTGGCCTGGCTTGTTCTCATAGCAGCACTGTATCTATGCTGTCTGCTGCTTCTCATGCAGACCCATCCTCTCTGTTTTCACTTCACTGCACAAGTGAAACTTCCGTGCACACTGCATACAGGAGCAGCCATGTGGACCTCCTTCAGCTGCATGATGTAATTGGGCTATTGTCCGTTACTGATCCCCGCACTTCTCCTGGTCTGTAGCCGCCCACTGCACACAGACCCACAGCACAGCAGGGGCAGAGTGAGGTGGCTGCAGATCAGAGCATATGATTCATTGTGCTGTGTGACTGTAGATGGAGCAGCCTGGGGTGACTTGTGCTGCTGCTTAGGAAACTCTCCGGCCAGCCGCCCCTTGCTTGGCTCCGCCCTAGTCACGTGCCTAGGAGGCCTTCCCACAAATCCGGCCCTGCCTGTTACTAATTTACACTGTTTATATTCACTTATCAACCTGACTGCAAGTAGAATTCCTTGTTCAGTTTTCAATTTAAAGGGAACCTGAGGGAAGAGTGATAGGGAGGCTGCCATATTTATTTCCTTGTAAACAATGCCAGTTGTCTGGCAGCTCTGTTGATCTTCTGGCATAAGTAGTGTCTGAGTCAAACCCAGGAACAAGCATATGGCTAATCCAGTAAAACCTGAGTCAGCTGAGTCCGAGTACCTGTTTATCAGAGTCTATGGTTTAAAGTATTAGAGACACAGGATCAGGACTGCTAGGAAACAGGTATTGTTTAACCACTTCCCGACCGCCTAACGCACAGCGGCGGCCGGGAAGTGGAGCCCTGAAGGACCGGCTCACCCACAGAGGCGGCGGTCCTTCTAAGGGCATGGGCGGAGCGATCGCGTCATCCGTGACGCGATCCTCCGCCGGCGCCTGTCACCGCTCGCCCGCCGCAACATCCCACCGGCTATACGGAAGCGCCGGCGGGATGTTAACCCCGCGATCGCCGCATACAAAGTGTATAATACACTTTGTAATGTTTACAAAGTGTATTATACAGGCTGCCTCCTGCCCTGGTGGTCCCAGTGTCCGAGGGACCACCAGGGCAGGCTGCAGCTACCCTAGTCTGCACCCAAGCACACTGATTTCTCCCCCCCCTGCCCCAGATCGCCCACAGCACCCATCAGACCCCCCCCTGCCCACCCCCCAGACCCCTGTTTGCACCCAATCACCCCCCTAATCACCCATCAATCACTCCCTGTCACTATCTGTCAACGCTATTTTTTTTTTATCCCCCCCCCCTGCTCCCTGCCCCCTCCTGATCACCCCCACCCCTCAGATTCTCCCCAGACCGCCCCCCCCAGACCACCCCCCCCCCTGTTTACTGTATGCATCTATCCCCCTGATCACCTGTCAATCACCTGTCAATCACCTGTCAATCACCCGTCAATCACCCGTCAATCACCCGTCAATCACCCCCTGTCACTGCCACCCATCAATCAGCCCCTAACCTGCCCCTTGCGGGCAATCTGATCACCCCCCCACACCAATAGATCGCCCACAGATCCGACATCAGATCACTTCCCAAATCCATTGTTTACATCTATTCTCTCCTCTAAACACCCACTAATTACCCATCAATCACCCATCAATCACCCCCTATCACCACCTGTCACTGTTACCTATCAGATCAGACCCTAATCTGCCCCTTGCGGGCACCCAATCACCCGCCCACACGCTCAGATTGCCCTCTGACCCCCCCTTATCAATTCACCAGTGCATTAATTACATCTGTTCTTCCCTGTAATAACCCACTGATCACCTGTCAATCACCTGCCAATCACCTATCACCCATCAATCACCCCCTGTCACTGCCACCCATCAATCAGCCCCTAACCTGCCCCTTGCGGGCAATCTGATCACCCACCCACACCATTAGATCGCCCGCAAACCCGCCATCAGATTACCTCCCAAATGTATCGTTTACATCTGTTATCTTCTCTAAACACCCACTAATTACCCATCAATCACCCATCAATCACCCCCTATCACCACCTGTCACTGTTACCTATCAGATCAGACCCTAAACTGCCCCTTGCGGGCACCCAATCACCCGCCCACACGCTCAGATTGCCCTCAGACCCCCCCCCCCCCCCTTATCAATTCGCCAGTGCATTAATTACATCTGTCCTTCCCTGTAATAACCCACTGATCACCTGTCAATCACCTGCCAATCACCTATCACCCATCAATCACCCCCTGTCACTGCCACCCAACAATCAGCCCCTAACCTGCCCCTTGCGGGCAATCTGATCACCCACCCACACCAAAAGATCGCCCGCAGATCCGACATCAGATCACCACCCAAGCGCAGCGTTTACATCTATTCTCTCCTCTAAACACCCACTAATTACCCATCAATCACCCCCTATCACCACCTGTCACTGTTACCCATCAGATCAGACCCTAATCTGCCCCTTGCGGGCACCCAATCACCCGCCTACACGCTCAGATTGCCCTCAGACCCCCCCTTATCAATTCGCCAGTGCAATATTTACATCTGTCCTTCCCTGTAATAACCCACTGATCACCTGTCAATCACCTGCCAATCACCTATCACCCATCAATCACCCCCTGTCACTGCCACCCATCAATCACCCGCTGTCACTGCCACCCATCAATCAGCCCCTAACCTGCCCCTTGCGGGCAAACTGATCACCCACCCACACCAATAGATCGCCCGCAGATCTGACATCAGATCACCACCCAAGCGCAGTGTTTCCATCTATTCTCTACCCTAAACACCCACTAATTACCCATCAATCACCCCCTGTCACTGCTACCTATCAGATTAGACCCCTATCTGCCCCTAGGGCACTCAATCACCCGCCCACACCCTCAGAATGCCCTCAGACCCCAGCCCTAATCACCTCGCCAGTGCATTGCTTGCATCTATTCCCCCCTCTAATCACACCTTGAGACACCCATCAATCACCTCCTGTCACCCCCTAGCACACCTACCCATCAGATCAGGCCCCAATTTGCCCCGTGTGGGCTCCTGATCACTCGGCCAAACCCTCAGATCCCCCTCAGACCCCCTTCCGATCACCTCCCCAGTGCATTGATTGCATCTATTTTCCCCTCTAACCACCCCCTGAGACACCCATCAATCACCTCCTGTCACCCCCCTAGCACTCCTATCCATCAGATCAGGCCCAATACAACCTGTCATCTAAAAGGCCACCCTGCTTATGACCGGTTCCACAAAATTCGCCCCCTCATAGACCACCTGTCATCAAAATTTGCAGATGCTTATACCCCTGAACAGTCATTTTGAGACATTTGGTTTCCAGACTACTCACGGTTTTGGGCCTGTAAAATGCCAGGGCGGTATAGGAACCCCACAAGTGACCCCATTTTAGAAAAAAAGACACCCCAAGGTATTCTGTTAGGTGTATGACGAGTTCATAGAAGATTTTATTTTTTGTCAAAAGTTAGCGGAAATTAATTTTTATTGGTTTTTTTCACAAAGTGTCATTTTTCACTAACTTGTGACAAAAAATAAAATCTTCTATGAACTCGCCATACACCTAACGGAATACCTTGGGGTGTCTTCTTTCTAAAATGGGGTCACTTGTGGGGTTCCTATACTGCCCTGGCATTTTAGGGGCCCTAAACCGCGAGGAGTAGTCTAGAAAACAAATGCTTCAAAATGATCTGTGAATAGGACGTTGGGCCCCTTAGCGCACCTAGGCTGCAAAAAAGTGTCACACATGTGGTACCGCCGTACTCAGGAAAAGTAGTATAATGTGTTTTGGGGTGTATTTTTACACATACCCATGCTGGGTGGGAGAAATTTCTATGTAAATGGACAATTGTGTGTAAAAAAATCAAACAATTGTCATTTACAGAGATATTTCTCCCACTTAGCATGGGTATGTGTAAAAATACACCCCAAAACGCATTATACTACTTCTCCTGAGTACGGCGGTACCACATGTGTGGCACTTTTTTACACCCTAAGTACGCTAAGGGGCCCAAAGTCCAATGAGTACCTTTAGGATTTCACAGGTCATTTTGCGACATTTGGTTTCAAGACTACTCCTCACGGTTTAGGGCCCCTAAAATGCCAGGGTAGTATAGGAACCCCACAAATGACCCCATTCTAGAAAGAAGACACCTAAAGGTATTCCGTACGGAGTATGGTGAGTTCATAGAAGATTTTATTTTTTGTCACAAGTTAGCGGAAAATGACACTTTGTGAAAAAAAACTATTAAAATCAATTTCCGCTAACTTGTGACAAAAAAATAAAAACTTCTATGAACTCACCATACTCCTAACGGAATACCTTGGGGTGTCTTCTTTCTAAAATGGGGTCATTAGTGGGGTTCCTATACTGCCCTGGCATTTTAGGAGCCCTAAACCGCGAGGAGTAGTCTTGAAACGAAAATGACCTGTGAAATCCTAAAGGTACTCATTGGACTTTGGGCCCCTTAGTGCAGTTAGGGTGCAAAAAAGTGCCACACATGTGGTATCGCCGTATTCGGGAGAAGTAGTATAATGTGTTTTGGGGTGTATTTTTACACATACCCATGCTGGGTGGGTGAAATACCTCTGTAAATGACAATCTTTTGATTTTTTTACACACAATTGTCCATTTACAGAGGTATTTCTCCCACCCAGCATGGGTATGTGTAAAAATACACCCCAAAACACATTGTACTACTTCTCCCGAGTATGGCGATACCACATGTGTGGCACTTTTTTGCACCCTAACTGCGCTAAAGGGCCCAAAGTCCAATGAGTACCTTTAGAAATTCACAGGTCATTTTGAGAAATTTCGTTTCAAGACTACTCCTCACGGTTTAGGGCCCCTAAAATGCCAGGGCAGTATAGGAACCCCACAAATGACCCCATTTTAGAAAGAAGACACCCCAAGGTATTCCGTTAGTAGTATGGCGAGTTCATAGAAGATTTTATTTTTTGTCACAAGTTAGCGGAAATTGATTTTAATTGTGTTTTTTCACAAAGTGTCATTTTCCGCTAACTTTTGACAAAAAATAAAATCTTCTATGAACTCACCATACTCCTAACGGATGGCGAGTATGGCGATACCACATGTGTGGCACTTTTTTGCACCCTAACTGCGCTAAAGGGCCCAAAGTCCAATGAGTACCTTTAGAAATTCACAGGTCATTTTGAGAAATTTCGTTTCAAGACTACTCCTCACGGTTTAGGGCCCCTAAAATGCCAGGGCAGTATAGGAACCCCACAAATGACCCCATTTTAGAAAGAAGACACCCCAAGGTATTCCGTTAGTAGTATGGCGAGTTCATAGAAGATTTTATTTTTTGTCACAAGTTAGCGGAAATTGATTTTAATTGTGTTTTTTCACAAAGTGTCATTTTCCGCTAACTTTTGACAAAAAATAAAATCTTCTATGAACTCACCATACTCCTAACGGAATACCTTGGGGTGTCTTCTTTCTAAAATGGGGTCATTTGTGGGGTTCCTATACTGCCCTGGCATTTTAGGGGCCCTAAACCGTGAGGAGTAGTCTTGAAACGAAATTTCTCAAAATGACCTGTGAAATCCTAAAGGTACTCATTGGACTTTGGGCCCTTTAGCGCAGTTAGGGTGCAAAAAAGTGCCACACATGTGGTATCGCCGTACTCAGGAGAAGTAGTATAATGTGTTTTGTGGTGTATTTTTACACATACCCATGCTGAGTGGGAGAAAGATCTCTGTAAATGGACAATTGTGTGTAAAAAAAATTAACAAATTGTCATTTACAGAGATATTTCTCCCACCCAGCATGGGAATGTGTAAAAATACACCCCAAAACACATTATACTACTTCTCCTGAGTACGGCAATACCACATGTGTGGCACTTTTTTGCAGCCTAACTGCGCTAAGGGGTCCAAAGTCCAATGAGCACCTTTAGGCTTTACAGGGGTGCTTACAATTTAGCACCCCCCAAAATGTCAGGACAGTAAACACACCCCACAAATGACCCCATTTTGGAAAGTAGACCCTTCAAGGTATTCAGAGAGGGGCATGGTGAGTCCGTGGCAGATTTCATTTTTTTTTGTCGCAAGTTAGAAGAAATGGAAACTTTTTTTTTTTTTTTTCACAAAGTGTCATTTTCCGCTTACTTGTGACAAAAAATAATATCTTCTATGAACTCACTATGCCTCTCAGTGAATACTTTGGGATGTCTTCTTTCCAAAATGGGGTCATTTGGGGGGTATTTATACTATCCTGGAATTCTAGCCCCTCATGAAACATGACAGGGGGTCAGAAAAGTCAGAGATGCTTGAAAATGGGAAAATTCACTTTTTGCACCATAGTTTGTAAACGCTATAACTTTTACCCAAACCAATAAATATACACTGAATGGGTTTTTTTAATCAAAAACATGTTTGTCCACATTTTTCGCGCTGCATGTATACAGAAATTTTACTTTATTTGAAAAATGTCAGCACAGAAAGTTAAAAAAATCATTTTTTTGCCAAAATTCATGTCTTTTTTGATGAATATAATAAAAAGTAAAAATCGCAGGAGCAATCAAATAGCACCAAAAGAAAGCTTTATTAGTGACAAGAAAAGGAGCCAAAATTCATTTAGGTGGTAGGTTGTATGAGCGAGCAATAAACCGTGAAAGCTGCAGTGGTCTGAATGGAAAAAAAGTGGCCGGTCCTTAAAGAGACTCTGTAACAATTTTTTCAGCCTTAGTTCTTCTATCCTATGAGTTCCTATGCCTTTTCTAATGTGCTGGGGCTTACTGCAGCTCTTCCTAATTACACTGTCTCTGTAATAAATCAATGTATCTTTCCTCTGTCCTGTTTGTCGGGCTAAGGCTTTGATTGTGTGGAATGTGCAGGGCTGCTTGTGATTGGTAGAAGCGATACACACCCTCTGCAGGCCCCCTGCATACTCACACACTATGCTTAGCTGAGCCTATTAGAAGCTGGTTAGTTTGTTTGTAAACATTGCCTAAAACTGTTAATTACAAGCCAGGATTGCAGCAGAGAGTGGCAGAAACAGCACAGAGGGGCACAGGAGAAAATAAGGAATAGAATGGTATGCTTTTTAGTGTAAGAATATTAGAGTACAGATTCTCTTTAAGGGGTAGAAAGCTCTAGGTCCTCAAGTGGTTAAAAAGAAATAAATGTGGCAGCCTCCATATCCCTTTCACCTTGGGTTCCCTTTAAGTGGGATTTAAGCAGTGGCCAAAATGACACACCATAGGGGGTACTAATATATATGTAGCTGTAGTCATTATTAAAAGTCAGTATATGTCAGCAGCAATGTAGTAGTTAACAATCTACAGGACTTTTCATATATGCATAACAATAATTATCAATACTGAATGTAGCAATAGAGTCCAATCCACTTGTAGTGATAGGGTTAATTTGGAAATAATTCATCATTAGAAGAACAGTGTCATATGGCTGATGGTCTACCGGAGTAGATCTCAGCATTCTTGGGAAATCTTTTTTATCTACTTAGGTGTGGATTCTGCATAGATTCTAGGTGGTCCGATCTCCTCCCTCAGCTCTGCACAAAAATGTATGTAGACTGAAACATTATAAATAAGGTGCCTTCTTAGTGCTGGAGGAGGTCATAACAGCTGTTTGCAATTTTTTACATCTGTATTTTCTACATATCTGTATCTAAAGCATACCTAGATGACTATGAGATGATCACTGGAATACTACTTATTAGAGAGGAAATGTATGACTATGTATGACTATACTGTGTGGTCTCTGACTCTACAGAGCCATGATATTCTGCTATGGTTATTATATTTAGTTGCTATCTATTCACAAATCTACTCTGGCATACATCACAATTTATATTACAGTATGTTTTTCCTACCAAGGACATGCAAGTCATTAGCTACATATTTTCTGCAACAAAATGAGAGAAAATGCTGATTTTTTATAAGAAAATCATGTGAATGAATTGTCTCCTTTTCCTCAGATGATGTACACACTTTGAGAAATTCTCATATTTTAATAGGAAAAGGTGATACAAGCTATGCATGTCTGCCATACCTGCGTATTACATGGTACCACTTACCTTTCCTAAAAGGTTCTACCTTCTGCCAGACTGATTTTAAAAAACATTCAATAGCCCTCTGCACTGAAGACACTCGCAGCAAGCTGGAACTCTAGTAGTAATAACAACACCTAGCTTGCAAAATTGTATTCAGTTGCATAAAATGTTTGCTTACTTGCTGACCGATGTAGGTAGAGTAGGAACTCTTTCTACAGAGGAAACCTCAATGCTGGTGAAAGGGTCTAGTATATAATGTTGTTGCATACAATCTATTTAGGAAGCTAATATCCTATATTTCTACAACCAAAAACAATTTGCTACCCAGGTGTTTTTAACGCTGCTAGTGTTCCAGATTGCTGTGTTTTGAGTGCACATGGTTAATGATTGTTTGAATGTAAAATTCATGACTCCCCTCAGCACCTGGTTTCCCCTTTAACCACTTGCCGACCGCACACTCATACCGTGCGGCGGCAAAGTGGCAGCTTCAGGACCAGCGACGCACATCTGCGTCGCCGGCTGCAGACTAATTAATCAGCGATCGCGCGGCTGCAGCCGCGCGATCGCTACGTCACACTGTTCGGCCCCCTTGTGACGTCAGCCCGCCGGCCAATCAGCAGCGCCGGCGGGCTGTAAAAGTTCAAACTGCCCAATAGAACGCGTATAATACAGTTTGTTTACGTAACAAACTGTATTATACTGCCTGCCTCCCGCTGGTGGTCACACTTAGAGATCGACCACCAGCGAGCGAGGAGAGCAGGCACAGTGTATGCACACACACACACACTTTAGGAGCCCCACAGACCCCCTGATCACCCGCAGCACCCATCAGACCCCCCCCCCAGTACCCCCCTGCAGCCCGCAGCTTAGACCTAACCACCCCCCATATCACCCATCAATAGATCCCTGTCACCACCTGTCACTTCTATCCATCAGATCAGACCCCCAACTACCCTTTAGGGGTATCTGATCACCTCCCATGCCTCCAGATCTCCCCCCCGACCCCCCCCCCCCTGAATACTGAACCTATCTATCTCCCCTGCATCTGTCTATCTCCCCACTGATCAGCTGCCAATCACCTATCAGTCACCTGTCAATCATCCCTTGTCACCATCTGTCACTGCCCCCATCAGATCAGACCCCCAACTGCCCATTAGAGGCTTCTGATCACCCACCCACCCTTTCAGATCCCGCCGAGACCCCCCCGATCACATCAGCAATCCATCATTTACATCTGTTTTTCCCCGTAAACACACACTTATTACCTGTCAATAACCCATCTATCACCCCCTATCACTCCTATCCATCAGATCAGACCCCCAACTACCCCTTAGGGGTATCTGATCACCCCCCACCCCTTCAGATCTCCCCCACCCCTGCCACCCCCCCCGCAGGGCCGGCGCTACCATAGAGGCAAAGGAGGCAGCTGCCCCAGGGCCCTAGAGCCTGTAGGGGCCCCCAGTGGCTACAAGAGGAAAAAAAATTCAAATCGGCCTTATAGTTTTTGAGAAAATCGATTTGAAAGTTTCAAAGGAAAAAAAATACACATTTAAAAACCTGCCGACTTTAATGGTTAATAGCAAATCCACCTTAAAGGGATACTGTAGGGGGGTCAGGGGAAAATGAGTTGAACTTACCCGGGGCTTCTAACGGTCCCCCGCAGACATCCTGTGTTGGCGCAGCCACTCACCAATGCTCCGGCCCCGCCTCCAGTTCACTTCTGGAATTTCAGACTTTAAAGTCTGAAAACCACTGCGCCTGCGTTGCCGTGTCCTCGATCCCGCTGATGTCATCAAGAGCGCAAAGCGCAGGCCCAGTATGGTCTGTGTCTGCGCAGTACACTCCTGGTGACATTGGCGGGAGCGAGGACACGGGCGTGCAGGCGCAGTGGTTTTCTGACTTTAAAGTCAGAAATTCCAGAAGTGAACTGGACGGGGCCGGAGCATCGGTGAGTGGCTGCGCCAACACAGGATATCTGCGGGGGACCATTAGAAGCCCCGGGTAAGTTCAGCTCATTTTCCCCCGACCCCCCTACAGTATCCCTTTAAGTGCTAGAAACCCTACATTTGCAGGGTATGTTAAGGAGATCATTAGGAATAAGAGGAAAAAACAATTTTTCAAAAAGACCTTATAGTTTTTGAGAAAATCGATTTTAAAGTTTCGAAGGAAAAAAGTATACTTTTAAATGCGGTAAATGCCACTTTTAGTAGCAAATCTAACGGTTGTGTAATTTTACATGCATCAAACGAAAGAGCAATAAATTTCCTGACGGGGTTTCCAGGGGGTCTATACGCAGCCGCAGCGCTTTGGCCAGGGATTGCTATACAGCCGCAATATGGTTGTATGAAGATCCCTGGCATTTTTTCCTATTTCCCCAATTTTTTTTTTATGTTTAGAGTGTGGGAATTTTTTTTTTTTTAATTATGTGGGGTCCCCCCTCCTGAAACTTTTTAACCCCTTGTCCCCCATGCAGGCTGGGATAGCCAGAATGTGGAGCTCCGACCGATTGGCACTTCACACCCTGACTATACCAGCTGCAAAAAAAGCCCCCTAATGCCGATTTTTTGTTCCGGGGTATATGTTGGGGGGGCCCCCCAGGTTTATTTTGCCCTGGGGCCCCATTGTTGCTTAAACCGGCCCTGCCCCCCCGTATACTGCATCTATCTATCTTCCCTGTAATTGCCCGCTGATCAGCTGTCAATCACCTATCCGTCACCTGTCAATCATCCCTTGTCACCACCTGTCACTGCCCCCCATCAGATCAGACCCTCAACTGCCCCTTAGGTGCTTCTGAACACCCACCCTTTCAGATCCCCCCCCCGAGACCCCCCAATCACATCAGCAGTCCATTGTTTACATCTCTTTTTCCCTGTAAACACCCACTTATTACCCGTCAATAACCCATCTATCACCCTCTGTCACTCCTATCCATCAGATCCCCAACTGCCCCTTAGGGGCTTCTGATCACCCACCCCCTCAGATCCTCCCCACACCTCCGTAGAGCATTGCTTGGGTATATTCTCCCCCTGCCATTGTGTATCTTATCTCCTGTCTGTAAGGCTTGATTGTGCTTTGTTTGGCTACAATTGTCTCAATTGCCCTGTGATTGGCATCGATTGTCACGTAATTGGTTTTTGATTGCTCAGTGATTGGTTTCAATTGCCCCGAGATTGGGTTTGATTGCACCAATTGCCCTCTGATTGGCTGTTTTGCCCTGTGTCTCGATTGTCTCAATTGCTCTGTGATTAGCATCGATTGTCGTGTGATTGGCTTCGATTGTCACGTAATTGGTTTTTGATTGTCGTGTTATTGGATTCAATTGCTCCTTGATTGCGTAGATTGCTGTAATTGTGTTGTAATTGCCTCGTGATTGTTTTTGATTATTTGTGATTGTTTCTGATTGCTCTCTGATCCCCAACACCCCCCCCCCCCCTTCACCGTCACTATCCTAGTGACCTAAAAACAGTGATCTGTGAAAACTGTCACTTTTTTAGTATCACTAGCGGTAACAGTTAGGCCAGTTAGCTAGGCAAAAGGGTTGTTAGTGTCAGTTAGTGCTCAGCCCACTGCACCACAGTCACTAATTAGCGTCATCACTGTCGCTAATCAGCATTGGTACTATATAGTATCTGTAAGTGATTATTAGTGATCACAGTCAGATCTATATTAGGGTCACTAGGATCCACAAAAAAACGCAGTGTTTGGCCGATCAGACCTGATTGTTCGCCTGCACTGCGTTCAGCCCGCCCCACCGCAGTGACAGAATTTTTTTTTTCTGATCACTGCAAAAAACACTGTACACTAGCTGTGGCACTGTAAACATCAGTTTTGATTTTTTTTTATCAAAACTCAGTGACCACAGCTTTCTACCTCTCAAATACTCCCTTTCGCTAGGTAGGTGCTCTTTTTCCTGGGTAGTCTCAGAGGAATACCTCCTAAATTTAGCAGGCCACCATGGCAAAAAAGAGGTTTTCCAATGAAGACATCTACAGGTACATGGACCAGTCGGATAAGGATGATTGGGCCGACTTATTCGACGAATCTTCTGGTTCAGAGTACGATCCTGTAGACAGCAGTGGCTCTCTGACCGATAGTTCCGATGACGAGGTTGAGGTCCCGGCTAGAGCCAGGCGTACCACACCCCATGTCACTGGACTGCAGGTGGCGGAAGATCAGTCTCAAGGGCAGCAGAGTGGTGCTGGCGCTGATCTGATTTTTTCTTGGTCAGGCATGCACCAGCAGCGCAGCATCTCCTGGACCTATCAACACCAGTACTACCGTAGAAGACCCTGGTGAAGTGGCGAACACCAGCCTGATAGTAGAAACTGGTTCGGTGGTACGTGCATTAAGACCCGATTCGCAGCCACCAAGTAGATGGGCCCGTACTCCCATTAGTTTCCCAGAGGTGCTGGCAAACCCTGGTTGGCATTCCCCTGATCCCGCCGCACCCGTACTGCCCCCTTTCACCGCCCAGTCTGGAGTCCAGGTGGAGACAGTTGAACTAGGATTGGCCCTAGACTTTTTTTAACTGTTCCTCACCCAGGATCTCCTTGACTTAATTGTGGCTGAGACCAACCGTTATGCCACACAATTTATAACCGCCAATCCGAAAAGCTGCCACCCCAGCCTTTTCGGAGGAAACCACTCCAAGTTTCCGAACTTAACATTTTTTTGGGCCTTCTCATCAAAATGGGTATTACCAAAAAAAATGTATTGCGCTCTTATTGGTCTACACGTCCAATACATAACATGCCCATGTTCTCTGCTGCCATGTCCAGGTCGTGATTTGAGATCATCCTGCGCTTCCTGCATTTCAATGACAACAAAACCTGTCATGTAAGAGACCATCCAGCTTATGACCGGCTCCACAAAATTTGGCCCCTCATAGACCATCTGTCATCCACATTTGCAGATGCTTATACCCCTGAACAGAATATCTGTGTAGACGAGTCCCTCGTACATTTTACCGGGCGCCTTGGCATCAAACAGTACATCCCAAGCAAGCGCGCCCGGTATGGGGTGAAACTGTATAAGCTCTGTGATAGGACCACAGGCTATACATCTCGTTTTAGGGTCTATGAGGGAAAAGACTCAAAATTGGAGCCGGTCAGATGTCCTGACTACCTGGGGAGCAGTAGAAAGATTGTGTGGGACTTGGTGTCACCCTTGTTCCATATGAGGTACCATCTTTATGTGGACAACTTTTACACAAGTGTGGCCCTCTATCAGCACTTAAAGTTAGAAGGAATCCGATGCTGTGGCACCCTGTGGCCTAGTCGCCGGGGCTTCCCCTATCGGCTCGTTAACACCAGACTTCAACGGGGGGAGAGGGCCACCTTGTGTACTCATGACTTGCTCTCGGTGAAATGGAAGGACAAGAGGGACGTTTACCTTCTGTCTACCATTCACACAGACACGACGGTACTAATTACACGGGCAACAGAGGTCATTGAAAAGCCCCTTGCCGTCCACGACTATAATGCCAACATGGGAGGAGTGGACTTCAATGACCAGATGTTAGGGCCCTATTTAATTTCCCGGAAAACCAGACGCTGGTATAAGAAAGTGTCTGTGTATTCAATTCAATTGGCGATGTACAACAGCTTTGTTCTCTACAGTAAGGCTGGGAGAACTGGATCTTTCCTTCAATTCCAGGAAGAGATCGTTTCGGTATTCCTGTATCCAGGAGGTGCCAGAGCCCAACCCCCAAATGCAACTAGCCGGCAGCATGGAAGGCATTACGCCTACCCGATTCCCAGTACCCCAACTCAACGCAACCCCAGAAAAAGATGTTGTGTCTGCAGGAAGGCTGGAATAAGGCGTGACACCCCTGTTTACTGTCCCTCCTGTCCTGACCAGCCTGGCCTATGCCTAGGGGAGTGTTATGAGAGGTACCACGAGAAGGCACACTTTTAGAACCTAGGGAACTACAGACACAGCAGTAGGCACACAAGGGTCTCTCAGTGCTATTTCATACTGGCGCGATGCGTTAGGGCAAATTGCCTAGCAAAAGTCACACTTTGTGGTCCCCCCCTATGCCGGAAGTGCTTGACTTAACGCTAGTGCATGCCTACGTTACTGCGTGGCTTCTGCGGCAATTTGGGTCGGCCCGGAAGTCATGTTAGTCTACAGTGACACAGTTAATTACTAGGCCGAATGCTACTCTTGTGGTATTCCCCGAAGGTCTGTTTTGGGCAAGATGATGCGACGGGCTCGACCGACCGGATAGGCCAGTATGCAATGTGAACCCAAACATCAGGTTTTGAGAGATCCAAATACACTGGCCTGCCAAAAACCTCTCCTTTCACTTGGGACAGAATGCATAACGTACTTCGCCACATATCTGTGCGATTTGCACTTTGCACACTGACCCATGGGGGAGGAGAAGTTTGTCCTCAGATCGCAAGTAAAAAAAAAACAAAAAAACAGGTAAGCAAAAAAGTTAATGTTTGGTTACCAATGTTATTGTTTGGTTTGAACATATTTAATAAAGTTTAAAAAGTTAATGTTATTGAAGTGCTTTGCTGCTTGCTTTTTTTTTTTTTTTTTTTTCTTCTTCTTCTGTCTTTTTTCCAACCGACCAATCAGCTGCAGCACTGATGGTGCATCCTGACAGAAGCATTGCGCTTCTGTCAGGTTACACAAAATCGGTGCATGCAGCGCTGTAGGACGAGATTTCTCCTCCACAGTAAAAAAGATACGTTTGCCGAGGCATTTGGGCCGAGGAGCTGTGTTGGGGTTCATATGCTTTGGCAAGCACTTTGTATCAAAAAAGAACTCAAGCAATGATTTCTCCATTCACATCGATTGATGTGGATGAATAAATTAGGTTTGCCTGGGCATACGAGCTGGTAGGTTTGGATTTTTGGGGTGGCAGCTCCTATGTCCAGGCGGACGCCTTCCACTCTTCCTTTTTTTTTCACATTTTTTGGCAGATATTTGTTTATCCACATTGATCGATGCGAATGAAGGGATGTTTGCCGTTCATAATCCTTTCAGCCCAGAATGCACTACCTGTATGCCCAATATAAGGAGTATAGCAGAAATACTGGCCATGCATGTAATGATTGCAGAGACCCTAAAATGCCAGGACAGACCCCACAAATGACCCCATTTTGGAAAGAGGACACCCCAAAGTATTCCGTGAGGTGCATGGTGAGTTCATAGAAGATTTTATTTTTTGTCACAAGTTAGCATAAATTGTTTTTTTTTTTTTTTTTTTCACAAAGCATCCTTTTCTGCTAACTTGTGACAAAAAATACATTTTTTTATAAACTCACCATGCCCCTCATGGAATACTTTGTGGTGTCTTATTTCCAAAATGGGGTCATTTGTGGGGTTTGTTAACTGTCCTGTCATGTGGGGGGGCTAAGTTGTGAGAACCCCTGTAAAGCCCAAAGGTAGTCATTGCACGTTGGGCCCCTTAGCGCAGTTAGGCTGCAAAAAAGTGCCACATGTGCTATCGCCGTACCCGGGAGAAGTAGTACAATGTGTTTTAGGGTGTATTTTTACACATACCCATGCTGGGTGGAAGAAATCACTCTGTAAATGACAATTTTTTTATTTTTTTTACACACAATTGTCCATTTACAGAGATATTTCTCCCACCCAATATGGGTATGTGTAAAAATACACCACAAAACACATTGTACTACTTCTCCTGAGTACGGCGATACTACATGTGTGGCACTTTATTGCACCCTAAGTGTGCTAAGGCGCCCAAAGTCCAATGAGTACCTTTAGGATTTCACAGGTCATTTTGAGACATTTGGTTTGTAGACTACTCCTCACGGTTTAGGGCCTCTAAAATGCCAGGGCAGTATAGGAACCCCACAAATGACCCCATTTTACAAAGAGGACATCCCAAGGTATTCCGTTAGTAGTATGGTGAGTTCATAGAAGATTTTATTTTTTGTCACAAGGTAGCGGAAAATGACAGTTTGTAAAAAAAACAATAAAAATCATTTTTCGCTAACTTGTGACAAACAATGAAATCTTCTATGAACTCACCATACTCCTAATGGAGTACCTTTGGGTGTCTTCTTTCTAAAATGGGGTCATTTGTGGGGTTCCTATACTGCTCTGGCATTTTAGGGGCCCTAAACCGTGAGGAGTAGTCTTGAAACCAAATGTTTCAAAATGACCTGTGAAATCCTAAAAGTACTCATTGGACTCTGGGCCCCTTAGCGCAGTTAGGGTGCAAAAAAGTGCCACACATGTGGTATCGCCATACTCGGGAGAAGTAGTACAATGTATTTTGGGGTGTATTTTTACACATACCCATATTGGGTGGGAGAAGTATCTCTGTAAATGGACAATTGTGTGTAAAGGAATCAAAAAATTGTCATTTACAGAGACATTTCTCCCACCCAATATGGGTATGTGTAAAAATACACCACAAAACACATTGTACTACTTCTCCTGAGTACAGCGATACCACATGTGTGGCATTTTTTTTTTACCTTAAGTGTGCTAAGGGGCCCAAAGTCCAATGAGTACCTTTAGGATTTAACAGCAGTAGGAGAATAGAGGCGCCAGCAGGATAAAAGCGGATAAAAACTTTAAAATTTGCTGGGAGGAAGCGGTGGACTTACGTCCATAAAGCAGACACGAAAGTCTGAATAGTAGCAATCACATTTATTAACTAGTACCCCAACAGTGCAACGCGTTTCGCAGGCCCAGCCCGCTTCATCAGGCAATAAACATGGGGATAAGACAGAATTTCAGCAATAGCAGGTGTAGCACTGTAAATGGACAATTGTGTGTAAAAAAAATAGAAAAATTGTCATTTACAGAGATATTTCTCCCACCCAGCATGGGTATGTGTAAAAATACACCCCAAAACACATTGTACTACTTCTCCCGAGTATGGCAATTCCATATGTGTGACACTTTTTTGCAGCCAAACTGCGCTAAGGGGCCCTTAGTGCAATGATTACCTTTAGGCTTTACATGGGTGCTTACAATTCAGCACCCCCAAAATGCCAGGACAGTAAACACACCCCACAAATGACCCCATTTTGAAAAGTAGACACTTCAAGGTATTCATTGAGGGGCATGTTGAGTCCATGGCAGATTTTATTTTTTTTGTTACAAGTTAGCAGAAATGGAAACCTTTTTTTTTTGTCACAAAGTGTCATTTTCCGCTAACTTGTGACAAAAAATAAAATCTTCTATGAACTCACCATGCCTCTTAGTGAGTACTTTGGGATGTCTTCTTTCCAAAATGGGGTCATTTGTGGGGTATTTATACTATCTTGGAATTTTAGCACCTCATGAAACATGACAGGTAGTCAGAAAAATCAGAGATGCTTCAAAATGGGAAAATTCACTTTTGGCACCATAGTTTGTAAACGCTATAACTTTTACCCAATCCAATACATATACACTGAATGTTGTTTTTTTTATCAAAGACATGTAGCATAATAACTTTCGCATTCAAATGTATAGGACATTTTACTTTATTTGAAAAATGTCAACACAGAAAGTTAAAAAAGTCATTTTTTTGACAAAATTCATGTCTTTTTTGATGAATATAATAAAAACTAAAACTCGCAGCAGCAATCAAATAGCATCAAAAGAAAGCTGTATTAGTGAGAAGAAAAGGACGCAAAATTCATTTAGGTGGTAGGTTGTATGACCGAGCAATAAACCGTTAAAGCTGCAGTGGTCTGAATGGAAAAACAGCGCTGGTCCTTAAGGTGGGGTAAAGGCTGAGTCCTCAAGTGGTTAAGATCTTGGTCCCAATGCAGGATGAGCATAGTTCCCCTTTCTTGAGTATTATTTTTAAAACAGTCCACATTTGAGAAACATGAGAATGTACTGAAAAGTGTAAGCAGAGTTCTGCTTTAACCTTTTTATATATAGGATGTCTATGTGTATCTGTAGCTGTATGTGTAGCTGTATGTGTATCTGTGAATTATTAGCTAAACAATTAAGGCCAGACATCTAAATAATGGGCAGTTAACAGGTGGAAAAGAAAAAAAATATAATATTCTAGCAGACATTTTTTTTTATAATGGGGCCTCTTTTAAAAGCTGGATTCAAGATAGCAGCTTGACGATTTGTGTCTGCTTAAATCATCAGATACTTCACTTGTGAAAACATTGGCTATTTACACTTAAGTGATTTTACATAAAACTATTTTGTGCATAAAGGAGCCATGAACTTAATTCACGCAGATGCATCTCCCGGCCACTGGAGCATGATAGAGGCCAGATTACGGAGGAGGACAGCAAGGGAAAGGCTGAGCGCGGGATGAAAGCAAGGGACCAGTCTTCAAGGGGCTGGAAGAATTTATTTTTTTTAACTTTAGGTTCACTTTAAGGATTGGTTATAATAGCTCAGTGCCTACCTGATTTTACCACTGGCTAGCAAATCTGCCCCGAGGGGTGACAAATCATGAGTTAAGTGAGATAAGAGCTTATATGCAATTAGTTTTTTCTTCTGAGTTTTCTCCCAAGAGATCATTTTTCATTTTCTCTTAAAATAACTCTTCAGGATTTTGCAATTGAAAAAATTCCAAAAAGTAGGTGAAAAAGTACTATCAAAATTATTTTCAGCATTTTCTTGCTTGCTGGTGGTTTAAAAAGCATGTTATTGGCAAAAAGTGAAAATATCACATAGGAGAAAACTCAGGAGAAAAAGTGAATTGCATATGGGCCAAGAGAATGAAGAGAGGAAAAAAATAGATAAGGGCCCATGTGCAATGTACTTTTTCTCATGATTATTTTTAAACTTGTCAAAAAATGCCCTTTAAACCACCAGAAAGAAAGAAAGAAAATACTCAAAATAATTTTGATAGTACTTTTTCATCTACTTTTTGGTACTTTCTCCATTGCAAAGTTCTGAAAATGTATTCTAAATAGAAGAAATATATTTTCCTAAGAGAAAACTCAGGAGAAAAAGTTAATTGTATATGGGCCAAGGAGAGAGACACTTAAAATAAGAGAGAAGCAAGAGGACAGAGTAAGAGAGAGAGAGAGTGAGTAAAAGAGAGAGATGGGAAGTCGGGGAAACTAATAGTGATGTCATTTCTTGTTGAAAAATCTTCTGCAGATTGTTCTCTACACAAGCACAGGAAGCAAGATTTCCGGTCAGATCAGAGAGTGCACACATTGTCCATATTCTCGCTGCTGAATTCTAAATGTGTATTATACTGTTTGTGAACCTTTTTGAAATGTCAACCAGTTTTTTATACAAGTGTATATGGACCTAGCGAAACAAACGTGTTTTAAAATATTATGCTTATTTATTCATTTACTTGTTCATTCATTATTCATTGGTCTATAACTACATATCTCAGTTAAATTATTTAAACTTTGTGCACAAAATAAACACCAAAGGTTGATGAAAAACATGATGAGCTGTTGAATAATGATGTAACTTTTTATGTCACTTTTTCACTTTAGTTTTTGTGTCTGCTTTTCAGCCTATTCATTGGTACTGTGCAGAAAATTGACTCAAAATTATTCCTGCAGTGTGTTTTCAAAAATCGTCACTCATACTGCATACAGTAGGAACAGTACCATTGAAAAGCACTGGCATGCTTACATTAGGGAGAACTAGTGAGAAAAGAAGGCTATATGCACAGGCATAAGCCTTTACTTCCAGTAACTGCTGATCAGTGCCTTAAACTGCACTGTATTGCACTGTTACCGCAGAGGAGTGGTCAGTGTTAATTGGACTTTGTTGCAATGCATTGTAGGGGAAGCCATAAAACAATGTGTCACACTGTTTTCTGCAGCACGGTTTCCATAGGGACTGTAGGCTCTGTAACTGTAGTGATGTTTATAAAATAAGCCGTGTTAAAATGCTACTGGGAGGGGGTAATATGGGGGTCTGTATACCTATATGATGATCTATGGTTGCCCTTCAAGCCAAATTATTGCACTTCCTTGACAACTACTGCACTAGGCCCCGACACGTGCCACCCCACCCCCCGCGTACCACCTACACCAGGTCACAGCTCCTAATATGGGAATCAAACGCAGTCCCGCACCATTCAGACAGGCTCATGTTCGACTCTGTTTGGAGCCATATCCAAAAAATCACTTCCCCTGCGTCAAGGACCCGCGAAAGTCATTGCAAGAGAGGCTGTAGGGCTGGTGCCCGTGTGAGGCTGTGGAGGAAAGGACTGCGATCAGCCATACCTGCAATCCTCCTTGCTAATGTCTGCTCCCTCCCTAACAAGCTAGATGAACTGCGGCTCCTCAGCAACAAAAGAGAACTTGGCAACAGCACCCCAGTCTTCTGCTTCACAGAAACGTGGATGCATGACAGTATCCCTGATAGCGCCCTGCATCTCCCAGGTTACAGCCTCATCCGAGCAGACCGAGACAGCTCGCTCTCGGGAAAAATGAAAGGTGGCGGGATCTGTTTCTATGTCAACTCCGCCTGGTGCCCGAACACCTCCATACTAGCCGAGATATGCTCCCCGGAACTTTAACTCCTTATTGTAAACTGCAGGCCGGCCTACTCCCCTAGAGAGTTCTCTTCCTATGTTCTCACTGGCGTGTATATCCCACCTGATGCCTACGTCAGATCTGCCCTGAGTGTCCTCAGCGACACTATCACGCAGTGGGAGACAGCCCTCCCAGACTCTCTGTTCATCATCTTGGGCGATTTTAACAAAGCCAACCTCTGCCAAGAGCTCCCACGCTTCCACCAACACATCACCTGCCCCACTAGGAATGCCAAGACCCTAGACCACTGCTACACGGTCATGAGGGACGCATACTAGGCTGTCCCATGGGCAGCACTAGGCTCATCCGATCACTGCCTCATCCACCTAATACCCACCGACAGGAGGTGCCTGGAAACTGCAAAACCGGTCCTAAAATCCAGCAAAGTATGGTCAGATGATGCTAAACTACAACTCCAAGCCTGCTTTGACTGTACAGACTGGAAGGCCCCGGAAGTGCCTGATTTAGACGAGTGGGCGGACAACATATCCTCGTATATCAGCTTCTGTGAGGACCACTGTATACCAATGAAGACTCGCAAGCACTTCTTGAAACGACAAACCGTGGTTCTCTAACAAATTTCAGCACCTGAGGAGGCGCAAGGAAATGGCGTACAAGTCTGGCAAGCAGAATGACTATAGGAGGGCAAAAAACATCCTAAACAGAGAACTGAGAGCCGCGAAAAAGAACTATGCAGCAAAACTAGAACAGGACCTCTCCTCGAGAGACTCACGAGCCATCTGGAAGGGGCTTAAAGCCGCTACGAACTATAAGCACCCCCCATCAACACACTACTCCCAGCACCGAGCTTGCTGAGAGCCTCAGTGAATTCTATTGCAGACTTGAGAACCAGGCGGCAACCACTGGGCCTCCTACCACCTCCTCCGAATTAGACTTCTTGCTCCCAAACCTACCTCCCCTGGCTGTGAATGAGGACGACATCCTCAAGCACCTGTCAAAAATGAATGCGAGGAAAGCCTCAGGCCCAGATGGAGTGTCACCAGCCTGTGTGAAAACTTGCGCACGGCAGCTAGCCCCTATTCTCTCCTCCATCTTCAACAAATCCATCCAGGTAGGCAAAGTTCCAGCGTGCTTTAAGAGGTCCACCATCATCCCTGGCCCCAAAAGGCAGGGTGTCTCTGACCTCAACAACTTCAGGCCGGTGGCGCTCACATCCATCTTAATGAAAACCTTTGAAAGCATGGTTCTGCCCCTCCTAAAACGTTCCACTGAGGCACAGCTGGACCCATTCCAGTTTGCATACAGAGCGAACAGGTGCATCGATGACGCCATAAACATCTGCCTGGAGCTCGTCAACGAACACCTTGACAAACCAAACTCCTACGCCAGGATCCTCCTACTCGACTTTAGTTCGGCATTTAATACCATCAGCCCCCAAATACTCCAGGATAACTTAGCTGGCCTCGGTGTCCACCCCACCCTACGCCATTGGATCACAGACTTCTTGAGCAACAGATCCCAGGCCGTCAAGCTGGACACTATCATCTCGCAGCCAAAGACCACCAATACAGGTGCCCCTCAAGGATGTGTTCTGTCCCCATTCTTATTCTCCCTATACACCAACAATTGCAGGTCCACGGGGAACTCTGTCAAAGTCATCAAGTTTGCTGATGATGATTATTATTATTTAGTATTTATATAGCGCTGACATATTACGCAGCGCTGTACAGTGTATATATATATCTTGTCACTAACTGTCCCTCAAAGGAGCTCACAATCTAATCCCTACCATTGCCATATGTCTATATTATGTAGTGTAAGTACTGTAGTCTAGGGCCAATTTTAGAGGGAGCCAATTAACTTATCTGTATGTTTTTGGAATGTGGGAGGAAACCGGAGTGCCCGGAGGAAACCCACGCAGACACGGAGAGAACATACAAACTCTTTGCAGATAGTGCCCTGGCTGGGATTCGAACCAGGGACCCAGCGCTGCAAGGCGAGGGAGCTAACCACTCGATAGTTGGCCTCATCTCTGGAAATGACGAGCAGGAATACCGCAAGCAGGTTTACAGAATCTGCCTCTGGTGCAGGGAGAATGGCCTAGTCCTCAATACTGCAAAAAGAGCAGAGATGATTGTTGACTTTAGGAAACATGCTGCCACCCCACCTCCAATCTGCATCGATGGTACGGAAGTGGAAAGGGTTCCCTGCACACGCCTTCTAGGCACTACAATCTCCAAGGACCCAACTTGGAAAGCCAACACGTCCCCCACTCAGAGGAAAGCCCAGCAGAGGCTATTCTTCCTACGCCAACTAAAGAAGGTCGGGATGGCTTCTGACGAGCTTCTACACAGCCACAATTGAATCTGTCCTCTGCTCCTCCATCCTGGTCTGGTACGCTGGCTCCTCCGCCAACGACAGGCACAAACTACAGAGGGTCATAAGATCAGCTGAGAAAATCATCGGGAAATCACTCCCCTTGCTAGACCAACTCTACAACTCCAGACTTTGCTCCAGAGCTCTGAGGATCGTCAATGACCCGTCTCACCCAGGCTTCTGCTTCTTCCAGCGGCTCCCCCTGGGCCAGAGATTCCGGTCCATCTAGACCAAGACTGCAAGACACAGGAATAGCTTCTTTCCCTCAGCTGTAAACTCTTTGAACTCTATGAAGTTTCTTACCTGCCCCATTCAAGTAGCATTCGGTAGCACATGACTGCACTGCCGCACATCTTACACTCTACATACTTGAGCTCTAACTTGTGTTAACATGTACGGTTAAATAGCTGTATCTGTACTGTTTACTGTATTGTTTTTGTACTGTATTATATTGTATGTTTTATTCCACACATAGCCCTGTACATGCCAAAACCAATTCCGGGTTCGACCTAGTCGTGCTTGGCGAAATAAATGATTCTGATTCTGATTCTGAACTGGAATTTTAGCCTATTTTCCTTAAATAGAAGTATTGGAAAGTAAACTAGAAAAACACTATTTAAGTTTCCTTTATCTAAGATGCCTCCAGGTATGCAGAAAGTGCTGTGCATTTCTATTATAAAAACCACTAAATAAAAAAAACAATATTAATGGGCTACAACCTGTCCAAAATAATACATAGAGCCTCAGGTCCTCATACTTAAAAAATGTTAAACATCCAGTTTGCCTTATTATAGTAAACAGTTTGTTGTTTGCATGTTCTTTTCAGTAAATTATTCATATTAACCGTTCTTTCTTGTTTGTCTGCCCAGTTTCATCCAGTTACCGTATATGTTTATAACTATTTTGTGCATTGCATTTTTTGCTGATTGATGTAAGACTGTTGCTTTTCTTTTCTTTTACAAAAGAATACAGCCCAATAAAAATTTGAACATAAAAAAGTAAAATAAAAAAAATACATTTTTTTCAGTTGTAAATTTTGATCACTGTGATCGCTCACAGTGATCACAGGTCAGGAGCCAATGATCACTGTGAGCAATCACAGTCATCACAAATTATATCTGACCTGCTCACTGAGCTCTGCTGTCATACCGACAGCAAAATGAGTGGTCTGGAGCAATGGGAGAGCGGCGCAAATTGCAAGAGAGAAGGATAACATTCGTGAGCCCGTTTTTTTTACCAAAGAGTCTCTGGTACTTAAAGAGACTCCGTAACAAAAATTGCATCCTGTTTTTTATCATCCTACAAGTTCCAAAAGCTATTCTAATGTGTTGTGGCTTACTACAGCACTTTCTACTATCACAGTCTCTGTAATAAATCAATGTATCTTTCCCCTGTCAGACTTGTCGGCCTGTGTCTGGAAGGCTGCCAAGTTCTTCAGTGTTGTGGTTCAGCTATGAACTCCCCCTTCCAGGCCCCTCTATGCACACTGCCTGTTTATTATTTAGATTAGGGCAGCTTCTCTCTTCTCTCTTATCTTTTACAAGCTGGATAAATCTTCCTCTGAGCTGACTTGGCTTTCACATACTGAAGAATTACAGACACGGGCAAAGCTGAAAACTTCAGTGCATGAGAACTGCAGGGGGAAAGAAACACACAAATGATCTCTTGAGATTCAAAAGGAAGGGTGTATACAGCCTGCTTGTGTATGGATGTATTTTCTATGTGTGGACATACTGTACATCAACCTACTTCCTGTTTTGGTGGCCATTTTGTTTGTTTATAAACAAACTTTTTAAAACTGTTTTTAACCACTTTTAATGCGGCGAGGAGCGGCGAAATTGTGACAGAGGGTAATAGGAGATGTCCCCTAACGCACTGGTATGTTTACTGTTGTGTGATTTTAACAATACAGATTCTCTTTAAGGGACCAGAGACCTCTAGTATGGTAGTGGTTAAAGTAAATTGTCATATACAGTGTGGCCAAAGCTTAATGGTAGGACGGAAGTCTATAGTACAGCGGGGCCTTGTTAACTATAGTTAACTACAGTATAACATGGAAAAAGCCCAGATGCTACTATAAATCGTTAGATAAAATAACCCTGGACCCCCAACTCATTCCTGGTTTCTCTCATACTTTTTTTTTTTGTCTTAGACTATAGTATATATTATTATTTCTCAGGTTTCAGCCATGATAGTTTTAAAATAAAACGTGCGACTGTTGATAAAACCCACACATTTTATTTGCCAGTTTGTCCCGGGTTATTACAACATTTAAATTATATCCTGAGTATAATGTATGGTGAATAATATTTTATCTGGAAATGAAGATGTATTTTTTCATATCTTTTATATTTATTTTTATATTTGTTTATCAATAATTACAAGCCCTTATTTGAAAAAGCCAGTAATATATCTTCATGATATACATACTAAAAAAGTTTAGTCCCTAAGGTAACTGTTTTTTTTCCAATGCTGTCAACTTTTTTTTTTATGTCTTATTTTTGTAACGATGGAGACGGGGATGGTAAAAGGTTAATAACTTATGTGGGATTTTTTTTATTATTATTTATTTAAATGTATGTAGGTGCAGTTTTACTTTTTGACCACTAGATGTTTCCCAACTTTATATACTGTGAACAGTACCCAGGAAGTATTGTGTGTGTGTTTTTACTTTCACAAAGACCACTAGCATCTTGCTGATGCTGTTGACCATTCATTACAGGCATTCCCACAAGCTTTGGGAACGTCTGTTTCCATTCACCAATCAGTGTCCTATCAGGTAGCAGCGAGAACACGCACAGGAGTGCACACACATGTGCAGTGGCTTATCACGGTGGGGTTTGTATATCTACACCCCTGGAGCTAAGATAAAGTCTCAAGGGGCATAGATATACCTGGTACAGTAACAGGTTAATAATATGGGTGTAAGGATCCCTGTAGTGTGTTCTGTCAGTTGCAGTGGAGCTGCAAACGGACAGTTCTGGCTTGTCTGCTTGCATTCGGTTGTGCATTTGCAATGAGTCACATTGTCATTTGCAAGTGCTCTGCAGTTCTGGGCAGCTCAGGATGCTGACATAATTCCACCAATTGCTAACTACAGCTGAGCTGCGGCCAGATAGCCCTGGATTTCCTGCAGGCATGTTGTTACATAATACTGCATGTATTTCCTATGAGAGTCCTTTGCATTCACAATCAGCTAGCAAATGGTAATCAAGCCAGCTCAGGATTGAATGATTACCATTCAGCTGTGTGGAGATTTGCATGCTTGCATCCATTGGTCGATGCCGGCATAAAAGTCTGTCTCCCCTTTTAGACCTTACCCATCATAGTGATCACTATGCTGGTCTGCTGGGCACTGTGCTACTCTGTATAGTTTTGTTATTGTAGTTCAATGTGACCTTATTACTTATGCTTTAGCTAGTTCTTGATAAATATACTGTATATGCAGACTTGCTAATATATATTTATCCATTAGTTGAGTCGTTTGTTATTTTCTTTATTCAAGCCACGGAGATGTTTCAATTACTGTGCTGTTAGCTAGTCTGTTTAGCACGTTTTGGTAGGTTGCGCTTATTGTGATCACCCGTGCTTAGCTAGCATAGTTGTGTTGCTATTAGTTACGTTCTTTCCTGTAGTCTTGCCTGGGTGGATGCTTGCTGGTGACTTGTTAGCCTGCTTGCTCTGCTTCTGTGGATGTGACTGTGAGCTGCGGTTGCTACTAGTTACGGTCCAATCTATAGTCCTGTCTTGTACCTGTCCGCATGCTTTCTATCGCTAAGGCAGCGCAGCATCGCACTGCGCTGCCATTGCGTCTTATTTGTAGCGATATCGGATGCCCAGAGCTGCAGTTGCTCTAGGCAGCCTGTTTAGCCTGTGTAGCCTGTTCCATTATTCAGCTACCAGCCTTGTTGCCCTGGGTGGTCAAAGTATAACCCCCAAGCATTACACTTGTGATTTGTAAACAGACAGATAAGTCAGATCCATAATTACAATCAATTAGATCTCCTCAAGTACCATACCAGGTAAACTACAGGGCAGCCGTTGAGCCCACATGCAAGGTAATTTCTGGTTTCCAGAACCTCGCCGCCCACTTTTGTGGGCTTCTGAATTCTAAGTAATGTATACTCTTACTCTGCCTTTAAATTTGGCATCCTTCCACCTTCCAAAAGTAAAAACATAATCCACACTTATGATGTCTGAGCTGAAGGATGTGACTTTGTATTAGGCATAAAACAGATAATAAATAAATATACTAAATAGTAAATGATTAGAACGTCTCATTCATTAAATATTCAGTTCTACTTTGCACATCTGAATATTGTAAATCTTCATGCATTAGGCTAACACCTGCTGGTTATCTTCAGGATGCCAGTAACATTTGAAAATATATTTTACAGTTGAAATGAATTGCTGCGGAAATGAAGAGCGAACATAGCTTTGATTTTCTTGCCAATGAGAAAATCTTGAAACATTTATAATGAAGTCATTGAATCACAAACCTGCCCCAGTTGTGATTTTTCATGTGGGTGGCCTCAGTGGGGAAATATGAAATAAATGTAACAGTAAGAAAAAGGTAAATAGTTAATTTTAGGTTACATGGATCTCTGAAATGCCCCATGCTGACATGAAAAGTCTTCTATTTATTTGTCTAGACGATGGTTCTAACATCAGGAGAACTGAATTCCACATGGCAGAATATTATATCGGGAAACTGCAAGTCAGGGAATTGTTTGAATTGCTTTCCAAGTTAAATGTTGATACTTAGTTGACAATCATCAGTTTGCCATGGTTTTAGCACTTTACCTTACAAAGCTCATTCATTTAAAGTGTATCTGAGGCAAAGCTAAGGGTAAAAAATGTATACTTACCCAAGCAGAGGAAGCCTTTGGATCCTGCATAAGGCTTCCCACGTCCTCCTAGCCCTCACCGTTGCCTCATGTGAAAGAAATACAGCAAGAACATGCCATATTTCTCATTGTGACCATGACCTTGCCTGTGCAGTAAGCTGGAGCCACTTGTGCTACTGCACATGCGCGGTCGGAGCTTGGAAGGTCCTGGGCAGTCACATTAGGAGTAAGGAGAACATGGGAAGCCTCTGAGGGATCCAGAGGCTTCCCTCTTCATAGCTAAGTATCTGTTTTCTACCCTTTACTTTGCCTCAGGTTCTTTTTAAAGAGCAACATGTATATCCCTCTTTTGCCCTTCCCAGACGTACACTAATACTCCAGGGGTCTCCTACACACTTTTTTGATGGTCTTGTCAGGCTTATTGCCACCTGAGGGCTATGCCAGGTAGTGTTGAATTATACTGTTTTTGTTGGGCTCAAAACCTGGGCAGCTGAGGTGCACTGGGCAGCTGTGGTGGTGAAACTTTTTGCAATATTCTGTCAAGCTTGATATTCTTACATTGGTCCTAGATGTGACATGAGCATTGTGCCTTTGGCCATTTCCAAGCAGATCAGTTGACAATCTCATGATCTTGGCAAAAGTAGACAACCCCTGTCTGAGTATTCTGCATACTTTTTGAAAATGTGCCTGTTTAAAAGGGCGTGAGATAGAGGTAGTAGAATATCGGTAAATTTACAGACATTATACTCCATTGATATAGTAAAATATTAGCAATATTTACAGATATTTTAGTATGGCCCAACCTCTCCCTACTCTCACTCATAACCCTCTGCTGGTGGTGCCTAACCCTTAACCTCCCCCTGGTGGTGCCTAACCCTTAACCCCCCCACCCTTTGGCACTTAACCTTAACCCCATCCGGTGGCGCCTAACCTTAGCCACCCCCTGGTGGGCAACTAACCTTATCCACCCTACCTTACCTTACCTTAATATCCCCCCCCCCCTTCCAGGGCTTAACCTTAAACCCAAACATCTTAAAAGGGCGCCCAGTATAATACTATAATACTATGTGGGCATCCTTTTAAACACGATGCATCTTGCACAATTTTTAATTGCTCCTATTTCTTTTTGGTAGGAGGAAATTGTTGAAACAGGTTTGAAAATCTTATCTAATGTATATCCCTCTTTTGCCCTTCCTAGACATACACTAATACTCCAGGGGTCTCCTACACACTTTTTTGATGGTCTTGTTAGGCTTATTGCCACCTAAGGGCTATGCCAGGTAGTGTTGAATTATACTGTTTTTGTTGGGCTCAAAACCTGGGCAGCTGAGGTGCACTGGGCAGCTGTGGTGGTGACAGCCATTCAAGGAATTTTGGTGGTCTATGTTAAAACAAGATATAATTTTCTGAACACACGTTGTTATCCTTTCCTATTCTGGACATCTTGCATGCTTTCCACCAACAACATGCCACCCAAGACCCTCCCATTGCACCCTTAGCAGGTGGAAATTGTATGGTCAATTCCAATTACTGTTATGAACACCAGGGCTCTGTGTCAAGGGGCTGCCATCTTGCTTTTTGAAAACTCCTTTCTTTTCTCAATCTCATAGTCTTTATTTACTGACTCTAAGGAGTTAATATCTATCTTAAGTGCCTCTTAGATGCCTCTGCTTACATTAGGGGGAGGTGGGCAGCGCAGGAAGCTTACAGTTGCTCCCTGACTGATCTGAACTGAAACATAAGAGAAAGCCAGGATATCTGAGGAGTGAGAAATCTCAAAAAACACAGAGTAAAATTATATATATAACTAGACACCTAGCCCGTTTAATAACGGGCTAGGGCCGTCGCCGCCACCACCTATCAGCATGCACGCGTGCCCCCGCCACACGTGCGCACGCCCCCGGCTGCCCGGTCCCCTGCCTGTCCTGCTCCCGTCTGACGGCTGTCCCTGCGGAACATGCGCAGTAGCACGCGGGGACACGCACACGGACATGGGACGCAGAGACACAGGGGTTTTATTAGGTAGGACTAGTAAAAAAGCCCACCCATTAAAAAATGGGCGCTAGGCTATGGGCGCTCCCGCCCCAGCAACGCGAGCACATATGCGTCCTGCTCGCTCGTCCTCCACCGCTGTCTGCAGTGCAGTATATGCACTCATGGAGATGTTGCTTCCTTGGCAGTTGGAAAAAGCTCTTATTTGCCACAATGCAATGAGGTTCACAGACAGCAAACTGTCAGGTCTGGAAGCACGGGCACACACAGAGGCAAAGGCTTTATTATATAGGATAGGATTCGGATATTTAGAGCAGAACATGCAAATATACTTGAATTTAAAAAAAAAAGAAACAAAACAAAAAACAAAAGGAAAGTGCAAATACACATCACAATAATTCTGCAGAAAAAGATTAGTAAAACCATTGTTTGTTTTCTTTGTAAAAAAAAGTTCTCTTTTCCTCTTCAGTTACATACAGTTGTCTGCTCACTACCATTCCCTTTTTATAATAATTGCAGTATTTGTATAGCGCCTTTCTCCTGTAGGACTCAAAGCGCTTGCGAGGCAGCCACTAGAGCGCACTCAGTAGGCAGTAGCAGTGTTAAGGAGACTTGCTCAAGAAACTCCTTACTGAAATAGGTGCTGGCTTACTGAACAGGCAGAGCCTAGATTTGAACCCAGGTCTCCTGTGTCAGAGGCAGAGCCCTTAGCCATTACACTATCCAGCCACTGCTGGGAGTGATTGCTCTCAGCTGAAGCCATGCTTCCCTCCTGATTAATAGCCCAGTGACTGTTGCCCACAGGAATCATGTCTCAATTTCTTGGGTGACAGCTTGGTGTTGAGTACTATACATAAGAGTTGCAGGGCTATAGCCTAGTGTCATGTACTGATGCTATGAAGGGGGGGGGGGGGGGGATATAGGAGGGATGATGGGGCGGCAAACAATGGGATGGTTTTCAGCGGAGGGATAAGGAGGATAACAGTATGCTTGGCCAAGTTGATCCTGTACTCTGGATCTTTGTATTGCTGCATCCAGGTGGCTGTACACACTGTAAGCAGAGAATAGCATGACAGGCCTCCTCTGCTGAGTTCAGCATAGTGTGTGTCCACAGTGCTGCTCGGATACCCCTTTTCAAAATCCGGATCTGATTCAGATCCGGATACCCAGATATTCAATCCGGGTCAGATATCCGAGTTCCAAATTTTCTGATCCGAATCTGAATCGGATATCCGACCCTAGTATCCGGGATATCCGGGCAAATTCGGATATCCGGATAGAAAAACAGAAAGTGGCCCTTAAATTGCTTTAAAAACGCTTTTTAGGGTATATGAAGCATGTAGCATCATTATTTTGTAAAGGGGAACACTAATTGATGATGTGGGGACTTAAAATCCCCCCCCCCCCCCGCAAAAAAATAAATAAAATGGCTGTCAACATTAGGCCTAGGTTCCAGACAGCGGTCGTACATCCACATTGTGTCCAAAGTCCAACCGCACAACTGGGACATGACAGTTTTCAGCCAAGACACCTCAAAAAAAAATATGCAGCAATTGTTTTTTGGGTTAAATATAGGTGGTATCAGTGGCCTGTGGCACCCTGGCCTGGCAGGCACAGGCAGCAGGAGCAGGGCAATGCAGCAGCAGCAGGTGTAATGTGTGCCAGGACCATGCCGGACGTGGAACGTTGCAATTGGCATTTAGCACGCGTCACATGGCACTTCACATAACCCTATATACTATACTACACTATAGTATCACGTGACACGTGCCAGGTGCCGAGTGACAGTCAGACAGCAGAGGAGAAGACACTAGTGCACACTAACAGTCACACTGCCACTCCTCACAGCACAGCAGTTCTGTAGGAAGCTAACACAGTAGTACTACTACTCTAACAACTACTAGCACACTGACTGCAGTACTACAGTACTAACTACACAATAACACAGTAATCCTATCTCCTAATCCCTAACCTAACCTATACCTAAGGTCTCTGATTGTCACACAAATGACATCAAGCTAATTAATGATTTAACAATAGTGTAGTGATAGTGAAGGGGTTAATCACTGAACAGCTTATCACTGTGTACACCCAAGCAGCACTGGAGCACACACTCTGACTGTCATATAATGACATCAATCAAGCTAATTAACGATTTAACAATAGTGTAGTGATAGTAGTGAAGAGGTTAATCACTGAACAGCTTTAGGTTTATAACTGTGTACAGCCCCCTTGCTAGGCCACCAGCACTGGAACATGTCTCTCAGTGAGCATTCAGCAAGCTAAGATGATATGTCTCATCATGGCAGCCCTCCTTATTATACAGGGGGGCTGGCCAGTGTTCCTTTCTGTGATTGGGTGCCAGGGTTTAGGCTGGGAGCTCTCTGATTGGCTCAATGAGGTCAGGTGGGGCTGGCCATGGTTCCCCTCTGTGATTGGTTGCTAGGGCTTCTGCTGGGAGCCCTCTGATTGGCTCCAGGACGCCATCTCCTTAATTATAGTATTTCGGATCCGGATATCCGCAATATCCGCGGATATCCGGGTTATGTGGCCAAATATCCGCAGATAGCTAGACGGATTTCTAGAGCAATCCGGAATCCGATCCGGATAGCGTAAAAAAGTCTGTGGCTCCATGCACTCCAGTCTTCATCCACCAGAAACGTATGCAGTGGTAAATTAATTGGCTTCCTACCTAAGAAATTCACCGTAGATTCATGGCTGGGGTAGGAGATTATCATTGCAGCTTTCTTTAGTTTCCCATGTGCTCTGAGTTCTATAGGAGAGAAGTACTTTACGGATGTTAACCCATCTCTACTTTATTGCTCACTATGTAATAATATACATGGTGTATTTCTTCCTACTTATAAGTCATTGTTTCAGATGGGAAGATTTATACTGTGGTGATTTGATGTGCAGTAGTTAGTGCCACGTAGGAAGATAAATGTTTCATGGACATGTGATGTGTCTAGTGATGAAAAGACTGGTATTACCGTGACCGCAGTGTTACTATACTATAAGCCTCTTTGTCATCTCCCTTTATCATCTCCATTTAACCATGTAATGTATGTAGTGTGCAAAATGTTACACATTATGGAATTGAAATCACAAATCTTATACAAGAAACATTCATTCTGAAACGTTGTGAATCAGAGTTTTTTGCCCTTTTGCATTATATTGTGTTTTTGTACTTTAGTGGGCTACAGACTACGAAGAAAGAAATTATTACTGTAATATGGTTTATGGTATATTCCTGACTTATAAGAAGAATGAAATAATTGCCTTTCTGGACTTCCTGCAAATAATGAGGTATGATGAAGAATATTTAATTATGTACTGAAGTGTGGTAAATATTTTCACTTCCACCAGAGGCACACTTCCACCAGAGGCACTTCCACCAGAGGCACAAAAAGGTGATACAGTAAAACCTTGGATTAAGAGTAACACAATTTTATGAAATGTTGACTTGATATACAAACAAGGTCTTGATATACAAGCAAAAAAAGTGTACATGTGTCACGTCATCACAAATGAGCAGATGATTCTTCTCCCTGTGATGCTGTAGGATTGTACTTAATCTGAGTGTAGAGACTGTGCAAAGTCACATTTCCATTAATTCCTCAAAAGTACCTGCCATTGGATAAGTTCTTTGTTAAAGCCACCCACAAAAAAAAAAAAAAAAAAGGTTGGGGCGAGCCAACAGATGGCAGTGATTCTGTTAGTTATACTATAGTAAAAGTCTTGTTTACATTTTTACTTTGTTCTATTTTACTGTAACTGTGTTTGGATTGTGGAAAAATTCAACTGGGTTTCCATTAATTCTTATGGGGAAATCTGCTTTGACATAAGAGTGCTTTGGATTACAAGCATAGTTCCGTAACAAATTATGCTTGCAAGTGGAACCAAGGTTCCACTGTACTCTAAGTCAGTCATGAAGATGTTACCCTTTTGGTTTTTCCTTCTTCTGTACTATGGTACAGCGGGGCTCAAAAACTTAAACTTAATGGACATGTCTTTTTTTTTCATCCTACGCTAACTACCATATTTTTTGCACTCTAAGACACTCCTGACCATAAGACGCACCTAGGTTTAGAGAGTAAAAACCAGAGGAAAAAACTATATACTGTACTAAAACGTGTTTCGTCCATGGTGCATGGGCATATTGTGGATGTTCTCCCCCAATGTATTGTGTTTTCCTTGTACTTGTTTTGTCTCCCTAGTACCTCTTGTATCCCCGTGTCCTCCTCAGTATCCCTTGTGTCTTCCTGTATTCCCCATGTGTCTGCCTCTGTCGCCCCTGTGTCCTCCTCTGCGCCCCTTTGTGTCTTCTATTGTCCCCCTTGTGTCCTTCTCCTTTCCCCTTTTTGTCCCCCTGTGTCTTAGTTTGCCTCTTGTGTCCTCCTTTTTGTCTCCCCATCCTACTTTTTGTCCCATGTCCTCCTTTTTTCTCGCTGTATCCTTATTTTTTCCCTGTGTCCTCCTTTTTTGTCCCCCTTTGTCCCCCTATGATCTCGTTTGTCCCTTTGTCTCCTTTTGTCCCCTTTTGTCCTCCGCTACTCCCATGCAGAGTTAATAACCTAGAAAGCTTATTGCATCTTTCACCTGATCCGAGGGAGCCCACGGTGATCAAAGACCTCTCTTGTCCCTCACTCTTCCCCCTAGTGCCTATTACCTGTTATGATGCGATCAGGGAACATCGGCATTAGGGGAACAGTGAGGGAGAGGAGAAGAGGCTGATCACCGTGGACACCCTCAGATAAGGTGAGAGACACACCCACTGTTACCCACTGCTAATTACTCTGCACGGAACGGAGGAGAACATGGGAACAAAGGAGGACACAGTAGATGGAGTCCCTGACATCGCTGGGGGTCAGTAATTCATATTGGTGGGAGTTGGTAAGTCAGCGAGCCTGTATTTAGAACATAAAAATTAGCAACTTTTTCTCCCCACTTTTAGGAGAGAAAAAAGTGTGTCTTATATTTTCTGAAAAATACGGCATATGTAACTATTATATAAAAAAGTGCTTTGGATTAGCAGAGAATACACTTCATTCATCTCAAAAGTGAAGTTTAGCTTTGTCTTTATGGGATAGCCTTTAAAACTAAAGTATTCATCATTATTCGGTCATACATCCCTAATGTGCAGTTTTAACTACTTTTGAACTTAGAAATAGTATTTGGCTTTCTATTTATAAAAATCTCTAGACTATAAACTGGTAATGTCAAGCAGATGGAATGCATAGAACAAAACAAAACTTCAGTATAATTATTCAGATAACTCATACTGACACAAATAAACAATATACCATTGGAGACATTAGGCGTGTTCTTAATAACTGTTCCTCTTAAAGGAAAAGTATAATAATTTCCCAGTGTTTAAATTAACTTATTTATTGCTGTTTTTCAATATTAAAATAACACTAAAGATAGGGTATATCCCTAATTCTAAGTTTGCAAAGTATGTTTAGTTTTTTGTAAGCAAAATCTAACAATGTCTGTTTGCCTTAAAGCTGAGTTCCTCTACCTTGTCCTCAAGGCCTAGCAACGGTACACGTAGTGCAGAAAACCACACAAAAACACAGGTGGGTTAATTTGTGTCTCCGCAGAGCTGATTAACTAGCTCTGTGGATTTCTATAAAACATGTACTGTTGGGGGTACTTGAGGACAAGTTAGGTAACACTGTCTTAACCACCCTGGCGTTCTGATAAGATCGCCAGGGAGGCTGCGGGAGGGGTTTTTTTAAATTAAAAAAAAACTATTTCATGCAGCCAACTGAAAGTTGGCTGCATGAAAGCCCACTAGAGGGCGCTCCGGAGGCGTTCTTCCGATCGCCTCCGGCGCCCAGAATAAACAAGGAAGGCCGCAATGAGCGGCCTTCCTTGTTTTGCTTACACCGTCGCCATAGCGACGAGCGGAGTGACGTCATGGACGTCAGCCGACGTCCTGACGTCAGACGCCTCCGATCCAGCCCTTAGCGCTGGCCGGAACTTTTTGTTCCGGCTGCGCAGGGCTCAGGCGGCTAGGGGGACCCTCTTTCGCCGCTGCTCGCGGCGAATCGCCGCAGAGCGGCGGCGATCGGGCAGCACACGCGGCTGGCAAAGTGCCGGCTGCATGTGCTGCTCTTTATTTGGCGCAAATCGGCCCAGCAGGGCCTGAGCGGCAGCCTCCGGCGGTGATGGACGAGCTGAGCTCGTCCATACCGCCCAGGTGGTTAAAGAGAGACTGAAGCGAATTTTTTTTTGCCATTTTTACCTTTGATTTCACTTGAGTACACTCAGCAGGAGTAAGCCGCTGCATCCTCGCCGCTAAACGAGCACTTTAGACCCCCAAATCCCGGGGGGGGGGGGGGGGGGGGTCGGGGAATCAATCCGGCCGGCATTTCCTCAAAGAGGCAGAGCTTTTAGCTTCAGCTCTGCCTCTCCTGCTGTCAATCGCAGCGGATGACCGCCTCTCCACGCCCCTCTCAGTCTTCCTTCATAGAGAGGGGCGGGGAAAGGTGGAGATCCATGTGGCGATTGACGTCAGGAGAGGCAGAGCTGAAGCTGAAAGCTCTGCCTCTCAACGCAGCAAATTCCATGACCAAGTTGGTCGTGGACGTTTGCACAGGGATTTAGGGGGTCTAAACCCCTCGTTTTGTGGCGGGGATGCGGTGATTTACTTCTGATGAGACTCCTGAAGCGAATAATAAGGTAAAAATGGCAAATTCAGAGTCTCTTTAAAGTACTGTCTTACATGCAGTGAATGTCCTAATGTGATCAAGGGATTCACATTTGGTGATGGATACAAGATCAAGTATTTTCTCACCTGCCAGAGCTCCTATGTTGTATATTTACTTACTTGTCCTTGTGGGCTTTTCTATATAGGGGAGACAACGCAAAAAGTACGGGATCGTACCTCACAACATAGGAGCTCTGTCAGGGGGATCAGCTCTGACTTACCAGTCGCACGCCACTGGAAAGAGGTGGGACATAGAGATGTGGACCTCAAATATATGATCATTGATCACATACCGAAACCTAGATGAGGTGGTGATAGGATCTTGATGTTGAAACGCTGTGAAGTCATGTAGATCCACTAGCTAGGTAGTTTATATCCAGGTGGCCAAAATAAAGATTTATACTTACACTTGTTTTTATAAATGTCTCCTCTCCTAGGGATACTTAAAGAAAATGACTGCTACACTGGTTGAGAGAATATTGCTACATGATTTGGATCATGGACTGATTTATGATTGAGGCGATAAGTCTATATTTTTTGCACTTCCTGTATTTTTGTTGATGTGTTTAAAGGGTGATGTCATTTCCTGTTGGGGCAGGTATATATATGACCATGGATTCATTTGTTACTCGGCATTGAAAAAGGTCGGGGACGACCAAAACTGTCTGCTGTATTCACGTTTATTTGCTCTAAATAAAAAGAAGAGCTGTGTGCTGCAACTCTACGTGGTTTCTTTCTATATACTTAGGGGCCTGGGCACACTCAGTTGCGAGCATATCTAACCTATAGATTGTGATCGCTGTTGACCCCCTTGGACACTTTCTCTCTCTCTCTCGCTCTCTCTCTCTCTCTCTCTCTCTCTCTCTCTATATATATATATATATATACACACACACACACACACAAACATCACTTCCTGGTTAATGGCCATGTTTTCGTGGCGGGGAGAGGCGGAAACAGGGAGAGGTGGAAAGCGGGATCCAGGAGATCACAGTGACTCTGATTGTTTTTTTTTTTTATTGTACAAATCGGACAGTAAAGATTCTCTTTAACAGGATAATGAAAATGTTAATATCTTCCAGTTTTCCTTTTCTAAACCAGAATAAAGTTTTTTCACTGTGTGGTTTTAAACTAAACAAAAACATGTTAGAAAAATTGTTGCCAAGGTTTGTGCACCAAAAATAATCATGGTAAAACAGGCCTTATCAGCTAAATATGCACTTTTGGTCTATAAAATGTAATATTGCAGAGTAGATAGCAGCCAATACGCCTCTTTAGGAGAGTATCAGAGTGCAGCTTGCATTGGTTTGGCTCCCATTCACTGCATTATAGCACGGTAAGGGGGTCTGTGTATCCATTTAGGCTGCACCATCACCTGAGATCCTTCTACACCAATGATACGGCTACATATGCATAGACATTGAAACTGAGACTTCGCCATAGACAGGCAATCTGGTTACTTTTATATTGGCAAATTTATGGAATTTTTCACAGATCCAATTGTATAATCTCTAGAAATGAATACCTAGAGCATCCGGGAGAACATGTTTTTGTATCATCATCTGACAATATTAAAAAAAGTCAATTCACAGAGGCAGTGGATGGACCTAGCAGCCAGGGATATGAGCCAGTTCCCAGGCTCCAATACAGTACAAGAAAGTAGGGTCTTACCACTGTCCAGTGCGTATAGATAGACAATGTCCACTCTCCTACGTTGCAATGAATGCCTCTGAAAAAGTGGCTTATCTAAAGCTGCGAAACATGTGTTAGGCCATTTAATGCACACTGTTGTGGCATATGGATTTTTATATGCTGATCTTGAAATAAGTGCTACGTTCAGTGGCGTAACTAAGAAGATTGCGATTTCAGTGCAGGTTTTTTTATGGGGCCCCAAACACTATATTAATATGGAGACCAAAAAACCTACCAAGGAAAGCTGCAGTGTCAGAGGGGTGTATTTAGAGTAAGGAAGCAGTATGTTAAGGATTACCACTATGCAAAGCACATATAGAGGTGTTCATTGCCAGCATAGCACCAATGAAAAAGCTAATAAGACGGATGAAAGAGGGCCCCTAGTGCGCCCTTCTACTCCAGAGCCCCAGTGTGGTCGCAACCTCTGCATCCCCTATTGCTATGCCACCGTTATACATACTACATGTTGGGCTACGTTTATACATACCTGTGTTGTAAGCATGGGCCTTTTAACCCTACAGGTTTTGGTTCTGTTGAATTACTATATGTATTTTCAGGGGAGGTAATTCAATTACATCATACAATATTATTTTATTAAATTAAAAGAGAATGGATGGCAGATAAAATACAGATTGCTTTATAAAATACGGATTCTAGGGTGCAAATACAGGCAACGATTTTGCTATTAGGATTTGGTTGAGCCTAAAATACTATGATAATGTGCAATTAAAGGCAGCAGCCAATATGATCTCAGAATACCGTAGCAAGGTCATTTTTTACATTTAGATTACAGCTTATTGTTGTTTGGCTATAGCTCAATAAATCATATTGTACTTTGTTCTGCATTCAGTAGTTGAAATTATTTTTATAGTGAATGAAACCCAGAGACCATAGAGCTGTTCATGAGTTTATTTTGACTATAAGAAGTCAAGTGTTGAGTTCCTTGTATCTTAAAAATCTCTGCTTCCACCTCAATTGTGAAGGTACTGCATGTTGTGCTGCCAGGGGCGGCGCCAGGGGGGTGCTTGGGGGTGCTCGAGCACCCCCTAGAATTGTCCAAGCACCCCCAAAGCACCCCCTGGAGTGAACTGACTTCAGGCGTCTAAAAGACGCCAAGTCAGTTCACACACCGGCAGCACGGAGCAGCAGGCAGGGCTACGGTAAGATGGCCGCCCGGAGCCCTGTTCTGCAGACTTCGGGCGGCCATTTTCCCGTAGCCCTGCTCTCTGCATGCAGGCAGGAAGTCTCGTGGTGACGTCGGGAAGGAAGAGGATCGTGGGCGCGCGGGCGCTGCGCGCCACAATGAGGTCGGGACTCGGGACAGGAGGTCGGGAAAGAAGGTCTTCTGGCTGTAGGTGAGTAAATGGGTTTTTCTTTTCTTTTTCAGGTGATGCGGATTGTGCATATTGGGGTCATATCTGCTACGGATTGTGCATATTGGGGTCATATCTGCTACGGATTGTGCATATTGGGGTCATATCTGCTACGGATTGTGCATATTGGGGCGATATCTGCTACCGATTGTGCATATTGGGGTCATTTCTGCTACCGATTGTGCATATTGGGGTCATTTCTGCTACCGATTGTGCATATTGGGGTCATTTCTGCTACCGATTGTGCATATTGGGGTCATATCTGCTACCGATTGTGCATATTGGGGTCATATCTGCTACCGATTGTGCATATTGGGGTCATATCTGCTACCGATTGTGCATATTGGGGTCATATCTGCTACCGATTGTGCATATTGGGGTCATATCTGCTACCGATTGTGCATATTGGGGTCATTTCTGCTACGGATTGTGCATATTGGGGTCATATCTGCTACCGATTGTGCATATTGGGGCCATATCTGCTACCGATTGTGCATATTGGGACCATATCTGCCACCGATTGTGCATATTGGGACCATATCTGCCACCGATTGTGCATATTGGGACCATATCTGCTACCGATTGTGCATATTGGGACCATATCTGCCACCGATTGTGCATATTGGGACCATATCTGCTACCGATTGTGCATATTGGGACCATATCTGCTACCGATTGTGCATATTGGGACCATATCTGCTACCGATTGTGCATATTGGGACCATATCTGCTACCGATTGTGCATATTGGGACCATATCTGCTACCGATTGTGCATATTGGGACCATATCTGCTACCGATTGTGCATATTGGGACCATATCTGATAACGATTGTGCATATTGGGACCATATCTGATAACGATTGTGCATATTGGGGCCATATCTGATAACGATTGTGCATATTGGGGCCATATCTGATAACGATTGTGCATATTGGGGCCATATCTGATAACGATTGTGCATATTGGGGCCATATCTGATAACGATTGTGCATATTGGGGCCATATCTGATAACGATTGTGCATATTGGGGCCATATCTGATAACGATTGTGCATATTGGGGCCATATCTGATAACGATTGTGCATATTGGGGCCATATCTGATAACGATTGTGCATATTGGGGTCATATCTGATAACGATTGTGCATATTGGGGTCATATCTGATAACGATTGTGCATATTGGGGTCATATCTGATAACGATTGTGCATATTGGGGTCATTGGACGTGTTTTTTGTTAAAATCTGCTCACATTACGTGTATTTTCTTGAGAAAACCTGCACAATTATGTGAATTTTCTGGGAAAAGGGTCACCAAAACTTGGGCCCTCTGTCTTTGCGTTGCACTTTTAAAGGGAACCCGAGGTGAGAATAATATTGAGGCTGCCATATTTATCTCCCTTTAAGCAATACCAGTTGCCTGGCTGCCGTGCTGGTCCTCTGCCTCTTATTCTTTCAACCATAGACCCTGAACAAGCATGCAGCAGGTCAGGGGTTTCTGACAATATTGTCAGAACTGACAAGATTAGCTGCATGGCTTGTTTCTGGTGTAATTCAGTTCACTACTACAGCCAAATAGATCAGCAGGGCTGCCAGGCAACTAGTATTGTTTAAAAGGAAATAAATATGGCAGCCACCATATCACTCTCACCCTGGGTTCACTTTAAATTACAGTTAGCCCCGCCCTCATCCAGTCATGACCACGCCCATTTTTTCGCAGCGGCGCAGGTTGTAGCCACGCCCATTTTTGGCGCAGCGCGCTTCGCGCGCCGCAGGTCGTCAGCTCCCCTGGAAATTGGTCCAGCACCTGCATAGCACCCCCTAAAAAAATTTCCTGGAGCCGCCACTGTGTGCTGCGATGCTTAGCTGCTGCCAAATATCTATCAGGGAGTGATTTATGACATGTGATACGCTGCTCAGCCCAAACGGGAACTGTTTAGCTGAAACATGAGAAAGGATAGGCCTTGTGCACTCAAAACCACAATGACAAGTTTCTGTTTGGCTTACTGAGGGAACATACCGTACAAAGGTGCCACATTTTACAATGAAAGACAAAAACACAGGCGCTTTAAGCTAAACAGTTTCAAACAAAAGTTTTATGTCAGAAATGTTTTGGCTCTTTGTTCGGGGGAGTGTAGTGCTAGATATTGTATATGAAAAAAGATGTAATATAAATGCTGCTTCATTTTAATATTTTACGTTGGGAAGGTTCATGCACAGAAATGCATTATATTTTATGACAAGGAACATTTGTTTGACTAACAATATGGCTCATGGGGAAGCGTCATTATATGCATTTATTAAATAAACACAATTCATAACAGGATTAGGTGAAAGATGACTACGTGTGTGTGTGTGGTTATGTGTGTGTGTTTGTATGCATGTGTATGTGTGTATGTTTGTGTGTGTGTATGTATGCATGTGTGTGTGTGTGTGCGTGTATGAATGTGAGTGTGTATGTGCATGAATATGCATGTGTATGTGTGTATGTTTGTGTGTGTGTATGTATGCATGTGTGTGTGTGTGTGTGCGTGTATGAATGTGTGTGTGCATGTATATGCATGTGTATGTGTGTGTATGTGTGTGCTTGTGTATGCGTGTGCATGTATGTGTTTGTATTTGTGTGTGTATGTGTGTCAGTCTGTGTGTGTGTATGTGTCAGTGTGTGTGTGTCAGTGTGTGTGTATGCATGCGTGCGTGTGTGTGTGCGCGTGTATGTGTATGCATGTGTGTGTATGTGCATGTATATGCATGTGTGTGTTTGTGTGTGTGTGTATGTATGTATGTATGTATGTGTGTGTGTGTTTGTGTATGTATGTATGTGTGTCAGTCTGTGTGTGTGTGTGTGTGTGTGTGTTTGTGTGTGTATGTGTGTCAGTCTGTGTGTGTGTGTGTTTGTGTGTGTATGTGTGTCAGTCTGTGTGTGTGTGTGTTTGTGTGTGTATGTGTGTCAGTCTGTGTGTGTGTGTGTTTGTGTGTGTATGTGTGTCAGTCTGTGTGTGTGTGTGTATGTGTGTGTGTATGTGTGTGTGTATGTGTGTGTGTGTATATGTGTCAGTGTGTGTGTGTGTATGTGTGTGTGTCAGTCTGTGTGTGTGTGTGTGTGTGTATGTGTGTCAGTCTGTGTGTGTGTGTGTGTTTGTGTGTGTATGTGTGTCAGTCTGTGTGTGTGTGTGTGTGTATGTGTGTGTGTATGTGTGTGTGTGTGTGTGTGTGTGTGTGTATATGTGTCAGTGTGTGTGTAGGTACGAATGTCCCAGATTTAGTAGATTTCTTCTCAACAGCCAAAGAACTAAGATGGTTGATGATGCCACAAGGTGGTTTTATCAGCCTGTGCATGTCTGGAGGCTGAATATTTATCCAGGCCAACATATATGACTTATACTCCCCAACCCTGTCCTCAAGGCCCACCAACAGTGCATGTTTTGCAGGAAACCACAAGCATGCACAGGTGAGTTGATTAGTGTCTCAGGATAGCTTATTAACTACCTCTGTGGATTTCCACAATCCATGCACCGTTGGTGGGCCTTGAGGACAGGGTTGGGGAACACTGACTTATAGGGTTGATGCATTAAACCTACGTAGTTTGTTAAGCAGTTATTTTAGCTCATATTTGAAAGTTTTTGCAGGTTCACTTTATCTCTGCTATCATTAAGCACCCACTTGAAAAGGTATCTGCTAACTAATTAGGCACATACATTAACACCTATGTGCAGAATTTCGCATTAATGATCTCATTCGGAATTACTGAATGATTTTTTTCAGTTTTTCAGTTGTCTCTCATGTGTGACTTAAAAATTACCTTAAGGCCTCCCTGAAGCAAGTCGAAACTAATCGCACACTGATAAGGCTGCAATCAACACGGTGGGCATAGGGTTTTGTGGGAGAGCTGGCTTTGCTTTTCTCTGCCCCTTAAAGTGAACCTAAAGCCAGGCAAAAAAAATGAGATGAACTCACCTGGGGCATAGGGGGCGATATACAGGCTGGGAACACGAACAATCACTCGCGTTCCCATGCCTGTCGGCCGGTGACGGCCAAACCGGAAGTGTTCGCCGGCGGGTCCTGGACCATCGGAGCGGTGCAGCGAGTGCACCGAGCGGCTGCAGGAGGCTGAGGGAAGCCCCAGGTGAGTTCATCTCATTTTTTTTGCCTGGCTTTAGGTTCACTTTAATGCAATGCACCATGCACCTGGCAAGCAAAAAGGGCTGGTAGCTAAGCTGGACCTGCATGGTTCCCTTTCTCCCCTGAGGCTGGGAGTTGGGACTTGTATATATAGACTTGTATAGTCTTGTATAGTCTTGAGGCATTGATGAGATTGCTGTGCCCAGGTGTCACAGTCGCTTACATGCTCAGATCAGGTGGCAGGCACATACCTTTCATGCGCATGCCTGCACACCAGGACGTGCTTCAATCAGGTGAGGTGCATAACGGTCTGCACATATCACTTAGGCCTCGTTTACATCTGCTGCGCTTAAAAACGTGTGAAAGCGCGTGGTAAAAAACGCATGCGCTTGTGCGCGCTTTAGTGCGCGTTTCTGTGCGTTGCGCTGCGCTTCTTTAAAGCACGTTTTGCTTGTTGTACCAGCAGCAGTTGTCAATAAAACTTTGTTTTTGTATGTAAATGTATTTTTTTCTCCAATTAGGGGTAAAAAACGCATGCGCTTCTATGCGTTTGTACGCGCTTCTATGCGCTAAAAAAGCGGACCCATTCACTTGCATTGCTGTGCGCTTTCCAGCTCAACGCACAGAAATGCATGCAACCCTACGTTTCTGTAACGCTGCTCAGCGCAGCGCATAGATGTGAACCAGCTACATTTAGTTACATGTGAAAGTAAATACCTTGCTGATCGCACAGGGCAGTGCGCTGTAAAAAGCGCACAGAAACGGCCCTGATGTGAACGAGGCCTTAGCATGAGTCCTGGCCAAAAAGTGTGGGCTTTTTGCATGTGCACCAGCATTTGTGAGGGTGTGTGCATGTGTACATGTATACATGCCAAAAGGTCAATTTAAGTCAGAGGACGGAGTACTACTGGCAAATGGCTGTAATATTCTGTCAGGTTATAGGACATCACATATTTGATTCTTCAGAGACCAATGAGATGAGGACAGCTTCTCTTGCAAACCGACACCTTTTGCCCATGGAATTGGAACAGGGAGTGTAGGGTGATGTATCAGGTACTCTCACAAGTACAAGTTGTGTTGCATTTTTGTGTACTGTAACACGATGTGATTCATTCATGAATGATTCACACCTCATCAGCTACACTGTGATGCAACTAATTTTGTTGTTACAATGCAGTTAATTGTTAGTAGCACATGATATGATTCACACAATGTTGGTCAATGAAGGAGCACTCTGGTTAGCTGCTTCTTTGTGTGCAGGGCAGTTTCAAGGCTAAAATGCACCCATGGCGAGTGTGTAAAAATTGCGCCCCCCCCCCCCCCCCTGCGGAGCCAGGTATACGTGCTCGCAGTATAGGTTAGCCAGGTCTAGTTGCACTCAGTATAGGTAGCCAGCTATAGGTCCTCCCAGTATAGGTAGCCAGGCATAAGTGCCCCAGTATAGGTGCCCGGCTATTGGTCCCCCCAGATAGGTAGCCAGGCATAGGTGCCCCAGTATAGTTGCCCCCAGTATAGGTTAGCCAGGTAGGTGCCTCCAGTATAGGTAGCCGGTATAGTTGCCCCCAGTATAGATTAGATAGGCAGGTGCCCCCGGTATAGGTTAGATAGGTAGGTGCCCCCAGTACAGGTTAGCTAGGTGGGTGCCTCTAGTATAGGGAGTCAGAATAGTTGCCCCCAGCATAGGTTAGATAGGTAGGTGCCCCTGTATAGGTTAGTTAGGTAGGTGCCTCCAATATATGTAGCCAGTATAGTTGCCACCAGTATAGGCTAGCTAGGTAGGTAGGTGCTCCCAATACAGGTTAGATAGGTAGGTGCCTCCCAGTATAGGTTAGATTGGTAGCTGCCCCCCAGTATAGGTTAAATTAGGTAGGTGCCCCCCAGTATAGGTTAGATAGGTAGCTGCCCCCAGTATAGATTAGATTAGGTAAGTGCCCCCCCAGTGTTGGTTAGATTAGGTAGCTGCCCCCCAGTATAGGTTAGATTAGGTAGCTGTCCCCCAGTATAGGTTAGATTAGGTAGCTGCCACCCAGTATAGGTTAGATAGGTAGCTGCCCCCCAGTATAGGTTAGAGTAGGTAGGTGCCCCCAGTGTGGTTAGATTAGGAAGGTGCCCCCCAGTATAGGTCAGATAGGTAGCTGCCCCCTAGTATAGGTTAGATTAGGTAGGTGCCCCCCAGTGTGGTTAGATTAAGTAGGTGCCCCCCAGTATAGGTTAGATAGGTAGCTGCCCTCCAGTATAGTTAGGTAGCCGCCCCCGCCCCCCATAATGGAGGGGAGATTCAGCCACGGGGAGGGCAGCCCAACCTCTCCCTCCCTTCTTCTCCGTGGACCGCCCTCCGTGCTCCCCCCTCCGAGTGTGACTGCAGAGTGGGCACAGGCAAGCGCTGCATACAGACAGCAACTCACCTGCCTGCGTTCCAATCGCCGCTCACTCGCCGGTGATCTCCTCCTCTGCCTAGCCGCTGATACACATGCTGCTTCCAGGTAAACAGGAACGCAGGCAGGTGAGTTGCTGTCTGTATGCAACGCTTCCCTGCGCTCACTCTGCAGACACACTCGGAGGGGGGAGCACAGAGGGCGGCCCGCAGAGAGGAAGGGAGGGAGAGGTCGGGCATCCCTCCCCGCGGCTGACTCTCCCCTCCATTACAGCGCCCCCACTCCTTCAGCCGCACGGCCCTAGAAACGGGCCTGTTTGTGTGTATTGCATTGCATGGCGTCAAAGATGTTGATTTTGGTCACATTATACGTATGTTATAATGCAACGCAATGCCGCACTAGCCTAATTTGAGCAACACACATGTTGTGTACATAGGTTGTGCTAATTGCTCAATGCATGCTATGTTATATGCGTAAGTATTAGTAAAATTGTTATGAGCTGCCTGCGCAATGTACACATGCAACACATTTTACATTGTACACGATCTAATAATACCAAAAACAAGAGAGGCATCTCTACAGTCCTTACAGAACTCTGCTGCCTGCCTCATCCACCTCTCCTCCTGGTCATCTGATAAAGCCCCTCTCTGCCAATTTCTCCATTTGCTACCTATCACCTAAAGGATCTAGTTTAAACTCCTCATTCTAACCTTACGTTTCCTCACTAATCTCCAGATACCATCCCACTTGGAACCTCCGCTCCTCCCATCAGGAGACCTTGTCTTCTAGCTTAGTCACCTTCTTTCACTCCCACATCCAGGACTTCTCGCCAGCATCACCTCTTCTTTGGAAAGTTCTCCCACAGCCAGTCTGTCATGCTTTGAGCCTGTAAATCCTCAAACGTTCTCTTAAGAGGTTTTACCGCTTTATCCGCTAACCCTTGTGTCTCCTCCCTGAATGTCTTCAACTCACTATCTTTAGATTGTAAGCTTGCAAGGGCAGGGCCCTCCTCCTAGTGTTTCTTATTTTGATGTTATTTATCAGATGAACATACCACACATCAACAATATCTGTATTTGTATTGCTGGATGCCCTGATTGCAGAGTTTTGAACCTCTCATGTATCTATGCTTCCCACTATTTGTTTTCTATTACAGTGCTACTGAAGATTTTGGTGCTATATAAATAAATATTAATGATGATTGATAATAAGTACAAGCAGTGTGTGCTTTGTGTGTATAATGCAAGTTACACAACATATGTGATGTATGTTAAATATTTTGAGCAACGCCCGGTAAAATTTATGTGCCCTCTCTGTGTTTTCAGGCCATCAGTGAACACAGCATTGCACTAAGAAGGATAGTATAGGGCAGGGGTGCCCATTGAGTAGATTGCAGTCTACCAGTAGATCGCGAAGGACTTCATGGCAGATCCTGACCACACTACATTTTCCATTCAGTATATACAATTGTGCTCCTAAAATTGTGTATAGGTAGATCATTTTTAAAGTAGCTCACAAGCCAAAAAAGTGTGAGCACCTCTGGTATAGGGCATCAATTCCATCAAAATTCCAAAAATAATGTATCATTCCAGGACAGAGGGTGGAGCAATGTTAACAATGCATCCAGAACCACTGGTTTATAACATGGATGCACTTAATGTCCTGAAGTGATGCATTATGGTCTTCCTTTGTGAACATCTGCTGGAAGCAATAACCTTCAATTACGTTCCGTTTTAAGCTCTTTCAGCAAAGGAGATGTTGGTTTCTTTTAGCTTGCTACACAGTATCTTGCTGGTTCTCCATAACTTGACTTTGTACCCCATCAAAATACATAAACACATGAGAAATGGAGTTAAAGCCCTTCAATTAATTTAGGAATAGAGAGGTAGGGCACAGTAAAATGGGTAAATTCACCAAGGAGTAATGCAAAATCCAGGTGATCCTGGGACTCAGCTGCACTGACCAGACAAGAGCACATTACAACCCACTGTAATATATTTTCTGCCAATTCTGAAGCTCAGTTCTCCACTGAACCCTAGAGCCATTATCATGAAATGAAGAAGAATTAGAATAGCTGTAATTCTTCCCAGGAGTAGCTGAGCTGCCAAAATTTGCTGAGGAGCAGAAAAAAAAATCCCAAAACCTCAGAAAAACATCCAACGTACCGGTGACCTCTTTTTTTCCTCTGAAAAGACTCTGCAATAACAAAGACACAAGTCAAAAAAGGGATTCATGGGAGAATTTCAATATTCCAAAATGGAAACCATTGCTATCCAATAGTAACATCAATGCTCAGTTCTCATTTGCAGAAAAAAAGAGTCTTTTGGAAAATGTTCTACAGGCAAACAATTAAAAATGAATGTCTTTGGACAGCATAGCGTCAATTGTGCTTAATATGAAGCAAATACTGTATCCCACAGTAAAAACAAATTAATAACACTTAGACGTGCTGCTATAGCGGGATAATGTCCTGCTACAGGATCTGGGAAACGTGCTACCATTTTCGGCATTCTGATATAAAATTATTTAGCAGAATGTACTTCCACTTGTCTGTGAGCTCAGCCTTAATCTTAATTTGCAGCAAGAAAATGGGGCTTATTTACTAAGTAAAATGACTGGTTAGCACCTGCCTCTGATTGCTGGGAGGGATGTGGTTTTATACACCCCCAATGTACAGAAGAATGTTGACTCCTGTGGCTGTTTGTACATCTAGAAGCATGATCAGCCATAGAAATGAATAGGAAATAATGTTTGCTTGTGTATGTTTCGGTATTCCACAGGCATTGAACTGTCTTAGTAGTTCTATGTGCTATAAATAAAATAAATATGCTGTGGTTGGGCAAGGCAAAGTCCAATGAACCCTCTTTTTTAAACACTGCACCCACCATGCAGTGTGTGACAACAGGGACCTAGAAAAAAAAAGAGGCAAAATGTGTTTTTTTGTTTGTTTGTTTTTTAAACCGCATTGTCTTCCTTCCAGCCAAGATACTTTACTACCCCTTCATCAACCCTACAGGCTGGGAGGCCAGAAGGCAAGAGACAGTTAGAATGGGCTTCTGCCTTTTAGTAAAAACCATCTCACACGACTTTGTTTGGTCTGTGATCAGAAAACAGAATGAAGGTTCTGGTTTGTCCTAGGCAAACTCATAACATGAATCCAGAGAATATGTCAGTATCTGAAAGAAACATTGCATGCAGGAAGGATCAACACAAGTTATATGAGAAGGTGAATGGCAGAGCAAATTTAATGTCTGTGCAAGTTAGCCCAGAGGCGTAGCTAGGGTTTTCAGCGCCCGGGGACAAAGACAGTTTTTGCGCCCCCCCCCCCCCCCTTCCCCCCGCCTCTGGACAGTCCTGCACTGCACAAAAAACTGGCGTTGCCACGCACCAGAATGTGGGCGTGGCTTGGGTGAAGCTATGACAATGACAGAAATTAGATTGTGAGCCCCTCTGAGGACAGTGACTATGTACTCTGTAAAGTGCTGCAGAAGATGTCAGTGCTATATATTGTAAATATAATAAAAATAAATAACAATATGGTAAAGATATAAGATTATGACTATGGTGGGATTAGATTGTGAGCTTCTCTGAGGACAGTCAGTGACATGACTATGTACTCTCTAAAGTGCTGCAGAAGATGTCACTGCTATATAAATACATAATAATAATAATAATAATAATAATATGGTAAGACAGACTATGACTATGGTAGGTATTAAGGTGGCCACTAATGATAAAATTTGCTGAACAATTGTTTATGAGCGATCCTTCATTTGAATGTTCAGAAATACTCGTCACGCTGATGAGATTGGTTAGGAGATTGTTGTCCATTATTGGTCCCAAACAATCATTTCCGATCATTCATACGAAGAATCTTTCATAAACGATTGTTCTGCAAATTATATCATTAATGGCCACCGTTAGATTCTGAGTTCCTCCTGAGGACAGTCAGTGACATGACTATGTACTCTGTAAAGTAGTGCAGGAGATGTCAGAGCTATATTAAATGCAATAAAATCATGGTATCACTGTGGCTATGGTAGGATTAAATTAGTAATTAACTTAAAGAAAGAAGTTAAATTTTATTTACCTAGGGTGTTTTCCAGCCCCCTGTAGTCCTTCAGGTGCCTTGCTGTCCACCAGGTCCATTCTGTGGTGCAGCTGTCACGTCATGGGCTTTTCCCTCACGCACCTCCTCGATTGTGCCATGGATGGCAAAGTTCTGCGCAGTTCATAAATCTCTCAACTGTGCATGTACAGAATGCTCCGGGCCATTAATGCAGGATTGGGGAGGCACGCTGTTGGGACAACACATATGCAGTAGCCCAGCCAGCGAGATTTTGGAGGAGCACATAATGGAGCAGATTGAGAGGACAGCGAGGGACCTGAAGGACTACAGGTGGCTGGATGAAACCCAGTTCAGTCATTTATATTTATTTTCCTTTCTTTCACTTTAAGTCAGTTAATGAAAACTTTCAGTCAGTGAAACACATATATTAATGTTTACTTAAGGATGCCTTTAAGTCTAAAAATAAAAAAAACGCTTTTACTCACCTAAGGCTTCTACCAGACCCCTGCAGCCGTCCCGTGCCCTCACAGCCACGATCAGATCCTCCAGTCCCCCCGCTGCCAGCTACTTTCACTTCGCCGACAGGCTTACTGCACCGGTCTGGCCATGCGTCTCCTTCTACGTGTTTCCATCCACAATAGCGCCCTGCGCAGGACGCCAGAGCTGTGGAGTCAGAGCAATTTTGGGTACCTGGAGTTGGAGGTTTCATAAACTGAAGATTTGGATGATTTTTGTACCGAGACCAGAGGCGTAGCTAGGGTTTTCAGCGCCCGGGGACAAAGACAGTTTTTGCGCCCCCCCCCTTCCCCCCGCCTCTGGACAGTCCTGCACTGCACAAAAAACTGGCGTTGCCACGCACCAGAATGTGGGCGTGGCTTGGGTGAAGCTATGACAATGACAGAAATTAGATTGTGAGCCCCTCTGAGGACAGTGACTATGTACTCTGTAAAGTGCTGCAGAAGATGTCAGTGCTATATATTGTAAATATAATAAAAATAAATAACAATATGGTAAAGATATAAGATTATGACTATGGTGGGATTAGATTGTGAGCTTCTCTGAGGACAGTCAGTGACATGACTATGTACTCTCTAAAGTGCTGCAGAAGATGTCACTGCTATATGAATACATAATAATAATAATAATAATATGGTAAGACAGACTATGACTATGGTAGGTATTAAGGTGGCCACTAATGATAAAATTTGCTGAACAATTGTTTATGAGCGATCCTTCGTTTGAATGTTCAGAAATACTCGTCACGCTGATGAGATTGGTTAGGAGATTGTTGTCCATTATTGGTCCCAAACAATCATTTCCGATCATTCATACGAAGAATCTTTCATAAACGATTGTTCTGCAAATTATATCATTAATGGCCACCGTTAGATTCTGAGTTCCTCCTGAGGACAGTCAGTGACATGACTATGTACTCTGTAAAGTAGTGCAGGAGATGTCAGAGCTATATTAAATGCAATAAAATCATGGTATCACTGTGGCTATGGTAGGATTAAATTAGTAATTAACTTAAAGAAAGAAGTTAAATTTTATTTACCTAGGGTGTTTTCCAGCCCCCTGTAGTCCTTCAGGTGCCTTGCTGTCCACCAGGTCCATTCTGTGGTGCAGCTGTCACGTCATGGGCTTTTCCCTCACGCACCTCCTCGATTGTGCCATGGATGGCAAAGTTCTGCGCAGTTCATAAATCTCTCAACTGTGCATGTACAGAATGCTCCGGGCCATTAATGCAGGATTGGGGAGGCACGCTGTTGGGACAACACATATGCAGTAGCCCAGCCAGCGAGATTTTGGAGGAGCACATAATGGAGCAGATTGAGAGGACAGCGAGGGACCTGAAGGACTACAGGTGGCTGGATGAAACCCAGTTCAGTCATTTATATTTATTTTCCTTTCTTTCACTTTAAGTCAGTTAATGAAAACTTTCAGTCAGTGAAACACATATATTAATGTTTACTTAAGGATGCCTTTAAGTCTAAAAATAAAAAAAACGCTTTTACTCACCTAAGGCTTCTACCAGACCCCTGCAGCCGTCCCGTGCCCTCACAGCCACGATCAGATCCTCCAGTCCCCCCGCTGCCAGCTACTTTCACTTCGCCGACAGGCTTACTGCACCGGTCTGGCCATGCGTCTCCTTCTACGTGTTTCCATCCACAATAGCGCCCTGCGCAGGACGCCAGAGCTGTGGAGTCAGAGCAATTTTGGGTACCTGGAGTTGGAGGTTTCATAAACTGAAGATTTGGATGATTTTTGTACCGAGACCACAGCCCTGCAGGACGCTACTGCGGACAGGAACGTGTAGGAGGCGCATGGCCTGGCCTGTTGATGAAGTGAAAGTAGCTGGCGGCAGGGACAGGAGGATCCACAAATGAGTGCAAGGGCACAGGACTACTGCAGGGGGCTGGTGGAAGCCCCAGGTGAGCAAAACGGATTTTTTCTTTAGGCTTAAAGAGAGACTGAAGCGAGAATAAATCTCGCTTCAGACCTCAGAGTTAGCAGGGGCATGTGTGCCCCTGCTAAAATGCCGCTATAGCGCGGCTTAACGGGGGTCCCTTCACCCCCAAATCCCCCTCCGTAATGCGGGGGAGCGCTTTCTGGTTGGGGCAGGGCTAACCGCCGCAGCCCTGCCCCACGCGCGTCTGTCAGCGCGTATCTCCGCCTCTCCCCCGCCCCTCTCAGTCTTCCTTCACTGAGAGGGGCGGGGGAGAGGCGGCGATGCGCCGCTGACAGACGCGACTGGAGGCAGGGCTGCAGCCGTTAGCCCTGCCTCCAGGAGCGACCAAGTCTGCGACCAAGTGTCGCAGGGGGGGGTTTGGGGGTCAAGGGACCCCCGTTTAGCGGCGCTATTGCGGCGGTTTAGCAGGGGCACACGTGCCCCTGCTAACTATGAGCTCTGAAGCGAGATTTATTCTCGCTTCAGAGTCTCTTTAAGTATCTTTTTAAGTATCTCATTAAGGTGGCCATACATTTCTTGACTTGGTGGCTGATCGACCATCCTATTCGATAATTATTATCAAATCGGATGAAAATCGGTGCAGCCAAGTGCAAGCCTGATTGACGATGCATGTATGGATCAGACATGCTGCGAGATGTCCGGCCCCCGTGTTTGATCGGGTGTTCGGCGGTAATGGTGTACGATATCAGGACAAGCGAACAAACTCCCGGCGCTGTTCCCCTCCAACGTGCTCCTGTGTGTATTTTTACTTTACCTGTCCTATATTGCCCACCGCACACTGCCCATCCGTCTTTAGCTTCATCCTCTTTCATTTGCGCCTCACACCGGCGGCGTATAGCGTGTGGGTGACGTCACGTGCGCCACACACTAAACGCCTGCAGAGTGTGAAGCCCAAATGGAGGAGCAGAAAACGGAAGACAGATGGCCACTACACAGTGGGCGACATAGGGCAGATAATGTATAAATGCACACACAGGGGGCACATTTATACACTAGAGGGGCAATCAATTGTGAATCGGCCTGTGGTGTATGGGTAAGCGACAGATCTCTCTCTAATCAGGTTTGATTTGAGAGAGATCTGTCTCTGGGTCAAATCTGCCCACCATCGCCAGATGTATGGGCAACTTCACTTTAACAAGACAGCATTAGGACCTTGAAGTCTTATCCCTGCAAGCACCAGCAGGTCCTTATCAGTTCTCCCAGGAGTGGAGGGGGGTAGGGAGAAGTTTTATAGAAAGCTGAATGGCCATATAGCCTGTCTCCCTGCTCTGATCTTCCAGAGCACAGGGGAGGGTGGGGGAGGGGGCGCAGGGGGGCTGCTCTCACACATACACTTGCAGTTACACAGAAGCTGTAGCTGCAGATTCACATACTGTTGCCCATACATTCCCCTCCGGAATCCCCTTCCCCAGCATCAGTGGCTTCACAGGGCTGGCTTGAAGTGCTTCACTTCATCCTGGGAGCGCAGCAGCCGGCTAATGACGTCACACAGACGTCTGTGCAGAAACAAAGTTAAAAGGAAAAAAAAAACCCCCGCAGACACGCTGAGCGGCCTTACCACTGTGAGCAGAGGGAAATATGTACCTTCATGCCTCCTCCACCCTATGTGCCTGTGTGGTCTGTCTCTGCATCTGCAGCCAGTGCAGAGACGACTTGGATGGAGTAGCTACACTCGTCCGTCTCCGCCCCCTCCACAGTCACACTCGCACTTCCCTGCATGCCTTGTGAATGGCTCTTGAAGGCAGCGGCAGAGAAAAGCGATTTTGAAAAAAAAGTAAAGGTGGCTGGGCGCCCTTGGGGGGGTCAGCACCCGGGGGCACATGTCCTACCCCGCCCCCACCAAGCTACGCCCCTGAGTTAGCCTCAATAATGGCATAGCATTGTACAGATAAAAAGTGGGATACAGGTAGGGACATATTGGTAAGGAGTTAGGGAGCATGACTAATAATCAATTGAGCAACTATTTTCAATAGCCAATCAACTGCAGCTAAAGCAAGTATCATTCTGAGAAACATAACCAGGTAACTAAAACAATGGTATGCTAGGATACTAATGCCTCTATATAGTCCAATGAACCCTCTTTTTTAAACACTGCACCCACCATGCAGTGTGTGACAACAGAGGGAGAAAAGCGCTATAGAAATGTTATTGTATTGTATTATTGTATTATATATGACAATTGTAAAGCCATATATGGGAATATGGAGTGCAATTTCACACACCACATTACAGGAATTAAAATGTATTTTCATACTGGTGTAAAATCTGGTTACAAAATGAGTTCAAAGGATGGAAGGTCTCGCTTAACCTCTTGAGGACTGCAGGGCTAAACTCCCCTAGTGACCAGGCCATTTTTAGAAAAAAGGCCACTGTAGCTTTAAGGCCAAGCTGCAGGGCACACAACACAGCACACAAGTGATTCCCCCCCCCCCCCTTTTCTCCCCACCAACAGAGCTCTCTGTTTGTGGGGTCTGATCCCATGTTTATTTTTTTTTGTAATAAATATTTTTGTTTGCGTCTTAAAAAAAAAGAAGCTGTTTCTTTAAACCGCTTCCCTCCCTCCCTCAGTCCCTCCCTCCTTCCAGCCAACCAATCATGGCGATCAGCTCTCATAGACTTCACCCTATGAGAGCCGATAGCTCTCTTGTCCCCCAGGGGGACAGCCGTGTCACACGGCGGTCCCCAGTGCAGTGCTGCTGCTGATCGCAGCGCTGCACCATGTAAATAGACGGCGATCATGCCATCTAACAGTCTCCCAAGCGGCTCCGCCCCCCAAGCAGGAGATGCGCGTGCAGCCTGCGCGCGATCTCCTGCAAAACAGAGCCCCAGGACTTTACGCCAATCGGCGTTAGGCAGTCCTGAGGCTGCCGCCGTGGCCACGCCTATCGGCGTGACGCGGTCGGCAAGAGGTTAAAAAGAACAAGGAGTTTTGAATCAGGATGATATCAATTATTGGGTAACTTAGAAAGAAGGGAGTAAGTTTTCAGCTATGAAGCCTTCCTCAGACTCAATTCCTGTTTTCCTGATAAAGGAATTGAGTCTGAGGAAGGCTTCATAGCTGAAAGTTTACTCATTTTCTTCTAGGTTAGCTAATAAATGGTATCATCCTGATTCAAAACGTTTTGCTTTTACTGATGGCTAACAATACTGTGCAATACTCCACTGCTACTTAAAAAGCACAGTAAAACAAATATGGTTATGTAACGTTTTGCTTTTACTGATGGCTAACAATACTGTGCAATACTCCACTGCTACTTAAAAAGCACAGTAAAACAAATATGGCTATGTAGCCTTTTACCTCTAGGTCCGTAGAAAAGAAAAGTGGACATGAACTGTTACCACAAATGGAGGAATAGGAACAGGCCCAGCCCTAGACTTTTTGCCGCCCGAGGCAATCTTTAAAGAAATCGCCCCCCCCCCCCCAAGCCGTGGGTGTAAGGGGCCGCCGAGCTGGAGGGGATAGCGGGCAGGAAGGGGGTATTTGGCCTAGCGGTGGGGAGGGGGGTCGGACCCCCCCTCCCTCGCCTGGGTCCCCCATCCTCCGCTCCCCTCCAGCTTTAAAAAGTTAAGTTACTGCCGCTATTGTAAGAGGCACGGACGGGGATCACTCACCTTTTCCGCGTTCCAACGTGCGCTCCACTGACGTCACTTCCTGTAACGCCGTCCACTCACAATACAGTGGGCGGCGTAGCAGGAAGTGACGTCAGTGGAGCGCACGCTGGAACGCGGAAGAGGTGAGTGATCCCCGCCCGTGCCTCTTACAATAGCGGCAGCAACTTAACTTTTTAAAGCTGGAGGGGAGCGGAGGACCGGGGACCCAGGTGAGGGAGGGGGGTCCGACTCCCCTCCCCGCCGCTAGGCCCAATACCCCCTTCCTGCCCGCTATCCCCTCCAGCTCGGGCGGCCCCCCACACCCACGGACGGGCGGGTGCCACCCCCCCAGAAGTGTCGCCTGAGGCAAAAGTTTCACCCCGCCTCATGGGTGGACCGGCCCTGAATAGGAAATCTATTACCTGTGTAAGAATGGGCTCTTTTATATTGAGGGTGGTTAAGGAGACACTGAAGTGGAAAAAAATATGATATAATGACTTGTATGTGTAGTACAGGAATAAAACATTAGGAGCAGAGGCATAAGTCTAATATTGTTTCCAGTGCTGGAAGAGTTAAGAAACTCCAGTTGTTATCTATGCAAAAGAACCATTGAGCTCCATGAAATTCAAAGTCGCAGAGAGCTCTGTCTTCTGAAGCTTGTTATCTCAATTGTCAGTCACTGTATTTTCTTTTTCTCTCCAGAGGACGGGTCAATAGTTCACTGGCCTGCTCTGTAAAATCATTTAGAATGCTGAGTAGTGTGTAAACTGCAAATATTAAAGAATGATGCAATGTAAAAAAACACTATATAACGGAAAATAAAAATATGAGAATATTTTCTTTGCTGCTAATTTTCTAGTAATTATCTGTACTACACAACCAATTCATTATATCATAATTTTGTTTCCGCTTCAGTGTCTCTTTAAGGTGTTAAATATCTTACCACATGAAGTAGTTATAGGAGAATCTATAGCTGCTTTTCTAACCTTTAAAGGCATTCCTAGCTATCGTTACTGGGTATAGGTTAATAATACTGTGGTCCAGTGAGGGAGACTGTTTTATTCTTTTGGCTTTTACTTTATCTGGATCAAGGTACAGTGAGGTAGTTGCAGTTGATCAATATATATATTGTCAACCAAGATAACTACCCAACTATATGATTTGTTGATTGATTACAAATTTGAGTAGTGAAAAAAAATGAATTACAATACAAACAATGAATAGAATAGGATTTATGTATAACGGTAAGTTAAAAATGCTGGGCATAATGCTGGTGTAAATAGAAAAGCAAGAAAGGTAGAGCAAACATGCAATCATATCAGCTAACATGCATTATATCCGCTAACATTGCATGTAGTGTAAAAAAAGACTAGAGAAACATAAGTGATATAACAGTTATTTTAGAAATCCTGAAAATTACCTTCAGTATGTTTGGGCTACTTCAAAGAAAAACAACACTAGTCCAGGTTGCAACCACAATGATATAAACATAGCCATGAAAGTTAGAAAATTAATCCAAGTTAACCACTTCGCATCCAGACCTTGTTTTCCCCTTATTGACCAGAGCAGTTGTGACGCTTTAGCGGTGTCCCTTTTTAATCAGCAATAACTTCATCTGTACTCGTGCCACTTAAATTATCTATATATCGTTTTTTTTCAAGACAAACTAAGCTTTCATTGGGGGGTATTGAAATACGATAACAGAGGCGCCAAGCAGAATAAAATTAGTTAAAATTGTTAAAAAGGGGGAAGTGGGTGGACTCACCTCCCTTCTGAAAAAAATGGCCGGACAATGGACAGGTTACTTACAGTCTAAAGTAACATTTATTAGTAACTCCAAAAGTGCAACGCGTTTCACGGGTAACAGTCCCGCTTCTTCAGGCAAACGATTATTTGGAGGGTGCAAAATCAGGTCATGAACCAGGTAGAGCGCCTCTACCTGGTTCATGACCTGATTTTGCACCCTCCAAATAATCGTTTTCCCGAAGAAGAAACTGGACTGTTACCCGTGAAACGCGTTGCACTTTTGGAGTTACTAATAAATGTTACTTTAGACTGTAAGTAACCTGTCCATTGTCCGGCCATTTTTCAGAAGGGAGGTGAGTCCACCCACTTCCCCCTTTTTAACAATTTTAACTAATTTTATTCTGCTTGGCGCCTCTGTTATCGTATTTCAATATCATCTAGTCCACCCTTGGTGGAGGGGTGTATCCCCATTTTCTCCTATTTACAGAGAGCGACTTTTTAACCTGAGCGGGGTCAGGTTACAATTCTCCCCGCCGGCCTTTCCAGTGGTTGCCTTTGTGGCGACCCACCCTTGTGAGTATAATCATCTCATTTATTCACAACAGATCTCTCCATATTAACATACTGCACCATATGGGCTCTCGGTTTCTCCCCCATTTTCAAGCTTCATTGGGGGGTATTTGGGAGGAAGTAAAATGTTCCTCTCTATGCATTTTAATGGGAAAAAGTGGGAAATTTTTTAAAAAATGCATTATTTCTCAATGTTGACCAATTTCTGTTTGGAAATAAAAAGTGTGATTGACATAAAAACATTGCCGCCAGTTAAAGTTGCCCCAGTATAGATATCCAGATGTGTTCCCAGTATCACCGCCTCCCCCAGTATAGCCAGATGTGTCCCCAATATCAGCCCCCCCAGCATAGCCAGATGTGTCCCCTGTGTTTGCCACCCCCAGAATAGATTGACAGATGCACCCCCAGAAATAGTGCCCCTCTTTATAGCCATATGTGTCCCCGGATCAGGATTAACCCCATTATGGCCAGATGTACCCCCAGGATTAGTACTGCCCCCATTATAGCCAAATGTGCCCCCAGTATGTGATTATTGCCCCCCCCAGGTGCCCAGATGCACCAAATTAGTAAATCCCCCCTCCCCTTAGTCAATTAGATTCCCCCCAACAAATATGTAACCCCCCCTTTTATTTATCCTACCCCCCCCCCCCCAGGATTGATAGCCAGATGCCCTCCCCCCATGAGGCAGCCCCCTCCTTGCAGAAATCGTAAAAAAAATCCACCAGCAAGCAGCCTCACTCACCTTACCTCGGTCCTGCGACTATCCTGAAGACTGATCCTCCGATCACCGCTCTGCAGTCAGCCGCATATTGCCGGTAACCCGGGTCCCGGCTTGATGACGTATTTGTGCGCCGAGGGGGACAGATGAAGGATCACTGCAGTTCACTACTACTACTGCAGCGATCGTTCATGGGAGGGGGGTGGACTAATTGGCCAAAAGGGAACATGTTCCCTTCCACCAATTAGTATTGCAGCTGACAGTGCCGGAGGGTGCACTCTAAAGCACACCCGATCGTGCACAGCAGGGCTGCAAGGAGGTCAGTATATCTACGTGGCTGTGGCTTGGAGGGTGCCACAGCTGACGTAGATATACTGTAGTGGTGGGGAAAGTGGTTAAATCCCGAAATTCAATTCCCAAATGACACTCAGTTTATGAATTTTGGCAACAGTTAGCAGATAGGAAAATAAATAGTAGATCAAAACCCATGCAATATAGATGAAAGGCCAAAAGCAAGAAAATGTAATTAAATGGTCAAGAGTTGGAAGATCAAACCAGCATGTGCCACAAGTCCACTCTTCACATTAATACCGTACTGACAATTGAATAGCCTGTGGACCCAGGTGTACGCATGTGCTACCAAAGTAATGAATTGTTGCATGATGGGCAGTGAAGGTCTTCGGAGTCTGCCCACTATCTTAATGCCTGGAGTGTACTGTATGCTGCTGGGAACAGGCGTGGATGTCGTACAGCAATCCCTGAGGTCATAGGACCTAATTCTCTAATGACGGGTAAAAATGAACCTAGTAGCATAGCGTGCATGTGGACATGGCATTCAGATGCCCCTGACTTATACAGGAATGATACATGTTAAATGTAGTAAAAGTGAAATTACCCTTTACAAAGATAAATTCCTGCTAGGACAAAGCTCCCTATTTGCAGTATAGCTAGTGTTTAACTAGCATAGATGACCCTCATGCCTCAAATCCTCTATATTGTACACATTTGTTCTCCTTAGTTAGCCTACAGAATATCTAAAATCTTTGACAGAATGATTCAAGAGCTAATCTGGGGTGAAAAATGATGCCATAATAAATCTGGAATATCTCCAATACCCTAAGGATAACGGTAGCCTTAATATCTGGTTGTATTATTTAGCAGCACAGCTGCAACACTTGTTGGATGGACTGACAGGAATCTAATAGACTCGTCTAAAGTGCAAATTGATATGATTACCAAATTTCACATTATTTATTTGGTTCTGGAGGCAAATAAGCGATTCAGCCTTGTCCCCACATTACCTACATTAGATCGTGCGATAAATGGTAAACAGAAGCACAAACAAGAATAACATACATTGAAAACTGTTTAGGTAGTGGTGGACTTACCTGTGGATTGAAGACACTGTGGGTCTGTTTTAAAAAAGGATCTTAATTAAAAATTACTCCAATTGCTTTTCCAATAACATTTCAATAAAAGTCCTTTTTTTGAAACAGAACCATAGTGTCTTCAATCCAGAAGTAAGTCCACCACGACCTCCTTTTTAAACTGCTTTTAATGTATTTTATACTTGTTGGTGCCTCTGTTTACCATTTATCTCATTGAACATTGTCTACCCTGGGTGGAGGGGTGCCTAACCCTTATTTTTCTGCTATGGAGAGTGTCTTCTTCACCTGATTGGGATAAAGTTTTTTCTCCTTATCAGTTTTTTCTCCCTATCAGCTTTTACAGTGGTTGTCTTTAAGGTGATGCATGTTTGTGAGTATAACTCCATTCTATGCAATTTGACCACTTCCATTAATTTAAATACTACACTATGTTGGGCTTTTGGTTCTCCACATTTTGCATTTTGCTTCAAACCACATTAGATCCTATACAGGAAGTATTGACAAAGGTTACAGAACTTAAGGATATAGCTAGCTATACCAGCTATACCCCCATTTGGAATAATACTGAGTTAACTGAGATATCCTTAGGCAAAAAAGGACAGATAAAGATCTAGCCAAATGGTACCTTTTATTCTGAAACAACCAAATCCACTAAATGATTTAGCCCACCAGGTGGAAATAGAGATTGATAGTGCAGTTCATTTTCGGTATTTGCAATTTTGCCATGCCATTAAAGCACAGCAAAATATGTATAGCTTTAGGCCATATCCTGATTGGATAATACCGCGCCACAAAGTTTACACAATGGTTACCAGTCCTTTCACAATAAACAGTTCATGGGATCGCTGCAGAAAAAATCCAGTCACTGGGTCATATAGTTCAATTGTACTGCTGCGCTCTCCAATCCTGAAATAAAAAACACACTCCACATAGGGCAGTATTGTTCAAGTTCCGTGCCCCCAATTAACACCAGTGTCTTGTGCTCCCCCGGTGTCATACACTCATCCCTTGTCCCCTCTCACTAGATGCTCACCAGATTGTTACCACCTCAGTTTTTCAGGTGGATCTTAAGCATATCAATGTATTAGCTTGTTCCTATAAAGCAAAAAAAGAGCTCCACATAGAGTAGTACAGTTCAAATCAGACAATTCAGGCAATTCAAGTGCTACACACACTCCAATCGTGCAACACCACCCGTTGATCGTGTTCCTGCACCAATTTGCATGCCACACTGCTCACCAGATGCAGCCCACCTACACATACAGGTGGACACTGCGCTTATTACTCCAATTACTTCAACGATCCTCAGTAGTTCAAGCAAGCCTCCAGCAAGGGCTTTCCTTTTTATTTTCACTAAAATTGTTGCTCAAAACATAAAAACAAGAAGACGCATATAGCGTATTACTGACAACAGTGCCTCAGTGCGCAGCCAAATTATTGCACTTACAGCAGCAAAGCGCATCAGGATATACCCTGCGGGCAGGCGTGGAGGCGGAACGGGAGGACGCAGAAGTGTCGGAGCGGACCCGGGAGCCAGACGGATGGGCATTGATATCCACCTGTACGATATGCATATAGAGCTTCAGGAGGCGTAAGTGCAATAATTTGGCTGCGCACTGAGGCACTGTTGTCAGTAATACGCTATATGCGTCTTCTTGTTTTTATGTTTTGAGCAACAATTTTAGTGAAAATAAAAAGGAAAGCCCTTGCTGGAGGCTTGCTTGAACTACTGAGGATCGTTGAAGTAATTGGAGTAATAAGCGCAGTGTCCACCTGTATGTGTAGGTGGGCTGCATCTGGTGAGCAGTGTGGCATGCAAATTGGTGCAGGAACACGATCAACGGGTGGTGTTGCACGATTGGAGTGTGTGTAGCACTTGAATTGCCTGAATTGTCTGATTTGAACTGTACTACTCTATGTGGAGCTCTTTTTTTGCTTTATAGGAACAAGCTAATACATTGATATGCTTAAGATCCACCTGAAAAACTGAGGTGGTAACAATCTGGTGAGCATCTAGTGAGAGGGGACAAGGGATGAGTGTATGACACCGGGGGAGCACAAGACACTGGTGTTAATTGGGGGCACGGAACTTGAACAATACTGCCCTATGTGGAGTGTGTTTTTTATTTCAGGATTGGAGAGCGCAGCAGTACAATTGAACTATTAGGCCATATCCTGTCTTAATTTTTTTGTCTACCGGTAAACACTGGATCTAAAATAGGACTCATAACCTCTATGTTATTTACTATATTTAAGTGCCTACCAAACAAGATTTGAAATGTAGAATGGCTTGAAAATTAACAACTCTAACAGAAGAAGACTGTTGGAAAGTTTTACAGTCACTACCCTCAACAGCATTATGTGCCTCTTAAACATCCTCTTAGCTTAAAATGATAAATATTGTAGCTCCTTCTGAACCTCCAAAAGCCTCCATGGCATTAGTCCCATGGATAATCCTAATTTGTCTTGTTGTAAGAGAGATCATGGAGATTTGATACACATGCTTCAGAAGCGCTATAGAGAATAGACAGAAATACTAAATATTAGATATAATTTTTAAAGTACAAACTTGTTGACCTATCCCATCTTGTGTACTATGCTTACTGGGGCAGGTTGATGCAGCTGAGAAAAATACAGTTCTTAGGGCTGAAAAATTAATACTATTGAGATGAGAGAGACACCCCCTTACATTTGGCTCTTGGTTCAGGTTACCTCAAAGTCGAAACATTCATCTTAGATGGACCTAAATTAGATTTGAAGAGATATGGGACAACTGGCTGCACTCAAGAATTGCTGACCAGTTAATAAAAAAACAACAGGATACTTATCAAGCACATGACAACCAATAAGAGGTACAGAGGAAAGTCGAAGCTTAAAATGATAAATATTGTAGCTCCTTCTGAACCTCCAAAAGCCTTCATGGCATTAGTCCCATGGATAATCCTAATTTGTCTTGTTGTAAGAGAGATCATGGAGATTTGATACACATGCTTCAGAAGCGCTATAGAGAATAGACAGAAATACTAAATATTAGATATAATTTTTAAAGTACAAACTTGTTGACCTATCCCATCTTGTGTACTATGCTTACTGGGGCAGGTTGATGCAGCTGAGAAAAATACAGTTCTTAGGGCTGAAAAATTAATACTATTGAGATGAGAGAGACACCCCCTTACATTTGGCTCTTGGTTCAGGTTACCTCAAAGTCGAAACATTCATCTTAGATGGACCTAAATTAGATTTGAAGAGATATGGGACAACTGGCTGCACTCAAGAATTGCTGACCAGTTAATAAAAAAACAACAGGATACTTATCAAGCACATGACAACCAATAAGAGGTACAGAGGAAAGTCGAAGCTTAAAATGATAAATATTGTAGCTCCTTCTGAACCTCCAAAAGCCTCCATGGCATTAGTCCCATGGATAATCCTAATTTGTCTTGTTGTAAGAGAGATCATGGAGATTTGATACACATGCTTCAGAAGCGCTATAGAGAATAGACAGAAATACTAAATATTAGATAGAATTTTTAAAGTACAAACTTGTTGACCTATCCCATCTTGTGTACTATGCTTACTGGGGCAGGTTGATGCAGCTGAGAAAAATACAGTTCTTAGGGCTGAAAAATTAATACTATTGAGATGAGAGAGACACCCCCTTACATTTGGCTCTTGGTTCAGGTTACCTCAAAGTCGAAACATTCATCTTAGATGGACCTAAATTAGATTTGAAGAGATATGGGACAACTGGCTGCACTCAAGAATTGCTGACCAGTTAATAAAAAAACAACAGGATACTTATCAAGCACATGACAACCAATAAGAGGTACAGAGGAAAGTCGAAGCTTAAAATGATAAATATTGTAGCTCCTTCTGAACCTCCAAAAGCCTCCATGGCATTAGTCCCATGGATAATCCTAATTTGTCTTGTTGTAAGAGAGATCATGGATATTTGATACACATGCTTCAGAAGCGCTATAGAGAATAGACAGAAATACTAAATATTAGATAGAATTTTTAAAGTACAAACTTGTTGACCTATCCCATCTTGTGTACTATGCTTACTGGGGCAGGTTGATGCAGCTGAGAAAAATACAGTTCTTAGGGCTGAAAAATTAATACTATTGAGATGAGAGAGACACCCCCTTACATTTGGCTCTTGGTTCAGGTTACCTCAAAGTCGAAACATTCATCTTAGATGGACCTAAATTAGATTTGAAGAGATATGGGACAACTGGCTGCACTCAAGAATTGCTGACCAGTTAATAAAAAAACAACAGGATACTTATCAAGCACATGACAACCAATAAGAGGTACAGAGGAAAGTCGACGATTGTTTCGCCCACAGGGATTTCTCAAGACCGCTATTTTCTTGAGAAAGCCCTGTTGGCGAAATAATCGTTGACCTTCCTTCGCGCCTCTTATTGATTGTCATATGCCGCATAAGTATCATGTCATTTTTTATTCACAGCTGATTGCATCATGTTCTTAACTCTGTGAAGATGAAAATGAATTAAAGTGTTGGCGTTTATGACGAGTGCCCCTGGATCTTTCATTTTCTTGTTGTACTACATATGGTTTTTGTTCTATCCAGAGGCTGCACCGTCCTTTGAAACTGAAAGTTTTTTTTTTACTTTTTGAGTGGCAAGCAATCATAAGGTGTGCATCAAGCTTTTTTTCTTCTGTTGAATAAATATACTAAAGTACTTACCATTTTTGAACTTACTTGCATTATTCTCTTCTTTCTTTTTTTAAGTAACATTTTTTAAGGTAAGAAGACACAGATGTAGACATTGGAAATAGATTTAAATGGAATAAAAATGTTTTATTGGATAAATATTACATATACTGCATGAGGATTTAGTTCAACAACAAGAATTTGGCTTCCAAAATGGGAGAAATATCATCTGTATCACTAGATGATGGCTGTGACTTTTGTCACAGAACTCTACAAAATGCCACTGTAACAAAAGTGACCTCACAGATATCAAATCATCAGACTTATTCAATGGTCCAAATCAAAGTCAATACTAAGCAATACAGAGTAACAATAGTAAACAGAAATCATACCAATCCAACTTCTATAAAAAGAGATAGAATGAGATAAATTTGATGGACTGCTCCAATCCCTGTGCTTAGTCATTTCATTATTCCATGTCGCACAAAATATAGGCAATGGAAAGCTGCATGGTATGTCTGAAACATGAGCACAGACATGCATCTCTACTGTATTTGTCAAGTAATAAATGTGACACCACTCTCAAACAAAAAGGTCAGCGTCGTAAGCTGCAATTGCATGCAGTCTGTACAGGATCATCATCAGTATCAGTGTATGTTGTACATTTTAGTAATGAAACATACACGTTTGCATTGAAGCAATAAGATTATTTCGTAATCACACCTTTGCTTACTTTAGTGGTTCTATTAATTACTAGCTCAGAAGCTGTATTTCTTCACTTGAGAACACAGTGTGATGTATTTAGAGGGTTTTGTTACTAAAGAGGAATGCATGCATTGTATAAGGCAGCGCCTCCTGGGATACAATTTATAGGCATTTGGTATAGAAGAACGCTATAACAAGTGGCCCATTGTATGCCTTCATTCTGCTTTGCTTTGCAAAAGAGCAGACAGTGGAGGAAGACACTTCTTATTTGTTAAGTATGCTGGCTGCACTGGATTCCCCCCTCGTAATGAGTGACTTGATAGCTGTACGGTATGGGGCTACAACGCAGCACACACACAGAGTTTACTATTTCATTTCATACAAGGGACGACCATCATGTAACACTCAAATGTAGTATATTTTGTTCCTGATCAAACACTGCTATATTTCATTATAGGTTACATCTATGGCTCTTGGTGTAAAGGAAGCCCTTGAGATGTGAAATGACAAAACAGAACATAAAAAGTTGAGATAAATGACAGCTCTCACAGCTGAATTTACTTTAGAAACGTCTATACTTGAAACAGAATAAATTATACATAGAGAAAGGAGGGGGGATCAGCTTTGTATTTGAGTTTAATGTAAATGACATTGGACACCTGGCACTCTCCAAACACTGTGACACTGTGCAGTAGTAAACAGGGATACAATGGTGTTCTTATTCCGAGTGGAGAATCCATCTGCGCACCACAGCACAAAGACAAAAGAGGATTGTTAGCACTTTAAGGCACCTTGATGCTATCATACCACTTGACTGTTTTATTAATTGTTCCATCTGTTAAGTGAGAACTTTCTGACATTGGCTGGTACAGAGAATCGAAACCCCAAAGTCTGCTTCCTATTGGTTCCACATGTGTTTGTATTCATTGTCAGCCAGGAAAGATTCCAGCGAAAAGACAAAGCGCTTCAGATCGATTGCAATATCAGTCATGCAGAGTAGGAGGCGAGACGTGTCATGCCCTCCTTTTACATGCCTGTGTAAGTAAGCTGCCTCCGTGCCATACAGAGGATATAGTGAGGATCAAAGGACTGTAACGTGTAGATTTTCATCTTCTGCTGCATTCTGGTCGATGCAAAATAAACTAAAATGACAGTTAGATGCTTACTTGAGTTGTAAGAGAAAATACATTAAAGCAACTCTATAATTGCTGCAAGGAATGAAACTGTGTGTAAGTTCACATCATACACTCCTGCAACCCTGTTTTATGAAAATGAGTCCCTGGAAGAGCCTGATAACTAAACTTCCAGCCTTGCTTGCTGCTCTATCATACGTACTGGTCGTGCAATCAGATTGGGATGATCCAGCCGTCACCCATCAGGGATTAAATGAACCTAATTTTCTAAAAACAGCACTGCAACACCATGGTATGATTTACTAATTTCCAATAAGAGGCAATGCTAGGAGGAGATGCAGGAAAGTTTTTGTTTTAAATAAACATTGTGAAAATATTCTAGTACAGTAAAACAGACATACCTGTGGTTTTTATGTATTTTATTAAAAATCATCAGTGCTAACCCATAACTTTTTAAATATATTTTCATTGTTTCCTCATGTGTGTTCTTATTTTCTTCTACTGTTTTTTAAATGTACTTTATCCAAATCAAGTGTTGTAAATTCACCATCGTTTTTTTTTACAAATATTTATCATCTTTCCATCTGAGTGCTCTTCTTTCTCTGTAATGCTCTTGGTTGAAGAACTGCAAGCCCACCATGTGCACTCACCGTATTGCTGCTGCAATTGACTGAGAATCCTGGGGCTTATGGTTGCTCAAGTTACAAGATAGAAAAATAGAATAGTCTGACATGATGACAGCACTGTGAAAAGCTGTTGCATTTGTCACAAACCCCAGTTCCATGTCACACCTCTCACAACCTCACTCTGCTCATAATGTAAGAGTGAACAGAGGCGCCAGCAGGATAAAAGGTTCTAAAAGGCTTAAAATCCCTCAGGAGGTGGTGGTGGACTCGCCTCCCCGAAGCAGACAAGATACTGTCAGTTTTATGACAACAGGTTTATTAATATACTCCAAAACAAACAGTGCAACGCGTTTCCATGGGTATGTTCCCGCTTCCTCAGGCAATAAACAGATAGGAGTACACAGTATAGTCTCAAGGTCACGAATAGCGCCTCTGCTCATAGATTTTCCAGTGTTCAGGACTGCAATCTATGTACTATCCTGCTGAGAGTAGGCTAACAGGGCACACACATGCAATCAAATTGCTTGCCACCACATGCCTATACAGCAGTTTTCCCCAACCCTGTCCTCGAGGCCCACCAACAGTGCAAGTTTTGTGGAAATCCACAAAGATAGTTAATCAGCTCTGCTGAGACACTAATTACCCCACCTGTGATTGTGTGTGGTTTCCTGCAAAACATGCACTGTAGGTGGGCCTTGAGGACAGGGTTGGGGAACTCCGTTATACAGGGACATGACCTGAAAAGGAAAAGTTATGCAAAATAACTTTTGTTTAACCCTATGCAATAAATTGCTACAGTAACGCCCAGAAGTGGACTGAATACTGTGTATACTCAGAACAGGAGATATTTAAAATTATTAAATATCATTTATTTCAGAAAAGTAAAAATAGTGCATTAAAAGATTAAAGATAACTTAAAATATTATAATTCAAGATAATTAAAAAAAGTAACAAATAAACAATATAGTGCACAATAAATAAAAAGGAATAACATGAACGATATTACTTACGTTTCTGTCTTTCCAGTCTGTAGGATTACCATAGATGCTGAGGTCCTTTGAGTTCACTGGAATTGGCTTGCTTCAACCTTTCTAAGACTCTGTCTCCAGCTCCACTTCATTTACGCTTTTAGGTACTTCCAAACTGTTAGGGAAGTATTTCTATCATCCACCTATCACCTATCAGCAATGGTTGATCCATTTCAAAATTGAAATACAGTTTGCAAATATTAGTGTCATTTTCATTTAAAGGGAACCTAAACTGAGAAGGATATGGATTTTTCCTTTTAAAATAATACCAGTTGCCTGACTCTCCTGCTGATCCCGTGTCTCTAATACTTGTAGCCACAGCCCCTCAAAAAGCATGCAGATCAAGTGCTCTGACTGAAATCAGACTGGATTAGCTGCAAGCTTGTTTCAGGTGTGTGATTCAGCCACTACTGCAGCCAAAGAGATCAGCAGGACTGCCAGGCAACTGGTATTGTCCAAAAGGAAACATCCATACCCCTCTCACTTTAGGCTTCCTTTAAATTAATTTACAAGTTGTATATTTTTAAAACTGTTATCTACTCATATTTCCCCCATATAGATATGAAACATCAATATAATTTGTTGTTTGGGTTGCTTGATGAATAATTATACCTGCTTGATCTATTTGCTAGACTTAATTAAACACTGATACATGCCTCCATTGTCAGAAGCCACTTACATTTCATACTAGATGCCCTTTCCAAATTGCCCTACACTTCCAGTGAATAACTTGTAAGTATAAGCAGAGTTGGGTTGACAGTACAGTGGGGAACCCTAGAAGACATACAAGTATGACTGTAAATGTGGAATTTTTGTTGGAAATATGTACTGTTATGTTGCATCATTTTATCAAAATTTAGTGAGTATCGCTAAATGATTGGTGGATTACAGTTTGTTGTTGTAGTCACATGCCACACCTATGGCAAGAACTATTTTTTTATAAATCCAGGACCGAATGAATTTACAGTATATAAAAAAAAATATTAAATAGTAAATTATCCTCATAGAAGCCTCCATCAATGATTAAACATGGCTACCTTGTGGAAGTAGGTTTGAATACATTATAGATGTTAATAATTTGCATTGTTTTTTTACCACCTCTGTCAGACCACAACAGCCAATGCAATCCTGTAGACTTTCAATCTTTTAGTGCAATTAAATGGAAACCACAAGGTCATACCAACTAATCCATGCAGCTACTGACCCGATTTCAACCAGTAAAGGATTACTTGCATTTTATTTTAACATTTAAAGCAGAGTAATTACACTAGTTGTGCAGGCTGACTCAAAGTTTTGGGGTAAAGCTGCCCTTTCGCAGGTATCCAACCAACTCTAGACCTCATATCCCAGATCATGGCCTAGAAAATGTATTTAAAAAGCAAGCCCTGTGTACATCCTATAGGCAAGTACAGGTATCTTTTTATTGGACAACAGGAGAACATCATGATCTGATACTTCACTAAATGCCTTTTATCATGCATCTTGTAATTATTCACTCCTGTAACATTCTCTACTTAACTGTCATGTTAAGCCACCTAATTTCACTGCACACAAATGTATCTCAGTTCATTTCTTTTATGTTCTATTGACACTAACAGCAGCAGGGCAATTCTGGTTTATACAGGGTTCTCCAGGTGTTTGCAATTAGCTTTCAGTAGTTATGGGACAGCTAATTCAGTAGGAGACCTTGGGCAAGACTCCTTAACACTGCTACTGCCTATAGCACGTGTCCTAGTGGCTGCAGCTCTGCCGATTTGAGTCCACCAGGAAAAAAGCATGATATAATTGTTATTTGTCTTGCCTTGTCTAATTAAAACATTTACTGGCGTTCTAGCCACTCAAGTCAACCTTGCCAGTGCATTTGAATGGGGAAAGCTGCCTGATATGTCACACACAAATGCAAACTGACGTTTCAATTTTCACACCTAAAATGCAGCCCCCAGTCATGCCATCGTCAGCCGCTGTCTTCAGTTTTTACATCCTGCTGGCAGTAGGGGGCAGTAAAACACACAAAGCTTACATTTTATAGTGTACAAGAGGGAATTCAATGTCTGGATTTATTTATTTTTTACTTGGACCTACAAGAACTTTAGCAAGCTGTAAGAACCTGTATATTGGGGGTTATACTAAGATAGACTGTACAGTCAGCTCTTAGATGTACTAGGTTTAGTTTCTCAAACCATTTATCTTCGTAGCTGGGAAGGAACACAAGTAGAGTTTCCTGAGATGGAGTAAGGTAGTAAATTCATTTTTAATGTATTTGTGAGTGAAAAATGGTATGGCGAGAAATACTTTCTTATAATGTATCAGTTAAATTCATTTCCTCTTGCTAGCGGGACATCCCACTTCAAATACTAAATTTCCCTGTTTCTCATTCATACTAGAACTCGTCATTTTCTCATGTGTCTTCAACTCGCTCTCCAAGCGACTTCAGCTGGATGTGGATACTTAAAATGTCTGGCCGCAGTCCTTGGTTTCAGGAACATGATATTAATTCTCTGCTTTCACCATTATTTGGTGTTTCACTTCATGCAACTTGGCTCTTACATGCTCCATTCTGATCAAGAATTAATTCCAATGGCGCCTGCTGTTTTCTTTCAAGCTTCACTTGCAAACAGAGAAATCCTCAAACTACTGTTGTTCTAAATGCTACACAACATTAAAACTATATTCAGTGAACACTCCGAAAAGAGCCATTTGAAAATAACATAAATCAGCTTGAGCCTTACGGTTAACTGAGCTAACTCCACACAGAGATTTGTATTCAACATATTCTGATAGCAATTAGTAAACACGACGGAGCATGGAATTGCAGACAGATCATTACTGACCGCATCTATGGAGTCAGCCAACCATTGTATAGCACACATGGCCCAGTCTCTTGGCTTTAACAAATGTCAAGGTGGGCACCATGCCACACAAACATATGGGTATGTATGTTAGCAGACTAGGAACAGGTATGGGATTACAAAGAGGAAAAAAATATTCAAGGACAGAATCTCCAGCTGGTTTCAACAATATATATTCCCATGCTTATGATGCTGCTAGAATCTAAGTTTAAATACATTGAAAATAAATTAAAACAAGATCGGTCCTGCTCAGCTAAAGTTATTTCCCACTACAGGATGCCACACGTTAACACAGTTCATGATATCATTTTACTACGTTTAGTTTTAATGTTCATAGTGACACAGCAAGGTTACTTTATCCTGTGTCAGACAAATAATATTAAATGTAAGGTGATAATCAATATTTTTGCCTCATAGATAATAGCAACTATAGTAACTATAAATCCAAATCTTAAACAGTGTCCAACAGCTGATAATGAAACTCAGCATTAGCAGTAGGGAAGGACGGAAATTCCGATTTCCCCAAATGCCGATTTCCATTGCCACGGTATACTGACAGTGATTTTCGATTTTTCCAATTTTCCGATTTCGATCAGAATTCTGCACTGCAGCATACTGAGCCAACTAGCATTTATTTCAATGCTACTCTGATACTGCACTTATCCTATAGTTATCCAATGTTTTCTGTGGTACAATTTCAGTTCTCTGATTGACCTAATTGGTCTGATAATTCAGAGTAATTCCTCTAATTGGCTTAGTCATTCCGAATGCTCTGATTGGCCTACAATTACCGACTAGTATTTCAGATTTCAACGAAAATCCAATTACCGCACTAAGATTTCCAATCTCCGTGATTTTGTTTCTGCGGAATCCGAATGAGCATCACTAACTAGCGGTAACAGGGGTAAAGGACAAACTCACCCTATAAACCAGAAACAAATCCTGTATGTATCCTAACCAACATACACACCAGGGTAACAGATGCGCTCTAAATTAAGTATGTAATATAGTTCAGGTAAGTATCAGTCAATTCACTAGCCTACAGTAAAACTGCCATGCGCATAAGCATTTTTACCAGTAATAACACCAGTACAGAAGTGCTTGTAGCGCAATCAGCACAAAGCAAGCTACATGAGTAACGCCTTTGCCATGATAATGCGCGTTATCCAAGTAACATAATGTACTTTACCATAGCAATGCGAGCACTACCCATGTAGTGCGTTGTTTGCACAACATGCGCTACTGAAGTGGTGTTAGTACCGGTAAAAATGCTTGTGTATGGCAGTTTAACTGTAGATAGTGAATTAACCCTGTATCGGTTTTGAAATACAATAACAATAAATACATTGGTTAGTGCCAGCAACTCTCAACCCACACTGTACGTCAATCATTTGGCATTTGGCTCTGCCTCAGTCTGGTGGGACCTAGCCTTCTTGAGTCTTGACCAGCTAATGTGATTTCAAATCTGGTCTATGACAGGTTTCATTTAATTGATACATGTGTTGATGCCATTGCCAGTGGCATAGCTAAGAAGCTGTGGGCCCCAGTGCAAGTTTAGCATTGGGGCTCCCCCAAGCACTCTATACATAACAATTAATACAGTGCACCAAAACCTGCCAATGGCAACTACAGTGTCAGATGTGCCAGAAGGGGATGGGAAACTGTGTGTTAATGATCACTACTATTCAAATCAACTATATAAGTGAATATTATCAGCACAGGACAATAAAGAGCGAATATTGTGTTTTACGGGGTGGGCCCATCTGGACCCCTCTAGCCCAAGGGCCCCTGATGTGGTCGCTACCTCTGCACCCCCTATTGCTATGCCACTGACCATTGCCAAGCCTGTAAGAAGGTGTCTGCGAGCCATGGAACACATTTCAGGCTTTACTTTAGAAGCTGACTTGAAGTTGAGTTCAAAGAGTTAATTACAGGCTCTCTGGGTATGGCTACAGCTTGGCTCAACTCATCATACTGCTAAGACTACAAAGGAGTTGAGCACAACCACCTATAGGTACATAGCTACAAGCTTGTCCAAGGAGCATCTACATGGGACATTGGTTTGGGCTTTAGTAAAAGACAATTTCATTGAGTGATTAACTAGAAATAAGGTAGCTATTGTAGTGCAGCCCTTGTCACTCAAATTACCTCAGCTGTTACTAATCTTGACTTGTACAGGTCAGTTTCCACAAGAGATGTTTTCCAAGTTAGCATTTTCATGTGCCACTGCCTTTTACTCATGGGACCATTCTTGCACCTATTGATAAGCTAAGTATTACACAGGGGAACAGGTAGCAAGGCAGGTGAAAGTAGTAACAATGCTGAGAGGTACTGATTCACTAAGAGACAGCAACTGCACTAGTTAGTGGTCCTTCTTATTTCAAACTAGTCCCATGGCTTGGATTTCTGTCTCCATTTAGGTAAATTCCTTTTTAATTTAGGTTATTTGTCCACTCATCCTTATTGTGTTGAGAAATGTAATCATTATCGTTTTTTTTCAGGTTAACACCCCATTTAGTTGTTGTTGGTAAGCAGAATAATGTTGAACTTATTGATCTATTCTTGTTGCCCTGGGTTTTCTCGGCTAGCATGTGCTGCAAACTCCACCATTCCTTCCACAAGTCATTATATAGTTTAGTATGCAACACACATTGAAGTTCTGGAATCCTTTCCCAGACATTTTAGAGACAATACACACCTTCACCCATGCACGTAATCAATCAACATCTAAACAATGAGTGTCAGCTGACTTTTGTTAGCTTGAGGAATTGGAATATTTGGACAGTGTTTGGGTGTTTATTTATTTTGTGCTTCATTTGACTTGAAGGACTTGCTTGAAGTGGTAATGTAACATCATCTAGGATGCAAAATGTATCCGATTGAAAGCGGTTATACCATGGCACACATGCACAAATTACCAATATTCTACTATTGGGGGCTGGCTAATACTGATAGCAGAATATTGGTAATTTTACTGATATTCTACCATCACTGTACCTAACCTTCCTTGTACATATCCCTTTCCTACCTACTCCTAACACTAAACTACCCCTATTTACACCTAACATTAACAACCCCCCCCTTCCGGCTATAGCGTAAGTACTGATGTGGGGTTTGGCTACGTAAAAGCTGAACTCCATGCCTCCAATCACTTACCCCACCACCACTATCTGTCCCTCTCCTGCTAATTTCCTACTTTTCCTCTGCTATCTGCCTCTCCAGCAATATTTCTGATGCTTTGGCTATTCTGTCGCCTCTGGTGCCCAAACTGTCCACTAGAAGCCACTATAGCTGCAATTAACATTGTGATCTATGGCGGTACCCAAATATGCAAGTGGTTGCTGGTACTCATTTTTGCTGATTTCATACCATGATCTGGATAAATGAGAACATACATGGCTACTTCAAGTTTATTTTATTCAAGATTATTTGACTGATCTTATTTGTAAGAGAGCCATCATAGAAACCAAACAATTATGCTAAGCTGCAGTAATGCAGGGCAGGCAAATGCGATTTCTATTTCCCTAAGTACAAATACTGTCTTTATTAAGCATCTTTTTAAGATTATTACAATTTCTGTATAATATACAGAATGACGGCTGATTGTAGATGGTGCCAGAAGTTTATAGTAGATTTGTGCCAAAACTGCTGCAATGTAGTGTGAAGGACCTGAGTGTTGCTGCTGGAATAGAAATAAAGGCTTTCCCTTGTAGTAGTCCCAGCTCAGATGAGGTGGGAAAGGGCAATTGTGGTTTGCTTTACCATCATTCATCTACATCAAAATATTGTACCCCATAAGGAATGACACATTTCATACACCCACTGCACCTTGTACATTCCAGTATATCACAGTCACACCATTATACATCCATTCAAAGTTATTAGCACTACTGTTGTTTATATGTTGCTTTCCTGCTCTAGTCGAATGTAACATAAATAGTAGTATGTATTAATCAACAGGCTCTTCAATAGGTATAACTTCTAAAGGCTTTTATGGCAGAGTTGCCATTTATAAGTTTGTGAATCAGGACCTTTGTTACATATGTATAACCTCCAGACTTCAAACACCGAACATTAATTTCCTCAGTCTTAGGTGAGTACTCTGTTCTCTGTTATTTCTGTCACAGATGGGGCATGATTCAATTACACTAATCTGTAGTGTTATGAGCTAGCGATAGTCTAATGCATGCAAATATATATTCGCATGATGTAATTAAGAAACAGTGCCAGGTGAGAAATACCTTGCCAGGCTAGGTGAGAGAAAAAAAATCACTTATAAGAAATTCGAATTAGAATTTATAAAAAAAAAGTTAATGTTTTTTACTTTAAATGTTCTGATGCTCTTTTTAATAGTACAATACGTGATTTTAGATGTGGTATGCATTTTTAATGTCAGAAATAAAAAAAGAAAATAAAAACATTTCACCTGTGATAACTCATATTGCTCAGCTTAGAATAAAATGTCTTTGCATCAAAGTGTATTTATATGTATTTATTTTATTTTTTTAATATCATATTTTGCCTTTTTGTTTTTCTTTTAAAATTCCCCTCAAAACTCATTATCCCTCCCACCTTATATCTCTCCACCCCAAACACACACACACTTCTTCTAACTCCCATGCTAGCTGATTAGCTGATATTGCCAGAATGGTTATGATGGCTGGCATGGGACTTCACTGCCTGAACAATACCAGCCCAGATGTTCCTTGATGTTGGGAGTGGTCTGCAAAAGTAGGGCAATTATCTAATCCCTGGCAAAGCACCTTTCTCCAAGCCAAGGGCAAAGGGCTCATACCCATTCTGGTGACAGGAGAAGTGAGAATAACTACTCCTACAAATGTGGTAATAGACCCTAAGGAGTGACTTACGGTGGAATCTGGAAGCCTCCCAATTGTTTAGAATGAGTATGGGGTACATTAATTGAGTGTAAATAAGAACCTTTAGCACTATATAATTAAATACTTAACTTAAAACAAGTTAAAAAAGAGACTTAAAAAAAAAAGTTCTATTCCATAATGCTCTTGTACATACATGTTTCAAAATGTTATATTCTTCAGGGTTCTTCTTAAAATCTGGACTGAAGACCCCACGATGATTGTCATTTGGCACTAAAGGAAGCAGACTTGTTCTCTGTGAAATGTGTGTGAGGTTTTATAAGAACAATTTGCAAGCAGCTGTTACTAAAATGTGGCTAGGTGCCATTTGAACTATGGTTTAATTGTGTAAAAAAATTACTTTTATCAAAACTAAAAAAACTTAAATTGCCCTCACGTGGAGGACTTAAAGAGAAACTGAAGCGGAAAAAAAATTATGATCTAATGAATTGTAGTGTAATTACTAGAACATTAGTAGCAAAGAAAATATTCTCATATTTTTATTTTCAGTTATATCGGGTTTTTTTTATAACATTGCATCATTCTCTAATATTTACAGTTTACACACTACTCAGCATTTTTAAATAATTTTACAGAGCAGGCCAGTGAAATTTTGAACTGTCCCCTGCAGATAAAAAAAAACAATACAGTTACTGACACTTGAGATAATAAGCTTCAGAAGACAGAGCTCTCTGCGACTTTGAAAGTCATGGAGCCCAATGCCTCTTTTGCATAGATAACAACTGGAGTTTCTTAACTCTTCCTGTACTGGAAACAATATTAGACTTGTGTCTCTGATCCTAATGTTTTATTTCTTAGCTGCACTACACATACAAATCATTATATCATAATTTTTTTTTTAGCTTCAGTGTCTCTTTAAAACTGAACATATAACAAGGATCAGAGTGATCTCCTGCTGTTGCCCCCATTTATTCAGCACCTAAATCCTAATAAGTAAGGTGGAGGATCTCACATATACCTGGGCAGCAGCGGTGAGCTCACCTGAACCTTGTTATATGCTCAGCTTAAAGCCCTTCATTCAAGTACAATTTTAGAATTTACGTTTTAACAAAAGTTATGGTTTTACACAATGGGGTCAATTCATAAAAGGCTGTGCCAAAAAAAAAATCTGGTCAGGAAAATACAGCTTTCGGTATTTAAGACTTTTGTGTGCTAATTCATAAACATTTAACAGGTGTGGTAAAAGTTCAGTGAATTACCGAAGCCCATTGACAAAAACCTTTGTGGTAACAGCAGAAGAGAGTTACAAGCTGTTCCGTGCTGTTCTGTTACAATAGAAGAGGCATCACTAGACCTATTAAGGTCAGGATAGGAGAACATGTAAGTTCCATTAAAGCTGGGAAGAGTTGTACCCGATTAGTGTCAGATATGTGGGAGGCACATGAGAGGAAGAGTAGGGGATTGATATTCGCATGCCTTGAAAAAAATAGACGTTCCAAGAAGAGGAGGTGATAGAGACAAACTGCTCCGCAGAAGAGAAACTTATTTAATCTTACAAACAAACGCAATGTGCCCTGCTGGCCTAAATGATAACATTGAGTTGTCATGCATGCTTGATCCTTAACCCTCAATATATGTTCATAACCTTTTTGAATGATGTACATTTTCTGGGCTCTCCTACTATAAGCGCTGCTGGTGGTGAGATAGCAGTATTTCTAGTGTATGGATATTGTTTTAATGGTTGTATATATTTTTCTCTTTTGTTTCTCAATGTATTCTCCTCCCCTGTTTTCTCCTGATCTCTTCCTCTCTGATCCCTCTTTCCCCAATTCCCCCCCCCTTCCTTTTTGTCCTGTGGTTGATAATGTGCTATTGTTGTAGGTAACACTGTAGCTATTGAGCTGGTCCCTTTAGCTGTTGTCCCCCAGTATCCCTAGTTTTAAATGGGTAAGCGTAGGTGTACACCCTATCACTTTCACTATTAACACTGGGGGGGGGGGAGGAGAGTGTTTGCAGGATTTTCGGGGTTTGCTTTTAGCATACACATTAGGGGAGACAGTTGGTCTGCCCCATTGTTGCATCTGGATGGCTAGTCTAGGGCTAGCTACATGATCGTGGCATCCTCCCACTACGCGTGCGGAATGCGGCAACGCGTATTTCTGTACTCGTTGCTGTCCGCAACAGAGCTAATTGCAGTAGGGAATGCGTCCAAAATTACGCATGGCGGCCGGCCGACTGGTGAGTCATCAAAAACAAAACTAAGTAACCGGAGGATTCCAGAGCGGCTCCGAGGGCACAGGACTGCTGCAGGGGGCTGGTAATAGCCCCAGGTAAGTGAAACTCTTTACCCCCCCCCGTTCAGTTAAGGTTCCCTTTAAGTTAACTCTCCAATCCTTAAAATAAGTCCAGAGTTAAAGACAGGCTGTTAATTAACTGCGTGTGAAAATAAATAACTACAAAGGAGGTAAATTAACTACAGAGGAGGTACATTAACTACAGAGGAGGTAGCTTAAGGAATGAAGAGATAAGATAACTCTCTCACTGTGTGGAGGTAAGTTTTCTCTTGCCTTATTATCTCCAGCATGATTTAGTGAATTGAGGCCATTGTCTTTCTTGTATCCTTAACGCTTGCCAGTCAAACCAGCAGGTGCAGCATTACACAATTATCACATTTTCATTTGTGGTTTTTAATATTTTCCTGTTTAAAAATTTAAGCCACTTTGAAGGACCACTATCACAAAAATGTGTAAAATTGAAAATACATGTGTACACACACGTACAAAATGTTTATTTCACCCAAAGTAAAATGTACTATAAATTACTTTTTTCCTACGTTGCTGCAGCTTACAGTAGAAAGTAAAAATCTGACAGGTTTTGACTAGTCCATCTCCCTATGGATGATTCTCAGCATTACCATTATTCTTTACAAAAGCACTACCTGGAAAGGATACAGTATGTACAAATATGTCGGCCAGCTTCCCTATTCACTAGCACACTATTCTGGCAGTTGGACTGAGCAACTGCCATTCAGTAAGTGCCTTAAAGAAAACCTGAACTGAAAATAAAAGTAAAAACAAGCATACACAAGTCATACTTGCCTCCCATGTAGTCTACTCCTCAATCTCTTTCTCCTCTCCCGCGTCCTGTTTGTTCACTGTGATCAAGGGAATTTTCCGTCCTCCATTTTAAAAAATGATCATTACCCTATAACAGCTTTCTGGTCAGCACACAGTTAAACTGTAACATCGCCCATTTGAGCCATAGGGAAACATTGACATTACCTGGTAGATCAGTTTTCCTCTCAGCTATAACTGACAGCAACTGATATTTTACTGTCAGCAACTGATATATTTCAGATCTGACAAAATATTGTCACAACTGGAAGGGATTATTGTCAGAAGAAAATGGTGAGCTTCTGAGAGGAACTGATGGTGAGGTAACTATGTAATGTTCATTTGAAGTTACCTCATGTGTTTATTTTAAATATTTTTACTCAGTACAGGTTCTCTTTAAAGAGAACCTGAACTGAAAATAAAAAGTCAAAATAACCATACACAGTTTAGACTTACATCCTGTGTAGTCTACTTCTCAATCTCTTTCTCCTCTCCTGTGTCCTGTTTGTCCACTGTGATCAATGGAATTCTCCATCGTCCATTTTAAAAATGGCCACTACCCCATAACAGCTTCCTGGTCAGCACAATGTTACACTGTAATATCGCCCACTTGAGCCATAGGGAAAAATGGACAATACCTTGCATATTCAGTTGTAACTGACAGCTGCTGATGTATAACTGACAGCAACTGGTATATTTCAGTTCTGACAAAATATTGTCAGAATTGGAAGGGATCACTGTAAGAAGAAAATACTGAGCTTCTGAGAGGAACTGACGGTGAGGTTAGTATATAATATTCATTTGCCGCTACGTCATGTTTTTATTTTAAATAATTTTACTCACTTCAGGTTCCCTTTAAAAATAAAGGAAACCATGAGAATCCCCCTAAGGAGTTGGACTAGTCAAAAACCTGTCTAATATGTCAGATTTTTACTGTAAGCAAGAAGAGCATAGTAGAAAGGTAATTTATACTGCATTTTAATCTGGGAGAAATGAACTCCTTAGAAGTATGTGTACACATGTATTTTACATTTTAAATGTTTCATGATTGTGGCCCTATGTTATTTTATTCCTATGTATTAAAAATATCCAGTTATAATACTAAGCATAAGAAATATAAGGAAGGTTAAAAAAAATAAGTGATGCTACTTTGTTATTTGTTCTTAAAGGATACCACAGCCCACAGGCTGTGGTAAAATAAATGCAGCATATGTAGGGGAAAAAAAAGGACATACTCACCGCTCCCCTCGCTCCCAGCCGTCGGGTCCCAGTCGTCTGCTACAGCTCCCGGTACCGGCCGACTCATCTGACTCCTGACCCGGACATACTGCACTGCGCATGCGCAGTATGTCCAATCATCTTCCCTTCTGCCGTCGCATCATGACGGCAGAAGATCGGACACTCCCCCGCCTCCTCCCTGCCCAGCGTGTGCGCTCCACTAATAAAGCTAGCGTGACATGCTAGCTGGAGTCACGCTGGGAGCGGCGATTTGGAGAGAGAGTGGAGGGGGAGTGGGTTGGGATGGACGGGAAGCGGGCACTTTCATAATAAGTGCCCGCTTCCCGTCCATCCCAACTCACTCCCCCTCCACTCTCTCTCCAAATCGCCGCTCCCAGCGTGACTCCAGCTAGCATGTCACGCTAGCTTTATTAGTGGAGCGCACACGCTGGGCAGGGAGGAGGCAGGGGAGTGTCCGATCTTCTGCCGTCATGATGCGACGGCAGAAGGGAAGATGATTGGACATACTGCGCATGCGCAGTGCAGTATGTCCGGGTCAGGGGTCAGATGAGTCAGCCGGTACCGGGAGCTGTAGCAGACGACTGGGACCCGACGGCTGGGAGCGAGGGGAGCGGTGAGTATGTCCTTTTTTTCCCCTACACATGCTGCATTTATTTTATCCTTTAAAGAGAACCTGTACTGAGTAAAATTATTTAAAATAAACACATGAAGTAACTTCAAATGAACATTACATAGTTACCTTGCCATTAGTTCCTCTCAGAAACTCACCATATTCTTCTTACAGTGATCCCTTCAAGTTCTGACATTTTATCAGAACTGAAATATATCAGTTGCTCTCAGTTATATATCAGTTGCTGTCAGTTACAGCTGAGAGGAGAGGAGAACTGATGTGTCCATGTTTCCCTATGGCTCAAGTGGGCGATGTTACAGTTTAACAGTGTGCTGACCAGGAAGCTGTTATGGGGTAATAGCCATTTTCAAAATGGAGGACGGAGAATTCCATTGATCACGGTGGACAAACAGAATGCAGGAGAGGAAAAATAGATTGAGGAGTAGACTACACAGGAGGTAAGTATGACTTGTGTATGTTTATTTTGACTTTTAATTTTCAGTTCAGGTTTTCTTTAAACAGCAATTCCAAACATTACTAGAGAGGGCCTTCAAGATACGTTGTTGATAATATAGGTGTAGATTTTGCTACATCTTTAGTCATTGATATTTTTATTTTTCTATTGAGCAAATAGATGTTATGCCAATACCTCTTGAAGCCCATTTAGAATGCATTACCGATTGCTCATATAATGACTTCCACTCTGCATTTGGCTTCCATGTCATATAGATAGGTATAGATAGGTATTACATTGATTACAGACTTAGTATTCTAATTCATAAAACCAATTAGTAGATAGGTAAGAAAATATACATATCCAAACAAACTAGTGAGTGGCATACATCCAGGGCCTCTCCGGTGTACAGGGAACTAGATGCAGCTGTTGTGTGCCTGGGTGTGCCAGTCTGATAATGTGTAATCATATTTGCATAAATATAAAGAGGAAGGTGTAGCAGGACATAGCTAAACCTACAGTTCCATCACAAATTAAAGGCAATTTTACACTAATTAGGTGTAATTTGTTAAGAACGTCTCCCCAGCCAAGAGGACTCTGATTATGTAATTACAGGACACTGCTTACTGTGGCTTTTTAGGTGGGACAAAGCATACCTGAGGGGGTCTTTATTCACCTCAAGCATATCTAATGAAGCCACAAAAGACAGGTGCCCTGTCAGATAGAAGAAACATACCACAGCACCTGCAGGATATTAACAGTAGCACAGCTTCTAAGAGAGACCAGGTGTCTAATTTAAATTAGGAGCAAACAACATATTTAATCTTTGTTTTCAGATTATTATATCTGCATGTCTGATTTTTGCTTGTTTTATGATATTTGGTCTCATCTTTTTTTTATGTATTGCACATATCTACTGGGGATTGTTGTCCCCAAAACTATTATGTTAATTCTTACTTGATGTAAAAATTGATGCAGTGTATTAACAAATAATTGCTGATTCTGTTTAAAAACATAAAACACAAATGTCAATGTCACAAGTGAGGAAAAAAGCAAAACATTAATTAAGGAATATCTCTATTTTTAAGATAAGCCTAAAACTTTTTATTAAAAACTGGTGAAAAATATAAAAATATACTTAAATAGAGTTAGATAAGGCCACAACAGTGACACCGGTGGCGTAGCTAAGGAGCTGTGGGCCCCGATGCAAGTTTTACAATGGGGCCCCCCAAGCACTCTATACATAACAATTGATATGGCGCACCAAAACCTGCCAAGGACAACCACAGTGTCAGAGGACCTAGAGCCCATTTGTAAACGGGCTTAGGTCTACTAGTATAATATAAATCATTTGTGATTCTCTAATGGTGAGGTATGTAGTGGTAGTTAGAGATAAGGAAAATTTCACGAACGCGAGTTCATTTTTTGAAAGGGGCCACAAGTGTACCCATAGTTAAGCGCAAACATAATCTACACACACTGGCCATTTTATTCGGAACACCTGTTCAATCGTTTGTTAACATAAATAGCTAATCAGCCAATCACATGGCAACAACTCAATGCATTGAGACATTTACACTATGGCTGGCCAAACACGTTCACCAGCGAATGGTTCCCAGCAAATAACAACAACATTTTATGCCACAAATTTTCATGTACAACATCTGCGTTCTTTTTAACATTGAAGTCAATGGCTGCCAACTTTAGTGGTTAATAGCAAAGCCGCCAGGGTATGTTTAGGAGGACAGTGGGAACAAGGGGAATTTTTTTCAAAAAGACCTTATCAAAAATCGATTATAAAGTTATGATAGGAAAAATGTTTGTTTTAAACGCGGTTACCGTATATACTCATGTATAAGCTAAGTTTTTGGGGTCCAAAAAAGTTCCAAAATGCAACACCCCTCCCCCCTTTCTCTGTATACCACCACCTGCCATAGGCATGCTGTGGTAAAGTTGTGCGGCAGCCCTCCCCCCCCCCCCCCCCCGAGCATGTTTTGCCATAGTAATGGCGCACACAATGACCAGTGACTGTTGAAATTTGATTTTTATGGTTACAATCTCTGTTCAAGAGGATCCCTGGTGGTACGCTGTGTCCCAAGCTCTGGTCAGCGCACCACTGCTCCTGACAAAATGGGGGAGAGCATTGCGAGGGGACAAGTCACCTTTTCATTTCTTTTTTCCAAGCTAAACAAATCCAGTTTGTCCAACCTTTCTTGATAATTGTGACCTTCTACCCCTAATTTAGTTGCCCACCTTTGTACCCGTTTTAGAAGGTCAGTGTCCTTTTAGTATGGTGGCCAAAATTGCATCCACTACTCTAGATGTGGCGTTTCATGTATCTCAGAATCTTATTTTCGTTAGCTGCTGCTGATTGACATTGCATATGGTTACTTAATTTGTTATCATCCAGTATTCCCAAGTCCTTCTCCAAGTCTTATGTTCCCAGATGTATGCAATTTACTGTAGATGGTGCTTTAATCTTGGCCTGTCCAAGGTGCATGACTTTACATTTATCAACATTCAATTTCATCAACCGTATGCCTGCCCATATGGCCATGTTGTCAAGATCTTATTCTAGTATGTTGCTATCCAGCTTAGTGTTGATAATTATGCATAATGTTGTATCATCTGTAAAGATTGAAACATTCTTTGTATTCTTGTATTCTGTCTACTAAATTATTAATAAATACATTGAAAATAATTGGATCTAGTTCTGACCCTACTGTATGACCTCAGCAAAGTTAATCAAAATCTCTATATGAAAGGCTGTTAATCAGACACTTAAACATTATTTAAATAAAATAAAAATATTATTTAAATATGAATTAAAGTCAAGCAACATATGATGCTACTGTATATGGATACAGTGGCCTATAACCAAACACAAAACTTAACACCACAATTTATGAAAGCATTCCTGTTGTTTAGTGTACATTATAAAAATTACCTGTGGAAACAAACTTTTTAAACTGAATAATCCTTTTGTAGCTGTGCCTGCTGTAACTCTGTAGCCTTCCATACAGTGGGGTAGCTAAGGAGCTATGGGCCCCGGTGCAACTTGCCAAGGACAGCCACAGTACTAGAGGTGCAAGAAGGGATGGCGAACAACTTGTTTAGGATTACAACTATCTAAAGCTTTCATAGAAGTGATTATTACCAGCACAGGACCAATAGAGAGCTAATAGTGCTGTTGAGGCAGGTACGCTCGGGCCCCTTAGGCCCAAGGGTCCCGATGCGGTCGCAACCTCTGCATCCCCTATTGCTACGACACTGCTTCCATACAGGTTTAAGACCTTTAGAGTCTAATATTTCTGCTGCCTAAGATGAGGGCTAACAACAACTTTCTGGGAGCTATAAAGTCCCACCTCAGAACACCACTGTAATTCAGAAGAAGTTGCAGCAGAGGCTATTCTTTGTGCACCAACTGCAAAAATTTGAAATCCCACGTGAACTGCTCATCAGCTTTTACACTGCTACAGTCCATCCATCCTTTGCTCCTCCCTCACCGTCTAGTATGTAGGGGCAACCAACAGCGTCAAATACAAACTCCATAGAGTAATTAGGACTGTGGAAAAGATCATAGGAGCACCCCTGACATCTCTAGATCCCCTCCACACTGCTAGAATGAGGACAAGGGCCTCCTGGATTTAGCATGACCCCTCCCACCCAGGCAGTTGCTTCTTCAAGATCCTCCCATCAGGCCCCCGCCTCAGAGCAATCCCCCCCCCCCCCAAACTATATAAACGGCAGAGTGCTGTCTGGGAGTGAATATTTGTTCCTTCTGTGTTTGGTAAGTTGAGGGGTTCAGCGGGGGAGAGTTCCTGGTGGTGGCAGCTCCGGGGCTCAATTGTGGTCCCTCACTTTTGTGTTGCATGCAGATCTGTTATGTGCACCAGTGTTTGCACCCACCAGAACCACCAGGCGCAAGAGCACATTCTTCCCCCAGGCAGTCCTCAAACTGAACTCCGGTCCCGGTCCTCACTGCCAGGTCAGCCCAGCTGCAGTACTCTAGTCCCTTGGACAGCATTATTCCCAAGACACCTACCACGAACTTCCACTTACTCTGACTGAGAACTGGCCCCACACCCTAGCTGTTTAGAGTTGCTTGTCCCTCTTTCTCAGAATGTATGCTTTTGATGCATGTATCATTGTACAATTCCCATGTATGTCTGTCCTATGTACTACTGCCATTGCCATGTGTTCCACAAACAATTATGGGTACGTCATTCGGTGTCTTGGCGTATAAAGGCGATTCTCATTCTTTTTATATAGATACACAGTTTCTACTGTAATGCCAGGATTGTAGTAAATGTTATCACTCATCTTTTGTTCTTTATACATCGTGTGTCACATGAAGACATCTGATTAAACCACTCATCAGCTGACTCCACAGACGAGAAACAGCAAAAAGAAATCTGAATGCCTATCCAAGCATATGTGGCCCACGAAGATGTTTTCTGCCCAGCATTTTGCTTCTATACATCATTTATGTCATCATGATTGCTATTAGAAATTGCCTTATTTAATGTCTTGTTTACTTGGGCTTTAAAGTTTACCTGAGAAGAAGGAAAAAATAGTTTTATAAATACCTGGGGTTTCCTCCAGCCCCCTCTGCGCAGATCGCTCCCTCGTCACGTTCCTCCGCCTCTTGCAGCCTCCGCAATCTGGCAAGTCGGGGCCAGTCAGCTCAGATGCAGTGCGGCTAAGCGTGCTCCTCTGTCTCACTCCCGCAGTAGCACTGCACAGAGGAGAGTGCCCCGGCGACTGAAGCGCGATGGGGAAACCCCCAGTTTGTGGAGGCTGCAGGTAGTGGAGGAGGACAGCGAGGGACTAATCAGCATGATGAAGGATATGTAGAAAACTTTTTTTATTCCATGATCTCAGGTTTCCTTTAAAACCATTTTTAATATTAATAAGGCATTTAGAAGTATTAATAAGGCATTTAGAAGTATAACTACAGAGCACAGGACCCTATGGAAACATATTGATAAGGCCCCTGGCCTGAGACTCACATGAGTGATAGCACTCTCCCCCTTAGATATGAATACATATTTAATTCTCTTTTTCTCCTAGGTGATATTTTCACACCTTATCAATAAAATGTCTACTAATGCCAGTAAGCAAAAACAATACTTGGATACTTTTTTTTTCACCTACTTTTTTTGTACTTTTTCAATTGCACAGTGCTGAAAAGTTATTTTAAAGTGAAAAAGAAAAAATATCTCCCAGGAGAAAAATAGGAGAAAAGTGGTGAATTACATTTGGCCCATGGTAGCATACATTTGAGAAAAACTATGTTCTAATTTAGGTGCAGCGCTAAACGAAAAAACCTTCCCCAGACAACTAATAGCCCTCCCCAAGCGCCTAATAACCCTTCCCACTCGCGCCTTCTACTGGTAGCTGCAGTTCCCATAGCGGGTGGCCCCAGTGCCTGCCATATAGAGGGTACCCATTTTTGGCCTTGCTACCATTAACTTCTCCGCCATGATAACCGACTTTTAATTATAACATGCAATGCATAAAAAACATGTAGAAGCAGGTCTGAAACCAGCAGCCCTTTATTGTGGTGCACTTATAAAGCTTACATAAGAGGCACACTCATAAAATTGGGAGCTATAAACAAAAAAATATATAACTCAGAAGTTACAGACTTACTCCTAAGGATAACTCTGTTGGAGCAGGTCCATAAAAAATCCTTGTCTCCATCCCAAGAGAAGGATCTTTTTTCTCTACGTCACAAACTTAGGCTACTGCTCCTCCAACAATATGATTATAATCTTCAAAAAGCTAAATTAATAAACTACTCACAGCATAATAAGGCTAGTTCTTTTCTAGCCAAAAAAATTAAAGGGAAACAAATCAAGTCCAAAATCCAGTTCCTCACCAACCCAAAAAATGGAGTCAAAACTTCTAACCCCAAAGAGATAGCAGATATATTTAGCGAATACTATCAGGACTTATACAACTTGCACTCAGACCTCGCAACACCCCAACCCACCCAATTGAGAATAGAAAAATTCTTAGCCCCTCTGAAACTCCCCTCCTTATCAACATCCCAATTAGTGGCCTTGAACAAAGATATAAATCACCAGGAAATTCTAAAAGTAATTGAATCTTCCCCCCGGGGGAAAACACCCGGCTCAGACGGTTACACTAACGAATTCTACAAGTGCTTTCACCAGAGCACGGTACCTCTTCTTGCTCAGGTTTTTAATGAATTCAAAACCTCAGGAGTTATTCCGAGTGAGTTCTTACACGCTACGATAAGTGTACTATCAAAGGAGGGAAAAGATAGCTCAACACCTGCTGGTTTCAGACCTATATCCCTCTTGAACGCGGATATAAAAATTTATGCTAAATTGCTTTCGAGGCGTCTGTTGGAGATTCTCCCAGAGCTAACCAATCCCGACCAGGTGGGCTTTACAAAAGGGAGGGTGGCTGGAGACGGCTCGAGAATAATAATAAACATACTGGACAACCTGGACTCCTGTCGAACGCCTTCTCTTCTCCTAACATTGGACGCCGAGAAGGCATTCGACAGGGTCCACTGGGGCTTCTTGAGACAAACCCTAATCAAATTCGGATTCGTAGGTTATATCCTCAACGCAATAATGGCTTTGTATACACTTCCTTCTGCGAAGGTCAATGCGGCAGGGTTTCTCTCTAAAACATTCCAAATCAGCAACGGCACCCGCCAGGGGTGCCCACTATCCCCATTAATTTTTGTTTTAATAATGGAGACCCTAGCGGAATACATCAGAACCAACGATAAGATCAAAGGTGTTACCATCGGCCCAACACAGCACAAGGTCGGTCTATTCGCCGACGATGTGATACTACCATTGACAGACCCCCTAAATTCCTTGAAAGAAGTAACTCATGCCCTTCAGACCTTCGCAGAAGTCTCCTACTATAAAGTAAATCAAGCCAAGTCACATATGCTAGCAATACACATCCCCAATCCACTTAAGAAAGAGATATCAGCTAGATTCCCCTTCCCCTGTGCCAAGAAATCTGTTACTTACTTGGGCATCCAAATCCCTAACTCCCCTAAGGAATTATTTAAAGCAAACTATATCCCACTCCTTGCAAAGATGAAACAAGAAACTGAAGCATTAGGGAAACACGAACTCTCATGGGCAGGCAGGCTTAATACCCTTAAAATGTTCACTCTTCCTAAGATACTCTATTATTTTAGGACAGTCCCTTGTATAGTTAAAAAGACCTTCTTTCTCGAAGCCAAACGAAATATGACAAAATACCTATGGGCAGGTAAAAGACCAAGAGTAGCGTTTCCTGCTCTCACAACACTAAAGCATAACGGAGGAATGGGAGTCCCAGGCTTAGAAACCTACTACTCAGCAACTATTCTGGACATGGCCCGTTTCTGGTGGTCCAATAAGACTTACAAACACTGGGCTCAAATTGAACAGCACCCGGCACGCCAATCTCTCAGATCATTACTGACTTACCGCATAATGGGTCTACCCACGCCAAAATCCCAAGCAGAAACAATACAAACAACCTTCAAAGAATGGCAAAGGTGTATCCTCCCCCCACATGATGACCCTTTAAACCCACCCCTACAAGTCGGCTTAGATCTAGTCGCACCTCTAATAAGGGATATCTCCTTCTCCCAATGGGAAAGTAGAAGCATCTGGGATGGAGAGACCTTGAAAGATTTTGCGGACATACAAAAACAATACACCTTACCTAATAACCAAATATTCACCTATCTAAGACTAAAACACTGGACCGCCACAAATAGACCCAAACTTCCAAAACTACCCTTCAAAACACTTTTATTATTAAACAACTCATCCACTAATAAAAGGGGCATGTCTAAATGGTACAAATTTATTATGGAAAAAAATAGTAACGCACTAACAAAATATATCAAATCGTGGGAACTCGACTTAAGCATTAATATATCCACCCAACAAGTCCGAATGGCATTCAAATCAGCCTCTAGACTCTCTAAATGCATATCTCACTGGGAGCTATTACAAAAAATCTTCCTGAAATGGTATGTTACGCCTAGGAAACTGGCGACCTTCGACCCCACTTGTTCGAGTCAGTGTTGGCGTAATTGCGGCAAAATAGGAACCCTCATTCACACCCTATGGGAGTGTCCTAAAATAAAGGTCTTTTGGCTAAAAGTTCAGTCACTAATACAAGCTATTACAAAGACAACCAACGCACTGCCCTCACCACTAGCACTGCTAAATGTAGGAATGGATGAGATAGACCCGATGCATAGACCAATTACTTTTCATATACTGGCGGCAGCTAGGTCCCTAATCCTCCAAAATTGGAAATCCGAGGATAGCCCACATCTGGCACAACTTAAATGCCTCTGTGAGCAAAACATTCTACTTGAGCACAGGATCAGATCCAGATGTCCAACCTCATCGTTGTCATTATTTTCCCTCCCCCCCTGGCCAGATGGATAGTATAAAAGGCCCACCCGATCCTTGGCTTCCCATTAAAACTCTTAGGTTTTCCTACAATCTCTTAATAAATAGATAGCCAATAATGTGGGACACCAACTTTGACAAATCCTAGAACACACCTCTAAACGACCACAACGGGAGAGGTGAACCTGTGGAACAGCTAGTTAGAAGTTAAAATGGCAGTGAGTACATGTTTGTTTGTTTGTTATTGTGTTTGTAGTAATTCTGTTTCAGACTGTACGGCCCATAGGACACTAGAGAACAACACTAGATCAAGGACCCTAGCACTTCACAGCAAGGTTAACAATTACATAAGTGCAACCCATTAAAAACCCACTACGATAAATAAAAGCTCAAGAACAGTTAACCGGTCTCTGAACCTTGTATAGCTGCCTCTCCCTGTACGCTGGTACAGACTAGGAGTGGTAAGCACGGCGTTAAGATTAAATATCGTTATAATGACCCATTTAGAACAAGCCCTGGATATCCATCTCAAGGTCTTTAACCTAGATTGAGGGGTCGCAGTTTGGTAGATGTCTTATAGATGTTACTAGATGTTTTTTCTTGTCTGTAATAATATATATTGTATCTACTGTTTTTGCAATATGATATTGACGCTGTACATTAAAAGAAAACCTCAATAAAACATGTTTAATACAAAAAAAAACAAAAAACATGTAGAAGCAAAATTGATATTAGACAAGCTCGTGTGAGTTTGAGTTGAGAATTTTTCTCTGCATGCAGACACTTGAGTGACTCACATATTACTAATCAGCTCATACCATTCCTGTGCAACAGCGTCCCTTATATAACTAGATATTGCCGCCCTTGTTTACAAATATGCATAGTATTTTAAGGCTGGTGTACAAAAACCTTGAATACAGGAAAATTAAGAAAATTAAAAAGTCATATCATTTTTCATTTTCTATGTTATGGTAGAACAACAAGTCTGATTTCTCTAGCAAATACTTTGGAAAATACTAACTTCAGTCTCATAGTAGTGTTTGACAATTAAAAGCAATTGGTGTACAGCAGAAGGCTGAACATTCTAAAATCTATTATTGTTAAAGTCATTACTGTGATTGTGAAATGAGGACAAAATTACCTTAGGCAAAAATCTGCAACTTATACTTTTATTATTCACTTGTAAATGTTATTGTTCCCGATGGTATCAATAAATACAGTGAATGTTTTTTTTTTCAGCCATAGACATGCCTCTTTGCCTGTGGAGAAATATTTATAGAAAAAGATAGTTAATGTATAGAAAAAGGACAAGCTATTGACTACAGATTGCTGCACTAATATAAATCATTCAGCTACAATAGAGTCAATGCCACTATGGTTTGCAATTGCTCCCAGTGGGAATTGATAATTAAATTACAAACAATAGTTAAGATTTCCATTAAGATTTATTGCATGACAGTGGATTTCTTTGAACATCGTTAAATGGATATAACAAGTAGTAAATGCTGGAGTAGATTAAGCAGTGTTGCATAGTTATGTGTGTGTGTTAGGTGTGCTCAATATGCTACAATAGCTATAAGATATTTTGACTTTTTTATATTCTGTGTCATTTCTTATTTTGGGATGGAAAATTAATTAGTTTATTGTGCCTTTAAGCTATACAATAAGAAACATGAACAGCACCATTAGGTTCATAGCTATATCATAGTTTGTAGAGCTGAGGCTTGCCCTACATTGGGAGCTTTATACTTTTGGATTGTGGCTTTACATTTGTGTATTTGATTTTAAATATTCTTTCCCTGACAGCTGTGCTTTCTCTGTGAAACTCTTTGGATGTATACATGAGTCACCTTATCTCCATTTGTATTTAAAGAGTGAGAGAGGACATACTGTATATACTTGAGTATAAGCTGAGATTTTGGGTCCAAAAAAAGTGGGCCAAAAGTGAGAGTCTCGGCTTATACTCGAGTCATGTGTTTTAAGTGCATGATAGCTGTGTCCCCGAGTGCCTCCCCATCATATTAATGGTCCTGCTACCATTTATGTGAGCGACGTGTGCTCCCCCGTGTCTCTTCCCCAAGCCAGTGCAGAGTGGTATGTTCTGGTCGCGGCAATATGCAGAGCGTATATGTGCCTCCTTGTCCCCCGTCATATGCTTGCAGAATAATGCAGATTAATGTTCTGGCTACCTTATGTGAGTACCGCATTCTCCCCCCGAGTCTCTCCTCCAAACCAGAGCAGAGCGTATGTCCTGGTCCCGTCATCTATATGCTCTGCATATTGCAGGGACCAGAGCATACCACTCTGCCCTGGCTTGGGGTAGAGACTCGGGGGAGCACTCACACTCACATAAATGGTAGCCGGACCATTATTCCACGCTGGTATATGGCTGTGGTGGCACTCGGGATACACAGATGTAATGGACTCGGGGGCACTAAGGGGATGCATATGTCACGTATGGGGAGGAGGGACTCATGGGACACAAGCAAAATTAGTATATCAGTAATCTTAGAGGAGTTTTAACACTTTCACTAGTTGTATGACAGAGTGTAAATGGGAAGGTTGAGCCCAGGAACCTTATAAAAACACACATTTACCAACCCAATATTCCAGCCAGTGTTATTATAATGTAAGATGAAGACAGGTGCCCACTGCTGAATTCTATAATAAACATAACAGTCATAACACTGTTTATCTGGCATAAAATACCTGAATACACCAGTAACCTATATCTTCTGCGGAAGATGCTGGGGTCAGATTCCCGGGTTATGGGTCAGAGGGTCTCCTTGGGTGTTGCATTTCCTACTCCCGACTTATACTTGGGTCATTAATTTTTTCATTCATTTTTTCCATTTTTTTAAGGTAAAAGTTGGGGGGTCAGTTTATACTCGAGTATATACAGTAACTGATATGTAGATTTATCACTAAATGTCCACAATTGTAGGCGCATTTGATATGTAACTGATCCAGGTTTAACTGTGAGAGTGCATGTTTGTATTAGCATTTACATTACTCTCAGAAACGGTTAATGTTAACTCGGGATGACAAGCCCTGGTCGGAGGAGGACTTATCAGCCCTGCAACATTTGCAGGAGCTGGAGTCAGAGAGTTCGGTTCACCCTGATGACACAGAATTGGTCCCTTTTGGGTGGGGCCCTCGCTTCTTCATTCCCCGGCTGGAAGATGTCGGCCTGAGAAATAGATCACGGAAATTTCCCCCGTTTAGCTTAAGTCCGAACCTTAAAACATTCATTGATGTTGTAGAAAAAGATCTAGTGAAATTGAAGGGCGACAGGTCGTCCGTGGACAACTTGGAAAGGGATGAACGTGAGACACTTAATGAATTAATGAAAAATAGGAGATGGATCGTTAAGCCGTCAGATAAGGGGGGCGACGTTGTCATTATGTCTGTAGATTTATACAGAAACATGTGTCTGGATATTCTCAGGAAACGTGAATGTTATGTGAGGGTCTCGGCGTCCAGGGTCACCATATGTCAGCGCAAGCTGTTTTCAATCATAGATGAGGCAGTCATCAGGAATGTAATAGATGACAATACAGCGCAATTTTTAAAGGTTGTGAGTCCTATATGCCCCACCTTTTATGCGCTACCAAAGGTGCATAAGAAGTTGGATAAACCTCCGGGCCGCCCAATTGTTTCGGGACGGGGTTCGCTGACCGAGAAAATCAGTGTTTATATAGACCGTTTTTTGCAACCGCATGTGCAGGCGCTGCCTTCATACATTCGGGATACATCCCATCTTTTGCGCGTTTTAGACGGATTGCAGCTGCCTATGGGGATGCTATTGGTGGCCTTGGACGTGGAGGCCCTCTATTCAAGTATTCCGCATGAACTTGGAGGACGGGCAGTGGGTATATTTTTGAGTGAGCTTGGTATACAGTGCACTGCGCACAGCGAGTTCCTATTAACTTTGCTGGAGTTTCTGTTGACTAATAATATTTTTATCTTTGAGGGCTCACACTACCTCCAGGTGCAGGGGGCAGCGATGGGGACGACTTGTGCCCCGTCGTATGCAAACCTGTACCTGGGGGAGTGGGAGCGTCGGATTTTTGCGAATGATGGTCTCTCGATGTACCTGTGCCACATTTTGGCGTGGCACAGGTACATCGATGACATCATCATGTTTTGGACAGGAGGAGGTCCCCTTCTAGAGAAGTTTGTAAAGACGTTGAATGAAAATTCCAGCAATTTGAGATTTACTATGGAGTTTAGCCCCTCAGAGGTCCCCTTCCTCGATATCTCCATCCGAATAGATGGGGATGGCCAATTGGCGACACGCCTATATAGGAAGGATACCGCAACTAATTCACTCCTTAGAGCGGATAGCTTTCACCCCTCGCATACTGTGAGGGGTATTCCCACTGGCCAATACTTGCGGATAAGACGCAATTGTTCTGAAGATGCGGCCTTTAAGGAAGAGGCTAATATCTTGAGGAGGAGATTCAGGGAGAGGGGATACCCGGAGGGCACTCTGAAAAAAGCCTTCAGAAGAGCGGATGCCAGTGCACGAGCCTCTTTGCTCACCACTGGCTCCCGGTCGAAGGATGATGCTGGACAAACTGTGCGCTTCTGTACTAGATATTCAGCTCAACACTCCAAAATTGCCCACATTATCGAGAAACACTGGCACATTTTGGCCAATGATTCCAGATTGAATAATATTATTCCTATCAAACCGCTGTTTTCTTTTAGACGGGCTCCTTCACTGAGGGATAGGGTGGATGATAGCCACTTTTTGGACCCTTCCATTGGATCCAAACATTGTAAAGTGACGGGCACCTACACCTTTGGTGGCTGCACCATGTGCAGGTATATACAGGTGGGGAAAAGTGTTGGGCTACCGGATGGTAGAGACTGGGAATTGGCACACTATGTTAACTGCAACACCACTTTAGTGGTGTATCTGCTTTTGTGCCCCTGTGGTGCATTCTATATAGGTAAAACCAAACGTGAGCTACGTTCACAGATCTCTGATCATGTGACTAACATTAAAAGTAAAAGCCTTTCCAGTCTCACCCCCGTGGCCAGACACTTTAAAACCATGCATGCTGGCAGTCCCACCGCTATGCGATTTGTGGGCCTAGATCGGATCCATGCCTCCATTAGAGGTGGGGACATGGATCGTTTATTACTACAAAAGGAGTCATGCTGGATTTTCGATTTGGAGGCTACCAAGCCCCCTGGTCTGAATGAGCATACCAGCTATGCCCCATTTTTACCACTTTGATGGGCAAACGGGATCCTTAGCTTTCCTGTGTATTTGTGAAGATACCCTGCGGACCCCGTGGATGAGGGGTTTCCCGCTGCGCATCGCCAGACGCTCATCAGTGTAACTATGGTATTGGCATTGCCATTTATGGGTTGATCTATGCCCTCCTACCAGGATAGTGTAGATGCGCGACCTGCATTGATGCAGGTCGCGATTTATGTTTAGCCCCTGGGTGTTTAAATAAATAAAGTTGGGATGCTTCTATCGCCACTATGTGACAAGATGAGTTTGTTGGTTATTTGAGACTCAAAATCTAATGTTTATATGTTGTATTGAGGTTTGATTTGGGATTTGTTTACCTGGTTGCCCCTGGTTTGCTCCCCTTCCTGGTCTGGCCTGGGCTGGTGCGGTGCTTGTCCTCGTCTGCCCCCCCCCCCGGCGGCGTGTCTGGGAGGGGGGCGGGGCCTGGTGGACGCGCCGTGTTGGTTGCTTAGCGGCCTTCGCGTGGTGTCTGCCTGCCCTGCCCCGCCGCCCGGCGGGTGTTCGGGTGGGTGGGCAGGGCTGTGCTGACGCTTCGGGCAGGTGATTGGTGCCTGCCCGTGGTGTCGGCTGGCTCCGCCCTCCCGCCCAGCATTGGCCGCCGGGGGGGGGCGGGCGTGGCTTGGCCTCTCTGCTCTCGTCAGGTCTTGGGGGGAATAAATAGGAGGTGACACAGGAAGTGTTATACCTCCAGAGGAAGCCGGAAGTCCGGCGAAACCGGTCGAGGACGCATGTGCTGCGTCTCGGCCTCCCCGCATCACTCACCTGGTACTTGCCTGCCCACTTGGCCGTACACTTTGGCACCAAGCTCACCCGGCGACCCTACTCAGCATCCAGCCCATCAGCTCAAGTCGGAGACCATCCTGCGGGGACTACCCAGCCACAGGAAATGTAAGCCGTCCAGTGGGCAACTACTGGCTGATCCCAGAGAGGAATCGCAGTACATGTAAGAGCTATCTATGCTGCTGAAGGCTTGCTTGCTACACTGCTTATGCTGTTACTAACCCAATTGAACTGTGCTGAGGCTACGTGATATGCATACATTACCCTAGGTGGGGAATATGAATGTATGGATGCCTTTTGTTGCTGGGCAAACTAAAAGTCTATGACGCTGTGGTTTGTTATTCCTGCTGGATTTCTCTGTCCTAATGCCTTTAGAGACTGACATGGTCCTGGCTCATATACCTCTTGGCTGTTTGCTCCTATGCGTGAGGCATATACTGTGAACACATCAATAGCTTTCAATACTGCTGGAAGATATTGTATCATCATTGAACTGATCGTCTGTCCAATAATTGGAGCTTTGGTCTCGATTGGGATGACTTGGTCTCCCTTCTGGTTCACGACCCAATATCAATGTGTGGACCAGATGTAACTACTCGCTGATTGGACATTAAGAGTCTGAGCTCAGACGGCTACAATAGCAATAGAGTTTCTGCAGTGGGGTAGGTGCACATGCTTCACTGCTATTTGTTTACAGGATAATCAGGGGCCTGATTCTGGGCAAGGGTGACTGGGGGCAGCAGGGGAGGGGCTCATCAGGTGGGGTGGATGCTTTTTCGGGGGGGGGGGGGGGGTCTGGGAGGCACACATTTTTAATGATCATGTTTTGATATAATGTTTGATAAAGTTTTTTTGTAGATATTCTCTTAAATAGAGTTTAGTGGTTTTTGTTCGGTTGGACCATACCCACCTATATATATCTCACAGTGTTTGACATTACTGTATTAATTACAGCAAGTAGATGGGATGCTATCTTTTAACATTTTCAACTAATAAAAAGATTTTCTACTCATGGCATTTGCTGGGTTCAACCATTTTCTCCTTTTTAACTTTACAATATAGTTGGGGTTTCTTGAACACCAATAATAATTTACAAATTAATTTATTAGTAAGACTGAGCTCCAGTTTGGGGTAAGTTTGGAGGCTGTTTATGCAGTAAGGTGTTTGTGAAACAGAGGCATATCTATTGAGGTGAAAGGCGGCGCTAGACCGCTAGTCTTGGTGTCGCTGGGGCTGAGTGGCATAAGGAGGAGAGGCAGGCAGTGGCAAGCACTGGGTTTTTGAGGGTTCTTTTTAAACCTCACTATTGCAATTATAGACTAGTCATTTCTTGGACAGGGGCAAACAAGCAAAATCAGCAGGGAATCAAACTTCCTTCCCTCACTGTATATAGCATTGACATATTCTGGAGCACTCTATAGAATACACCAATGATCTGCAAACTTGGCTCTCCAGATGTTAAGGAACTACAAGTCCCACAATGCATTTCAGGAGTCTGACAGCCACAGTCATGATTCATAAAGGCAAATGCATTGTGGGACTTGTAGTTCCTTAACAGCTGAAGAGCCAAGTTTGCAGATCACTGGAATACCCTGTAATAAATCTTTGTTGGTTGCTATGGGCAACGACACTACACCTTCGTTCGGCACCATATCACAGGAAGTATGATAACTCGACTCTCATCACAGCAAAATCATAGGAGAACTTCTTACACGTCGTCAAAGTTTCAGGAGTTTATTCAGTTAACAGATATACAGATGCTTATCTCTACATGTTCGTTACACCTAAGCGAAGCAATTGGTCTGTAGTAAGTCCTCTTTGCGTTACAGGCTCTTGGTCCATTCCTTTTGAATGGAAACCAGGCTTTCCCTTATGTTACATCTATACTACGTTACACTTAGGCCTATATACAGCATACAGTTAGATAAGATGACAAGACATTACACAAAAAGTAGAAAGTGGAAGTCATCAGCCAGAAGTCAGAAGTAGCCGTCGCCACCCCTGGGAGGTCGTTAGCTCTTCTTATACTAACTCTAAAGAGTTAAATGTGACATCATTTGAGCAGGGATGGATCAATACCTCATCGCCTGCTATTGGCTGATAAGACCCCGTGATATCATGACAAGCACAGTCTTTACTGCGCATGGCCTGGAAAATTCCATGTTCCAGGGACCTGACTCTTAATCTAAAAAGAATATTGTTTACATTTAGAAAATATGAAAACACTTGATGTCTACAAAACAAGACTGCCTCCCTGTCTGTACATCATAGCCTTGTACCATCTAAATAACACTGTTCTTCAGAGCTTATAGAAATGCTCCTAAAAGGTATACTCTGCAAATCAAGTATTTTAACTAAACTCAGTTAAAGTAACTGAGGCCTACAAATTAATAAAATACTTAAATTCGAACATACACAATAATGGAAATAACTGCCCTCAGCTCACAGTCTAATCCATGCCTTAGTGCAACAATAGCCCACACAACCACGAGGGGGGGGGGGGGGGGGGGGTTGAGAGTGCAGGAGCTAAGGAGGCCCATTCCTGTGTCGAGCTACAGAGCTCAATGATACGTTACCTTCATCCAGTGAGCAGCATATCTCCTTCAGCTGAAGAGAGGGGTGAGGACTTGTTGTTCCACCAGGGAGGTACATATTTTACATGAGAGAGACCAGCTGGCATCTATAAGGTCCATCACCAGTTGTCAGGAAATCAATGGTGCTAATGCTATGCACCTGATAGAACCCTTTCAAGTGAGATCTTTCCAGTATTCGAGATCAATCAAATCATGATTGGGCAGCCACGTTTTCATATCTCAGGACTTTCTTGTGACCCGTGTAGTGAGGATGATGTTACCTGTGGTGGCTCTCCCTTTCTTGGTATCGCTCTCCCCACCCTCTTTGTCACCTGAAAATGTGGCTAGGTCTCGATTTTTACTTCTCGTTCCGAGAACCAAAACCCTTTTGCTTTCCAGCCTTTACATGTGTATAGTTGTCTCAGAGACACCCTCCGTTGGTTGCTCCAGAGTGTGATATTGTTCACTGCTTCTCTCTTGGAGGAGAAGTGACGCTTACTGCTTGTTCCTCTCCAATCTAGAACCATCTCACTCCAGAGAACCAAGACAAGGTAAACAACACAAGGTGAACAACACACTCCACCTTTTGCATGTACCCATTGTACTGCAATGTACAGTTTAACAAGACTTTGGATTGGCGCGTTGGTTCCGGGAGTGTGACATTCCAGAGCAGATTTAAGCTGCCGTTCACATCACACTTCCAGCACACCCTTCATACCTTTCACCAACATCGTGCCATGAAATTTGTTTCCACCTGGCACGAGTGATATTTTTCTCCTTCCCTGTTCGGTCCAGTCGGGCAAATCAGAGGGAAGTGCAAAAGGATCAGTACCTTTTTCTCCAAACATTAACATGTTTGGGCCTTGTGTTCACATTAACCCCTTATTGTTCATGAGAATGTCCTCTCCTCAGTCTCCTAGGACGAAATGGCAACCTAGGATCACCATCAGCACGGTACTCTTCATTATGAGAGCACCTCCTTGGGAAATAAAAACATTAGCAATTTGCATTATGCTTTGCTCAGTCAGTGTTTTTAGTCTCTTTCTGATCTCAGAAATCTCGCTGTTCTCCAAACTAGGATTGGCCTATGGAAACTTTGGCTTATCCGACTGACATGTCGGTCTCTGCCTCTGCTGCCAGCGCCTCAGCTTTCTCGATTCCATGTTGCCAAAACTCCTGAAACCGAAATACAAACAAATCAATTCTTATTAATGAATTGGGCTTCGCCCTGCGGGCTTGTACTCTGTACACCTTAGATTGATCAATATATACCGTAATTGATCTCATTTCTTTACAGTTCTCTTGAACTCTGTTTACTCTTTTTGGCAGACCTGAGCTACACTCCTCTCCCCTACCTTATGTTACAATGTCATAAGTACTTACCTTTTTAAACTATGCTCCCACGGACTTCACCTTTGGAAGCTCTTACCTCATTGGAAACTCTTACCTCATCCCCCCCCCCCCCCCTCTGTACATACTCGGCCATAGTATGTACTGAGTACGGATGCCACATACATGTTGCTGCTACCTGCAGACTGCTTTTCAGCTGAGCTTGCAATACTCTTACTCATTTTCGTTTTGACTTACCTAGAACTTCATGGATCCCAACCAGCTCTGCTAGAAGTCCTGTTTGTTGTACCCTCTGACCAATGTTTGCCAATGCTAATACCTCTATACTTGCCAAAAAATGGCTACCCCCCTGTAAGGAGGTGTCCTTCGCACTTTAACTCCACAGGGTTCAGGGCTACGCATGCCAGCTTCATATGCCTGCATAAAAATCACTGAATGCCCACTAGGTAGGTAGTCCTATGGCAAACATTCTAGTGATACACTGTCACTCTGTAAATGGCAATTCCTTGCTTCTTTGTAATTGCCCCTTGAACTGCTTTCAGTTCTGTTCTTTATGTTAAACTTGATAGGAGCTGGAAAAAAATATATTTGACCAATCAGTGGACGAGGAAAAACACACAAAAAGCCCAGCATTGACCTCTTTGTCAATCTCTGGTCCTGTCCACGACAGAACCCAAAAAAAGTTTACCGCTCTGCAGCCGCGGCGATGGACACCTGGATTGATCAACTCCTTTTTTTTTTCCACCTCAGGTACACCCTTATGTACTGTTCCCCTGCTTTATCTATTGGGAACTCATGTTGCACCACTGTTGAAGTTGCATCACTTAAAGGAATAATCCCATAAGTAACCCTGTCCAGATACCACCCTGATCCGCTCTTGCAAATCATTCCCCGGGAAATATCTGACATCTATGTGTCTCCATGTACCTTGCATGAAACACTTCCTATGACCTCAAAACCATGAATGTCTCATAGCAACTGCTTGTTACACATATTCTGGCATTCTTTTCTTCGTGCCCACACTCTGGGAAAATAATCTGGAAGCAGATACCCAGTAGAATATCTTTGTCCCCTCTATGGATTCCCCGATCAGCTGCTCCGTGCAAGGTGCCCGTTTGCACAGCCCTGATGAGGATCCCTGACCCCCTCCCTTGCTGACATGACTCTAGCTTGCCAGCTTCTACAAGCATTGAGGACGTGCCTTTTCGTGGGCTTTTCCTGCACCCCTCCCACCTACGGCACCTTCATACGTCACGAAGGTTTGGGCGGTCCGTCTCTGAGCTGGATCACCATCTTGGAAACTGGAAACTGCCAGACATTGATCGTAATACAAACAAACTTTGAAAAAAAAACCAATGCAATGCAAACACATTGACATTTTTAAAACATAATTTACCCTTCAGAACATCTTACAACCCATGCAGCATTCAGACACACACATACTGCCTCTTCACGGCACCAATTGTAATAAATCTTTTCCAAAATGGTGACCCAGCTCAGGGACCGGCCGCCCCAACCTTCGTGACGGAGCCACCGGAGAGGACAGGGAGGGAGGCAACAGAGTTCATGGGGCTGGTGGAAGCCCCAGGTAAGTATTGATTCTTTACTTTAGTACATCTCATGTACACTTTAAGTAAATGGTAGTAGAACTGTTTCAGTTCTGATGTCTTAAAAATCCCATGGCTTATTTGCTTTTTAGACTGTTGTAAAAATGAAACATGGACACATGTTACTGACATTAATGCTGAATAGTAACAAAGCATGCAAATGCAGTTTACTGAATGGTATTTATATTCCAGTACTTGCTGCCCTAAAGTTGTATATCCCTTTGGAAGTATGATTCAGATCCCCTTCAATGTAGGAAACTTTTTCCTTCTTCCTGTTGCAAACATAACACAAAGCAAAGCTAATGGGGGGAGGAGGGGAAGAGGGAGAGGTCTATATGATTCTGTTATTTTCCATCTGACAGTGAAAAGCTGTAAGACAGATAGATCAGTTTGCCTTGTATGTGGTCTTTACATACTGTAACCTCATGGTGACCCAATATTATATTGTAATATGATGCGTTTGCAATATTTTACATCATGTCAGCAGTCAACACAATCACACAGGGAGATTCAAATTCTCAACTTGTAGCAATTAAAAGCGATACAATATTGCAAAGATTTATTACATCTAGCCTTGTACAACCTGCAATAAAACTCTCTTATTGATATCAAGCTTTTGAATAAATGGAAAAACTGTTGAATTAGATTATTTGGTTTATGCTTCGAGGTGATTTATGTTTCTCACTTGTCTCTAAGAAATATAATGTATTTCATTCAACAATATAGATCGGCAATTTGGTGCACAAAATAATGGAGATATCAATTGAAAAATGAGATTAGCTTTAAAGTAATCACAGCTGCAATAGTTGCCGCAGAAATGAGTCATGTTTGGTTTATCATCAGTTATGTGTTGGCTCTAAACTTCTACATCAATACTTACTTTTATTAGAGTTTGTTTCAAGTAACATGAAGCAGAGGTGGACAAGAAGGCTGCCACTAACCAGTGGACCTCATTCATTATAATTATCAACATACAGGCGCGTTGCTAGCCCCAAAGATCAGTGGCACGTGACCCGGATCTATTCTGGAGTGCCCCAGATGTCCACCAGGCAGAGTCAGCTGTGGTGCCTCAATGGTAGACATGCTGGGAGCCTGTGGTGCATCAATCAGGGTTATGCTGGGTGCTATGGTGCCTCTATGTGGGTATACTGGGTGCTGTGATGCCTTTATGGGGGCATGCAGTGAGCTGTGGTACTCTGGGGGCATGCTGACAGTCAGAGCTGTGGTTCCTTAATGGGAGCATGAGAGGGGTCCACTAGACCTTCAGGGAATGCTCTGGGGGAACTGCCAGATAATCTGGTGGCAGGCCAGCCTGTCCAGCAGAAATTCAGACCAGCCAGCACAGAAGCCAGGTAACTCTGTCTATTTATGTTTAAGTGGCACTGCTTATATAAGTCATTTTTATCATTGTTTTTTTTTCAATTAATTATTTAATTAGTTTTAATTAATTAATTAATTAATTAATGCAGAGGAGGCTTCATCCAACATTTTGCTGGGCAGAACTATTTAGACAGCAATAGAAGAAAAAGACTGGGTCTCTACCTGGATAAATGCAATTGTAGCACTATTTTATTGCACCATAGTGACAAAACCACATGACGTTTCGGCCATCAGGCCTTTATCAAGTGTTACATGACAGAGCTCATACTCACTAATAAATTACATACCTAGAGTAAAAAACACACCCACAACGGAGCGGGCACATGCTTAAATAATTTAGACCACTGTTAAGTTCATGTAAATTTGTCTCCACCCATGACCACACCCACATCCTGGTGCATGGCCACACCCATTTTCCAGCTGGAGCACCCAAAAGTGCTCTTGATACTAGCCACGCCCCTATCAATGTGTGGACCATACCTCCCCTCCACCAGTGGCATTTTAGGCATTTTAGGAAGTATATAAATACTGTCCCTACGAATATTTTAGAACAGTTGCTTCTAGCCAAAAAAACAATTGAGTGAATTGTACATAAGAGTGCAAAGGAGACATCCCAGGAGATAAACTAGTTACCGGGACGGAGCGGGGGCGAACTGCTGAAGAGAGAGCTGCGGCGAGGGACATGCTGGGAGCTTGGGGCTGGAGGAAGCCCCAGGTAAGTAGCACTTATTTTCGTAAGATTGCCTGATAACTCCTTTAAGTGAACCTAAAAAAAGGAGTTTAACTCTTTTTGCAGGGGCTTCTTCCAGCCACCTGCAGCCACCCTTTGCCTACGCTGTCATGGAACAATCCTCGCAGCGACGGGAGCATGATCAAGGATGCTGGGGTTGCACAGGCGCAGTGGCCGGCGACTGGCTCTGTTGCCGAAATCAAAACTTAGTCACTGTGGGAGACCGGAGGATCATTCTGTGATGGCGTGTGCACAGGGTGGCTGCAGGTGGCTTGTACAGGCCCCAGATAAGTGAAAATATTTTTTTTTTAGGTTCACTTAAGTTTCCCTTTAAGCACCAGGTACAATGCTTTTTGTGTTGCTAGTGCCAACATATTTTTGTGTAGCGCCAACATATTATGCAGTGCTGAACAGTAAATAGGGTTACAGACAATGATAATAGGGGAGACAAATAATACAATACAGGTAATAAGCAGTAAGGGCTGGTGCACACCAAGCGGTTTTTTTTTTTGCCGTTTTTGGTCAATGTATCTCAATGGGGTGGTTCACACCAGAGCGGGAGGCGTTTTGCTGAAATGCATACTCCCGACGTGAGGCATTTTTTGAATTGCGGAGGCGTTTCTGCCTCCAATGTAAAGTATAGGAAAAACGCAAACCGCTCTGAAAAACGGCAGTTCAGAGCGGTTTTGCAGGCGTTTTTGTTACAGAAGCTGTTCAGTAACAGCTTGACTGTAACAATATATGAAATCTACTGCACCAAAAACGCTTCCCAAAACCGCAAAATGCTAAGTGAAACGCTACAGAAAAATAAGAAAAAGCGTTTCAAAATCTGCTAGCATTTTGCGGATCTGCTAGCGGGTTTTGGTGTGCACCGGGCCTAAGATGCACAATGCCAGATCATGCACTGGAGTAGTAGTCCCCATAATTCTAGTCCAAGTTATTCTGTGGGGAAAATGCATGATCAGGAAGGAGGAAAGGCCCTGCCAAAGGCTTAAAATCTAAAGGGAAGGGGTGGTGACACAATAGGAGGGGGGCTGCCTAGGCTGCAATACAGTTCGTATCACCTGTTCCTCAGGGGATCGTTAGTGCAGTACTAATTGTATTACTCCTCCTTGTACTGTGCACCAAACACTACTAGGCTGCAGTACTACCTGAATCACCTGCTCCACAGGTGATCAGTTGTTCAACTCTGGTTGTATTATCTTCTACTTGCGTTTGTGTTTCCAACACTCTCGTCTGCAGCACAGTCTGACTCACCTGCCCAATAGTGAGCACCGGCTGCAGTACTGTCTGGGTCACCCGCTCCTCAGGTGAACCCGCTCATCCTAATTACTGTTACACCCAACACTATCTCACATTGGTAGTCTTGTATCTGGCTATACTAGCATTATTGGTGATTCTGCAGATCACCACATAATCAGGTATAGCATCTGTATTATTGGTGATACTGCAGATCACTAATAATCAGAAATCTGTTAGCTGACACCAATCGTTACACTGATGAGTGCTAATGACTAAATAGAGTGCACCTGTGTGTATCAACAACATAGGGCAAGCACCAGTCAATTTATAAAGCTTTCTATGGTCAAGCCAAATAATATTGTGTGTGCAGAAAGGGATTGTATAGACCTACAACAACCAATTTAAAGACTTATCGCCATAAGGGCCACACCACACATAGTTAACAAGATAACAAAAGCTTTATTGTATTACAATTTAGGTTCCAATGATAAAATCAATTAAAACATGAATCCAGGAAACACACCAATCTCTATACTATCATGATACATGTGCAATAAATATTGAGCTTCCAACATCAGTACAAATAGATAAATAAATAATGATGAAATTCACCAATCGGCATCGGCAAGTTAAAGTGCTTGTGCTAATTGATCAAAACAACCCCATCAAGTGGACAGAAGAGATGTAGTGAACTAGATGCAACAAGGAAAGAAAGTGACCCAGTGAAGTGAGAAAAAGTGGTGCATAAGTCAGAAACAAAGTGAAGGAGGCTGGACGGAACCAGCTAAATACCCATAAAAGATGCTGAGAGCCAAGGTGAACGAGGCTTACCAAAGAAGAGGGCATGCCCAGTTGAAGCCGCAGTCGGCGGCGAATCGCGAAGGCTCTCTCCAGGTCACACCGCGCTTCCAGTTCTCCCCTCTTCTTTGGTAAGCCTCGTTCACCTTGGCTCTCAGCATCTTTTATGGGTATTTAGCTGGCTCCGTCCAGCCTCCTTCACTTTGTTTCTGACTTATGCACCACTTTTTTTCTCACTTCACTGGTTCACTTTCTTTCCTTGTTGCATCTAGTTCACTACATCTCTTCTATCCCCTTGATGGGATTGTTTTGATCAATTAGCACAAGCACTTTAACTTGCCGAAGCAGATTGGTGAATGTCATCATTATTTATTTATCTATTTGTACTGATGTTGGAAGCTCAATATTTGTTGCACATGTATCATGATAGTATAGAGATTGGTGTGTTTCCTGGATTCATGTTTTAATTGATTTTATCAGGGGAACCTAAATTGTAATACAATAAAGCTTTTGTTATCTTGTTAACTATGTGTGGTGCGGTCCTTATGGGGATAAGTCTTTAAATTGGCTGTTGCACCTGTGTCTGTGATGGCCTCAGAGGTTGTCTAAGACAATCTTGGGAGAAACAACCCCATGAAGTCCAAAGAACACCCCAGACAGGTCAGGGATAAAGTTATTGAGAAATTTAAAGCAGGCTTAGGCTACAAAAAGATTTCCAAAGCCTTGAACATCCCACGGAGCACTGTTCAAGCGATCATTCAGAAATGGAAGGAGTATGGCACAACTGTAATCCTACCAAGACAAGGCCGTCCACCTAAACTCACAGGCCAAACAAGGAGAGCGCTAATCAGAAATGCAGTCAAGAGGCCCATGGTGACTCTGGACGAGCTGCACAAAGTTGTGCACTGCACAAAGTTGGCTCTTATGGAAGAGTGACAAGAAGAAAGTCATTGTTAACAGGAAAGCATAAGAAGTCCAGTTTGCAGTTTGCCACAAGCCATGTGGGGGCACAGCAAACATGTGGAAGAAGATGCTCTGGTCGGATGAGACTAAAATGTAACTTTTTGGCCAAAATGCAAAACGCTATGTGTGGCGGAAAACTAACACTGCACATCACTCTAAACACACCATCCCCACTGTCAAATATGGTGGTGGCAGCATCATGCTCTGGAGGTGCTTCTCTTCAGCAGGGACAGGGAAGCTGCTCAGAGTTGATAGGAAGATGGATGGAGCCAAATACAGGGCAATCTTGGAAGAAAACCTCTTGGAGTCTGCAAAAGACTTGAGACTGGGGCAGAGGTTCACCTTCCAGCAGGACAACGGCCCTAAACATAAAGCCAGGGCAACAATGGAATGGTTTAAAACAAAACATATCCATGTGTTAGAATGGCCCAGTCAAAGTCCAGATCTAAATCCAATCGAGAATCTGTGGCAAGATCTGAAAACTGCTGTTCACAAACGCTGTCCATCTAATCTGACTAAGCTGGAGTTGTTTTGCAAAGAACAATGGGCAAGGATTTCAGTCTCTAGATGTGCAAAGCTGGTAGAGACATACCCTAAAAGACTGGCAGCTGTAATTGCAGCAAAGGGTGGTTCTACCAAGGATTGACTCAGGGGGCCGAATAATTACACACACCCCACTTTGCAGTTATTGATTTGTAAAAAATGTTTGGAATAACGTATGATTTTGTTCCATTTCTCACGTGTACACCACTTTGTATTGGTCTTTCACGTGGAATTCCAATAAAATTGATTCATGTTTGTGGCAGTAATGTGACAAAATGTGGAAAAATTCAAGGGGGCTGAATACTTTTGCAAGCCACTGTATTGGGAGCATTTGCTGTTTTCATAAAATTGCAAGATACATATATTTCACACATTCTAGAAATTCCATTCTCAAAGTATAAAGTTACAAAACCATTTTTTCTTTTAAAAATTATATTTTAAGCCATATGTATTTCCAAAATTTTTCAGCCTTTTCATTTTCATTAGTTAGTGACACTTTGCAAAAAGTATTACATTTTTTCAAAACAAACATCTTGTAAGCTTTCATAATGTCAGCATAATTTGGAAACAGGCGGGATTGTATTTCAGAATAATTTACAAAACTATGCAGAGTAACGAATTCCATTTCTCTTAGTTTTTTAACTGGAGCGAGAGAGAAGTATGATTGCAGTGGGGTCATTAACCACTTAAGCCCGAAGGGTTGAAATTTTTTTACATCCGAACAACTTTCACCCCCCATTCATTTGCCAATAACTTTATCACTACTCATCACAATTAATTGATCTATATCTTGTTTTTTCCGCCACCAATTAGGCTTTCTGTGGGTGGTATATTTTGCTAAGAGCCACTTTACTGTAAATGCATTTTAACAGGAAGAATAAGAAAAAAATGGAAAAAATTCATTATTTCTCAGTTTTTAGCCATTATAGTTTTAAAATAATACATGCCTCCATAAATAAAACTCACGTATTGTATTTGCCCATATGCCCCGGGTATTTCACCGTTAAAATTATGTCCCTATCACAATGTATGGCGACAATATTTTATTTGGAAATAAAGGTGCATTTTTTCCGTTTTGCGTCCATCACTGTTTAGAAGCCCATAATTTATTAAATCATATTGATATACTCCTTTGACATGCATATTTAAAAAGTTCAGACCCTTAGGTAACTATTTATGTTTTTTTTTTTTTTTATTATTGTAATTTTTTTTTTTTAAATGTAAACTTGTATGTGGGTATTTTTTGGTGTGGGAGGTAAACAGGGTTTTTTTTAATATATGTATATGTTTAGTTTGAAAACTATTTTTTTTTTGGGTGTAATTAGCTATTTGGCCACAAGATGGCCAGAATCAAAAAGTCCTGGGAGCGATCGATCTCGCTCCCAGGCAGAAGAAAGGAGCCCAGAGCTCAGAAAAGCCGCAGCATCTGAAGAGATGCTGTCGGCTTTTCTCCGGGGGGGTCCGATCAGCGAAAGGGATTTATAATCCCTTTCACTGATCGGTGGGATAGCGGCCCGCAGCGGGGGCGCGCACGGGGGGCCCGCGGGAGCGCGCACGACCCGCGGGAGTGCGCGCAGCCCAACTGGACGAGAAATCTCGTCCAGTTGGGCTTAAGTGGTTAAAGAAAACCCCAACCAAAGAAAATTATATTGCAGTTTTTAGTTTTTGTGTCCAATTCCAACTTGGTTTACTGTCCACTAGTGTTGGGCGAACAGTGTTCGCCACTGTTCGGGTTCTGCAGAACATCACCCTGTTCGGGTGATGTTCGAGTTCGGCCGAACACCTGACGGTGCTCGGCCAAACCGTTCGGCCATATGGCCGAACTAAGAGCGCATGGCCGAACGTTCCCCGAACGTTCGGCTAGCGCTGTGATTGGCCGAACGGGTCACGTGGTTCGGACCCGAACGCGCTCTGATTGGCCGAACTGTCACGTGGTTCGGGTAAATAAATACCCGAACCACGTCATATCTCCGCCATTTGTCTGTGGGTTTAGCTTTGGGTAGGCAGGCAGGGTAGTTCGCGCTCCAGCCACGCTAGCCAGGGTCCCCCCCAGTCATTGTGTGTCACTGCTGGGAACAGTAGTACACCGCTCGTTCAGCCACACTATATAGCATTCTGTGTACTGTTCTGTGTCTGCTGGGAACAGTAGTACACCGCTCGTTCAGCCACACTATATAGCATTCTGTGTACTGTTCTGTGTCTGCTGGGAAGAGTAGTACACCGCTCGTTCAGCCACACTATATAGCATTCTGTGTACTGTTCTGTGTCTGCTGGGAACAGTAGTACACCGCTCGTTCAGCCACACTATATAGCATTCTGTGTACTGTTCTGTGTCTGCTGGGAACAGTAGTACACCGCTCGTTCAGCCACACTATATAGCATTCTGTGTACTGTTCTGTGTCTGCTGGGAACAGTAGTACACCGCTCGTTCAGCCACACTATATAGCATTCTGTGTACTGTTCTGTGTCTGCTGGGAATAGTGGTACACCGCTCGTTCAGCCACACTATATAGCATTCTGTGTACTGTTCTGTGTCTGCTGGGAACAGTAGTACACCGCTCGTTCAGCCACACTATATAGCATTCTGTGTACTGTTCTGTGTCTGCTGGGAATAGTGGTACACCGCTCGTTCAGCCACACTATATAGCATTCTGTGTACTGTTCTGTGTCTGCTGGGAACAGTAGTACACCGCTCGTTCAGCCACACTATATAGCATTCTGTGTACTGTTCTGTGTCTGCTGGGAACAGTAGTACACCGCTCGTTCAGCCACACTATATAGCATTCTGTGTACTGTTCTGTGTCTGCTGGGAACAGTAGTACACCGCTCGTTCAGCCACACTATATAGCATTCTGTGTACTGTTCTGTGTCTGCTGGGAACAGTAGTACACCGCTCGTTCAGCCACACTATATAGCATTCTGTGTACTGTTCTGTGTCTGCTGGGAACAGTAGTACACCGCTCGTTCAGCCACACTATATAGCATTCTGTGTACTGTTCTGTGTCTGCTGGGAACAGTAGTACACCGCTCGTTCAGCCACACTATATAGCATTCTGTGTACTGTTCTGTGTCTGCTGGGAATAGTGGTACACCGCTCGTTCGCCACTGTATAGCATTGTGCTCTGTGTCGCTGCTGGGAATAGTGGTACACCGCTCACCCGTCACTGTATAGCATTGTGCTCTGTGTCGCTGCTGGGAATAGTGGTACTGTATAGCATTTCTGTACTGCCACTGTACTGCTGCCAGTCAGCGTGTACTGTAAGGATAAGTGAAATGAGGAAGAAATCCGGTGAAAGAGGGAGGGGCAAGGGAAGAGGTGTTTCCCCTGACGGTTCACGTACAGGCCACAGGGGAGCACCCAAGAAAACCCACTCAATACCGCCCATGTTGTCCAGGACAACAACCCTCACAAATCCAAAAGAACAGGACCAGATAATTACTTGGATGACCTCTCAAGCGTCCAGCAGTGGGTTAAGCAGCACCAGCACATCACGCACGAGGTCCGAGTCCTCAGCCAGTTACAAGGAGCCAGTGGGCACAAAGCTGACACAACCGGCAGCGACACCACGCACACAACTGCCAGATAACCAGTCCGATGAATTACCTCAGGACACAATGGGGTATTCGCAGGAGCTATTCCCAGCCCAACAAACTTCCACCTTTCAAAGGTCAATGGAGGAACAGCCAGAAATGTTGTGCCTGGATTCACAACCGTTAACTGTGGGAAATGCACCGCGCACTGAAATACAAGGCGAGTCCGAAGAGGACTCGGAAACCCAAATCCCAGAGCAATTTGGGCAGGAGGGGTTGCAATTGCAGGAGGTCGGCCGACAAGATCTGGAAGACGATGTTGGAGTGTGCTGCGCAGAGGTTGTTGTGGGGAGCTCTACTCCACGGCGGTGGCCCACAATGACATATGACGAGTTTGAGGAGATGGAAGAGGAGGGTATGGACAATGTGGACAGAGACCCAGATTTTGTTTGTGAACGAGAACATCGCCGTCGTAGCAGCAGCACAGATGAGTCTGTTGAAGAACACACTGCTGCACGAGTTCGCCTTGTGCCACAAGGTAGGCGGCGCGCAATTTCAGGCACCACAAGCGTGGAAGTTCAAGTGAGAGGCAAAAGAGGAGCAAACAGAAATCGCCAGCAAGGAGGCAGGTGCTCCAAAGTCTGGGCTTTCTTTGAAGACTGCACTGAGGATGTTACCATGGCGATTTGCAAGGTGTGCAAGACCCGCCTGAGCAGGGGGAAAAATATTAACAACCTCTCCACCACCAGCATGAGCCGTCACATGCTATCCAAACATCCCACTCTTTGGGCAAACGCGTCAGGACAGGGTACCAGAAACAACACTGCCTCCCTTGGGTTCACCAGACTCACCACCAGACCCGCCTCAGCAGCAGCAGTAGCCCAGCCATTGCGTGGTTCACAACATTCACAAACATCAGACGACGCTGACACTGTCACTTTCCGGAGTAGTGCTCTTGAGGTCTCCCAGTGTTCATCAAACACAACAACCAACAGTCCTTCCGTGTGCAGCGCTACGGTTCAGTTGTCTGTGTCGGAGATGTTTGAGCGCAAGAGGAAATTGCCAGCAAATGACCCCCGGGCCGTGGCAGTAACAGCCAGCATAGCCAAGCTTCTGGCCTGCGAAATGCTGCCATATCGATTGGTGGAGACAAACAGCTTCAAGGGCATGATGTCAGTGGCCATCCCACGTTACGTGGTTCCCAGCCGCTACCACTTTGCACGCTCTGCAGTGCCTGAGTTGCATGAGCACGTGGTCAGCAAAATAACCCGAAGCTTGAAGAATGCCGTTGCCTGCAAGGTTCACCTCACCACTGACACCTGGACGAGTGCGTTCGGCCAGGGTCGATACATCTCCCTTACCGCGCACTGGGTGAACCTTGTGGAGCCTGGCAGCGATTCCTCACCTGCTACGGCACGGGTGTTGCCCACGCCACAAACAGCTGCACCGCCGTCCCTCCCACTGGATAACAGCAGCACCTACCTCTCTGACTCCTTCTCCTCCAACGCATCTCAAAGCTGTACCTCATCCGGAAACGCTAACCCAGCAGCAGTAGGATCGTGGAAGCAGTGCAGCACAGCTGTTGGCATGCGTCAGCAAGCGTTGCTGAAGCTAATCTGCCTTGGGGATAAGCAGCACACAGGGGAGGAAATTTGGAGGGGAATAAAGGAACAGACGGATTTGTGGCTGGCACCGCTGGACCTGAAACCGGGCATGGTTGTGTGTGATAATGGGAGTAATCTCATTCGCGCTTTAAGGTTGGCTAAGCTGACACACATCCCTTGCCTGGCGCACGTGATGAACCTAGTAGTTCAGCGGTTCCTGAGGACATACCCAGGCGTGCCCGATCTGCTGTTGAAGGTGCGTCGAGTGTCCAAACATTGTAGAAATTCCAGTACTGCTTCGGGGGCACTCGCCAAGATGCAGGAGCGCTTCAATCTCCCCCACCATCGCTTGCTGTGTGATGTCCCTACGCGCTGGAATTCTACGCTGCACATGCTAGCCCGCTTTTGCGAGCAGAAGAGTGCAGTGGTCCAGTACATGACGGCGCAGTACCGAGGCGCATCCGGCCAGCTGCCAAGCTTCTGTGGATCCGATTGGGCCAACATGTTGGACCTCTGCCAAGTCCTCCAAAATTTTGAGCAATCCACGTTGCTTGTGAGCAGTGACAACTCTTCAGTCAGCATTACCATACCACTGCTGTGTTTACTGAAGAGGTCGATGTTAAAAATCAAGGAAACAGCTGTCATGATGCAACTGGGGGAATCTGAAGGAGAAAACGATCAGCGTGATGGTACCAACATCAGGCCATCCGCCTCAGGGAACGCTGGCCCCAGCAGCTATGACGAAGAAGAGGAGGAGGAACAGCTGGAGTTGGAGCAGGAATTTCATGCCACCACTGACGAGGGCCAGAGCGGTGCACGTTGGACTTCCACAATTCAACGCGAATGGTCAGCAGAAGCAGACCAGGAGGAAGGTGACGACTATGATGCATCACAACAACTATCACAACGCTCACAAGAGGATGATGAGGATTCTGGTAGGACTCTGGCACACATGGCTCAATTCATGCTAGACTGCATTGAACGTGACCCACGCATTGTGCGCATTCTGGACAACACCAATTACTGGGTTTATACCCTTCTGGATCCACGGTACAAACACAATGTTCCAAAACTGCTTGAAGAAAGAGTCAGACAGGTCAAAATGGAAGAATACCAGCAGGCCCTTGTGGAGACTTTAGAGAGGAGATTGACATCCTCCCCCTCCTCTAGCCAGTTGTACGCAGACAGACTGACTTCCGCAAACCCAGGACGACCAGGAGGGCAGCAAACAACGCAAGCCGCAGCTAGTACCCAAAAGGGAATGGTATCGGCAGTGTCCTTGGAGTGGGAAAATTTTCTGACACCCATGCAGCCGCAGCCCACTGAACAGCAAGCGTGCAGATCCACCTCCAACACCGATCGCCTGGAGAAGATGGTCAAGGACTACATGTCAGATGGCGTAGCTGTGTCGAACCATCCATCTGCACCCTTCAACTATTGGGTATCGAAGCTAGACACCTGGCACGAACTGGCAATGTACGCAATAGAGGTGCTGGCTTGCCCGGCAGCCAGCGTTATGTCGGAACGCTGTTTCAGTGCTGCCGGAGGCATCGTCACAGATCGGCGTATCCGCCTCTCTACAGAAAATGCAGACCGTCTGACTCAAATTAAAATGAATCAATCCTGGATTGGAAATGACTACGCAACACTCCAGGACCCCAACCAAGTAACATGACCAATGAACATCTGGGATGGTGTTGCGTTTCCGGGCCCTGTTTATTGAACCTCTCATCTGTATTACATTTATGACTGCATGGCGGCAAAAAGCATTGCTGCTATATCCGCACGCTTTTTGTCCACATGCAAGGCCTGGGTTGTTGTGTCTCACAAAGCGTGGCCTTCTCCTCCTGCGCCTGCTCCTGTTCCATCACGTCTGCTGCTGCTGGGTTAGCGTTGCCGCGTGGTCCCTGTTTATTGAACCACTTATTTTTATTACATTTATGACTGCATGGCGGTACAAAGCATGCTATCCGCACGCTTCTTGCCCTCATGCAAGGCCTGGGTTGTTGTGTCTCACAAAGCGTGGCCTTCTCCTCCTGCGCCTGCTCCTGTTCCATCACGTCTGCTGCTGCTGGGTTAGCGTTGCCGCGTGGTCCCTGTTTATTGAACCACTTATCTTTATTACATTTATGACTGCATGGCGGTACAAAGCATGCTATCCGCACGCTTCTTGCCCTCATGCAAGGCCGGGGTTGTTGTGTCTCACAAAGCGTGGCCTTCTTCTCCTCCTGCGCCACCCTCCTCCTGTTCCATCACGTGTGCTGCTGCTGGGTTAGCGTTACCGGTCCCTTTTCCTGGAACCTCTTATATGTATTACATTTATGACTGCATGCCGACAAAAAACATGTTACCTGTGCAAAGAAAACAGACATTTCCCGCATTTAAAAGACAGTTTTCCCTTTGAAACTTTAAAATCGATTTTCTCAAAAACTATAAGCTCTTTTTGCTAATTTTTTTTTCCTCTTGTACCCACTCCCAAGGTGCACATACCCTGTAAATTTGGGGTATGTAGCATGTAAGGAGGCTTTACAAACCACAAAAGTTCGGGTCCCCATTGACTTCCATTATGTTCGGAGTTCGGGTCGAACACCCGAACATCGCGGCCATGTTCGGCCTGTTCGGCCCGAACCCGAACATCTAGATGTTCGCCCAACACTACTGTCCACTAATGTTCATTTTTTAAATATTATTTACAAAACTATTAACGCAAACCTGTTTAAATCCCAGATGATCGGCCACCTCTGAGGGGTTTAATCTAGTATGAGTACAGGCCTTCACAAGGAGAAGTGGATGTGAAAATTAAGTGTGATAATTTACTTAGTTTGCTTATTGGTATTAGTATATCATTTTAAAGGAAATGACAATACACCAAAATAATAAAAATGATACAGTGTTTGCAGAACTTGAATAATTCAAAAACAAATTTCTTGTTAATTCTGAAATGCAAAGGTAATTAGTTTTGACTTAAGAGTTTTCAGGAATCAGTATTTTGTGAAATAGGCTGATTTCCAATTTCAGCTTTCATCCATTTTGGCATGCCAGTGTTTCATATCGCTGTTGGGCAGGGGTCTAGTCCTGGGAAAATAAGTGAGTGGACTCACTTGGATAACCCCTGCGCGCCAAAAAATGGGCGTGGTCAAGCATAACGTGGGCGTTGTCAAGCATAACATGGGCGTGGTCATGGGTGGGGCCAAATATACATGACCTTAGCAGTGATGTAAAAGGTCTGCCGAGGAAGTTTGAGCTCTGCCATAGTGTATCCCCCAAAAATAGATGTAATCTGACAGCATTTCACCAAAAAGACACATAATCTGGTAGAAATTCCTCCAAAATACAGATAATATGGAAGTGGTTCCCCCAAAATAGACAATGTGGCAGCAGCAGTTCCGGCAACATACCCATAATTTGGAAGCAGTTCCCCAAAATACGCGAAACCTGGCAGCAGATCACCCAAAATACACGTAACACCCAAAAGACATATAATCTGGCAGTAGTGGTCCCCCAAACATACACAATCTGGCAGCAGTTCCCCAAAATACACATAATCTGGCAGCAGCCATTCCCCTAACATACACATAATCTGGCAGCTGTTCCCCAAAATACATAACAGTGGTTCCACAAAAATGCAGATAATCTGACAGCAGTTCCCCCAAAAAAGGTACCCCCAGCATAGGTAGCCAGGTCTATAGGTGTCCCCACTATAAGTAGCCATGAGTATAGTAGTCCCCAGTATACGTAGCCAGAGGTATAGTTGCCTAGTATATGTAGCCAGGGGTATTTGTGCCCAGTATATGTAGCCAGGGGTATATGTCCCCAGTATATGTCCCAGTATATGTAGCCAGGGGTATATGTGCCCAGTATATGTAGCCAGGGGTATATGTGCCCAGTATATATAGCCAGGGGTATATGTGCCCAGTATATGTAGCTAGAGGTATATGTGTCCAGTATATGTAGCCATGGGTATATGTGCCCAGTATATATAGCCAGGGGTATATGTGCCCAGTATATGTAGCCAGGGGTATATGTCCCCAGTATATGTAGGCAGGTGTATATGTGCCCAGTATATGTAGCTAGAGGTATATGTGCCCAGTATATATAGTGAGGGGTATATGTGCCCAGTATATATAGCCAGGGGTATATGTGCCCAGTATATATAGCCAGGGGTATATGTGCCCAGTATATATAAGCAGGGGTATATGTGCCCACTATATATAGCCAGTGGGATATGTGCCCAGTATATATAGCCAGTGAGATATGTGCCCAGTATATATAGACAGAGGTATATGTGCCCAGTATATGTAGCCAGTGGGATATGTCCCCAGTATATGTAGGCAGGGGTATATGTGCCCAGTATATATAGGCAGGGGTATATGTGCCCAGTATATATAGGCAGGGGTATATGTGCCCAGTATATATAGGCAGGGGTATATGTGCCCAGTATATATAGCCAGTGGGATATGTGCCCAGTATATGTAGCCAGTGGGATATGTCCCCAGTATATGTAGGCAGGGGTATATGTGCCCAGGTAGCCAGGTGTGCCCCCAGCAGGAGGGGAGCAGCGCAGAGAAGGAGAGCTATGGGGACAGCGGGGAAGGGCTAATTAAGGGATTAAGGGATAATCTGACAGCAGTTCCCCCAAAACAGGTACCCCCAGCATAGGTAGCCAGGTCTATAGGTGTCCCCACTATAAGTAGCCATGAGTATAGTAGTCTCCAGTATACGTAGCCAGAGGTATAGTTGCCTAGTATATGTAGCCAGGGGTATATGTGTCCAGTATATGTAGCCAGGGGTATATGTCCCCAGTATATGTCCCAGTATATGTAGCCAGGGGTATATGTGCCCAGTATATGTAGCCAGGGGTATATGTGCCCAGTATATATAGCCAGGGGTATATGTGCCCAGTATATGTAGCTAGAGGTATATGTGCCCAGTATATGTAGCCATGGGTATATGTGCCCAGTATATATAGCCAGGGGTATATGTGCCCAGTATATGTAGCCAGGGGTATATGTCCCCAGTATATGTAGGCAGGTGTATATGTGCCCAGTATATGTAGCTAGAGGTATATGTGCCCAGAATATATAGTGAGGGGTATATGTGCCCAGTATATATAGCCAGGGGTATATGTGCCCAGTATATATAAGCAGGGGTATATGTGCCCACTATATATAGCCAGTGGGATATGTGCCCAGTATATATAGCCAGTGAGATATGTGCCCAGTATATATAGGCAGAGGTATATGTGCCCAATATATGTAGCCAGTGGGATATGTCCCCAGTATATGTAGGCAGGGGTATATGTGCCCAGTATATATAGGCAGGGGTATATGTGCCCAGTATATATAGGCAGGGGTATATGTGCCCAGTATATATAGGCAGGGGTATATGTGCCCAGTATATATAGCCAGTGGTATTTGTGCCCAGTATATGTAGCCAGTGGGATATGTCCCCAGTATATGTAGGCAGGGGTATATGTGCCCAGGTAGCCAGGTGTGCCCCCAGCAGGAGGGGAGCAGCGCAGAGAAGGAGAGCTATGGGGACAGCGGGGAAGGGCGGACGTCTCCCCCCACTTCCCTCACCTTCGTGCTCCCCTTCCTGCCTCTCCCCTCCGGTGTTTTCAAATGTCGGGCCGGCAGCTAAAGTGGGCAGAGACTTACCGCGTTCCAGCAGCAAGGGACGCTCTGCTCTGTGTGCGGCTAGTCTGGTCTTCTAGCTGCAAACAGTGCGGAGCGTCCCTTGCGGCTGGAAGAAAGCGGTAAGTCTCCGCCCACTTTAGCCGCCGGCCCGACATTTGAAAACACCGGAGGGGAGAGGCAGGAAGGGGAGCACCAAGGTGAGGGAAGGGGGGGGGGGGGGGAGAGACGTCCGCCCTTCCCTGCTGTCCCCATAGCTCTCCTTCTCTGCGCTGCTCCCCTCCACACAAGCCAGGGTGGACGGCGAAAACCTTGTATGTGACTTGACAAAGACACACCTGCCTGTTTCTAGCCTTGCTAGATAACGTCAGCGCGACTCGTAGAGCCGCTCGCATATTCGCAGTTGCCATTTTTCGCCAATGGGGACCCTGGACCACCAGCGTGGAACGAAGCTGCGGCGTGGGCACAGGACAGCTGGCAGGGGCTGGAGGAAACTCGAGGTAAGTGGATTTTTTTTATTTTTTAGGTCCTCAGATGTATCCTTTAAAAAGCAGCTAAAAATTATCTCCAAGGACCCAGGAGAAAAAGCCAATTGCATATGGGCCTGTGTGTTGTTGGCGTCTCCAGGGCTCCATCTAACCAGGTGTTGTTTTATGCATGCCACAAAATTATTTGCTTTAGTTGTTGCAGGGAATTGAATTTTGTGTGTCACTGTTTATATACCACCTCCCATGCAGTCACAGTAAATGTGCAGCTCTAGTAAACGTGTGGCCCAGTTAATTGTGACAAGCAAGTTCAAATGATATGCAAACATTAACAATGACAGTCAGGTAACTATTACCAAGGCAAAGAATATCACTGACAAGCAAGGTTGACATGCAGGTATTATGAACAACAAGTGTATTCCATTGATATCAGATCATATCAATGACAGGTAAATTCCAATGACATGCAGAAATTACAAGAAACAGGCATTTTCAAATGACATGCAGATAACATCAACAACTAGCAAATCATATCAGGAACAGGCAGGTACTATCTTCAACAGGTAGATATTAATAGAAGGCTATTATTCATTATGTGGGCATATCGATGACATGCACATTTTAATAATTTTTAAATACCCAATTTGCAGGAAGATAGACTCCACCCTGGTGCAGTTCTGTCAAGCAGATTTCCACAGCTAGCAGTAGTTAGCCCTTTTATGTCAGCCAGGCACATACCCCCACCTCCCTCAGTATCAAACAGGTGTTCATGTTTAAGGCAATTTCCCACCCCAATGTTTGGTACTTCCACCCCTGTCAAGCAGTTTCCCTCTTACTGGCAGGTGCATTTTCTTTCTCCCTCAAAGTTCCAAATAGGTTTCTCTTTAGTGTTGGATAACATTGTACTATATGCGTATGTCAATTTTACCAGCTTTTTGTGAATCAACCCCATTATATCTAAATTTTGCCTAATAAGAAATTATCATACAAAATCATCTTTATACATTCCCGCTTATATGTTTTTAAATATCACATGTGGTCCACAGGACTCTGCCATATAAGTATCAACTTTTCTTATGATAAAGACTAAAATCACTTTTAATGTTTAAATTCAAAAGAAAATAGGTTTTGCTTGAGGGCAGCCACAGAGTATAAGGGGTTCACTGCTGACCCCCCCCCCCCCCCCCCCCTCCCAGGGCACAAATATAGCACAGAGGGTGGGGTATAGCTTGCCCTTAAAGATACACTGAAGCGAAAAAAAAATTATGATATTATGATTTGTATGTGTAGTACAGCTAAGAAATAAAACATTAAGATCAGATATATCAGTCTAATTGTTTCCAGTACAGGAAGAGTTAAGAAACTCCAGTTGTTATCTCTATGCAAAAAAGCCATTAAGCTCTACGACTTTCAAAGTCGTGGAGAGGGCTGTCTAATGACTTTTATTATCTCAACTGTAAGTAAACAAATGTCTTTTTCTCTGCCAGAGGAGAGGTCATTAGTTCACAGACTGCTCTGAAAGAATCATTTTGAATGCTGAGTGTTGTGTAATCTGCACATATTATAGAATGATGCAATGTTAGAAAACACACTATATACCTCAAAATAAAAATATGAGAATATTTTCTTTGCTGCTAATCTTCTAGTAATTATTCATAGTACACAACCAATTCATTATATCATATATTTTTTTTCGCTTCAGTGTCTCTTTAAACTGACTGTGTGGATAGATTACTATGTGCACACTTCCAACAAACATACTTACATAGTTACATAGTCAGTTACATACTGGATGCAATGAGTGTGTTAGGGACACTCAGTGTAGATGGGAGCACTTTCAGTTACAAGAATACTAGCCTTGATAGAAATGTAGTGCTCTTGTGGTGTGCCTCCACCATTTTAGTCTTAATCAAAAGGCAATTTGGTACTAAGGCTGAGTCCTGTAGACCACGTGTGATATTTTGTATCCCCTGTACTTTGTTATTCGGTCTGTTCATTGGCTTCTAACCCCGTGAATACTGTGAGTCAATCATAGGCACAGTAAGGAAAGGACTGCTCTGGTCCTTAAAGGGCCAGAGCCTTCTGGTCCCAAAAAGGTTAAAAAGGTATCAAGCTAAAACAGTATCCTTATATTATTCCCAGTCCAATAAAACTATACAGAGTTTTTCCTTAAGGTGGAGCTATTTTTTATGGTCACGACTTAATGTCTCCGTAATTTTTCTAAGAAGTAATAGCACTAAACACACTCCTGGGCGGACAGAAGTTTGGCTTGTGATGTTTACATAACATGGAGAATTAAAGACTTTACATTGTGTATATAATGCAAGAAGCACTATTTGCACAATGCCCATAAAAATGTCAGTCAGAGTATATAATCATCATTTTATAACAAATCACTACTTTGCACAATCGCCAGTGATGGAACTATAAAGTAAGGGTCACAATAATTATACAGGGGCAGTCAGCTTGAACCCACTTAATAGATCTCCAAATTGCATTTGACACTTTGAAAGTGATCTGTGGCTCAAGTGAAAATGAATGGCAGGAGTTTCTTGGTGATTGGTTCACCTGCCACACGTCAGCAGATGCTTTCATGTGAATGGAGTTGTAGACTGCCAAGTTAGGGCATGGGCATAACTTGACCTAGGTGGACCCTTCGCAAAGCTCTGCCAGACAGGTCCCCTGCAACCCACCTTCCATCACAGTTTAATGTGTCTCCTCCTGACCCAAAGCATCATGTTATGTGACATGCAGAGATGGGAGCAGCAGGGGGATACTGAACAGCTGCTACAGTGGAGAACAGAAGAGTGAGGAAATGTTGCACCTCTAGATAAAGGTAATGTGTGATGCTCCACTCTGCTCTGCACTTGCAACAGACAGGACCGGGCCTTCATATAGCTTCCCTCCCCCACAACGACAGATGTCATGGGGGCTGTTGTTACGCCCATACCTTAGGGTAGTTACAGTTGATCTGATTGCTGCTGAAAAAAAAAAAAAACATATCACCCAGAGCCGGATTTACAGTTCAGGAGGCTGTAGGCACAGGCGTTCTTGTGCCCTAAACTCTGCCCCTCACCTCAGGCCACACCCCCACAATAGGTAGGCATCCCTCCTCCCACATTTGCTAACCCCATTAACCTAGGTAGTATATGTGTCCCCCACCCCAAGTACAGGGAGCCAGATGTGCCCCACCTCAGTTTTAAGTAGCCCCCCCCCAATGGGTTGGGGGACACTTGGGAAGGGGAACCGCCTCTCCTACATAAGCAGCCTGTAGGCATGTGCCTACAATGCCTTATGGTAAATCCGGCCCTGTTGCCTTATGGTAAATCCTGCCCTGAGATCAAACCCTTTATAAATATAAATATCCTAAAAGGGTGATCTGAATGAAAACATGACAATCAAAGAAGAGGTGATCTGTTAGCAGATTGATAATTCTTTATAAACTAGGCTATAAATAGGTACTTAATGATTAATAATAAACATTCAGAAATCATTGCAGAAAGCAAAGTTTATGGTGAAGGTGACTGTTAATTTAAGGTATTTTTTTCACATTTGAATGTGTCTCTTAATCCAGCCACACAGCCCCCACTTCAGACTGATGAAACAGATGACCCATGTTGGAAAGGAGACACCTCATTTTCCTTGGGAGTCCAAATCCTTACACGTGAATTTCTTTTAAAACAGAAGAAAAGGCTGGAGATGAAGCATTTTTGGCAGCAAACCAAATGCTATAGTATTCATCTTGTTATTCAGCTTCACATTAATCATCAGTGTAATTTTTTTCAGCTTAGTATATGAAAGGACAGAGTCAATGTTTTAGCATGAACAAAAGCCAAGTTCACTGACAAACAGAAAGACTGGACTGGCAATGGTTCAGGTATGTGAGATCTGATTAATTGGCTTGATGCGTTGACATTAGGATATCCGCCTTCATTAAAAAATATATGTAGAAATCCCTGTGGCTTCTGAAAAGGACACGAGAGATACTGTGAGTCAACAGGGTCCATCTGTGCTGAAATTCAGCCCAAAGGACAAAAGATAATGTAGTATGGAAAGTGGGGATCAGCTAACGTTTCAAACTAAATCAATTTTACACTGAAACATTGTCACACTCTTCACATGTTTTTGTGATAGACAACATTATGGATCTCTGCAATGGTCTTAAAAGCTGCATAAAATGGTGAATTTACAAAGTACACCGACTTCCAAGAATGAAAACGGAACCAAAATGTTTCATCTGTGCTACATTCCTACCCTGTTGGCTTCCATACCGTTGCTACATAGTCCCACACACATTTGTAAGGCTTAATTCCCTAGGGTTTTAAGATTTGCATAACAGATCCTATTCCCCAGTGCTCAGATCCAGTAACTGATCACTTGGGTAGCAGCCAGGGGTGCAGCAATAGCCATAGCAGCCTTAGCAACTTCTATGGGGCTTTGAAGCAGAGGGGGTCTGAGTAGTAACTGATGTGTTCACTGTTTATTTTCCTGTGTTTTTCCACCCTCTGCTGTTATCTCAGTGCCCATAGACTGTTTGCAGTCTACAGTGTATAGGAATGAACATTGCTCAGTCAACTCATATCTCACAGTGTAGGGGTAGGTGGTATTGTTCATGAGTGCCTAGGTCTGATGGCCCTATCCAAATTCTGCTATGGGGCCCCATAATCTCTAGCTACGCCTCTGGTAGCAGCTGTTACATTAAATGGGTGGAGCTCTTTGCCCATAGGCAGAAAGTGTCCTTGATAACAAAGTTTTTCTCAGCTGGAATTAGCGTCCTTCTTAAAGTGGTATGAAACTCAGCATTTCCTCTTCTAAAAGATTATTTACTGTATAAAATCCACTACCACAAAAAATTGCAGCTATGGATAAAATACAATGGCAGCTTTCAGAGCATTGGGAACTTGTAATGAACAAAAGCAACTATGGTAACTGAAAGTGTAATGAAAAGTAGTAAAACACATTTTTACTGAATGTTATGTCAGAGTTTTATCCCACTTTAAATAAAGTGTTTCTCACTTTCGACTATTTGTGACAGGACCATGTCCACATCTAGTCTGACATTAACGCTACAATATTGGTAGAATGTGTAGAGGAGAATGTGTACAATTTTATTTTAACAGTTGAAATGTGTACAATTTGAATGTCCTTTTGCTGTTTATGTCTCAGTGCATCTGCCTGGAAAGGAAGAGAAAAAATATTTAAGATATGAGGTCATAAGTGGTAGATTGGTTCAGTCTATATGCAGACTGGTTGGTTACAGTAAGAACATAGGACCCATAAAGTATAACAACAAGGTGAATTATTGGCTGTGTGCACTAAGATGGCTTAGTTTAGATAGACAAATATGGTGCTTATGCAAAACAAATGCAAGCTGATTTGGTAACACTGTAATTATGTAGGAAATGGAACAGTAGTAAGAATTTTTTAGGGGGAATGTTTACAATAGCTTAGGGGTCAGACGGCACACATCGCAATTGTTTGCCTCAGGACTTGTCTGTGCCTGTGGTGATGACATGATATGGAAAGTAGTTTTTCCTACATAAAGCAATTCTTAGTATCACACAGAAGAACAGAAAAAGAGGGGTGGCAAGTTACAGGGCGCAATGTGTCATATTGGGTGGATAGTGACATGCATTAAAATGTATAGTTTGTGACATGAGCTGCATGAAGACAGAGATGGTTCTGTGGCAATAGATATTGGTATAAAGATATTGTGGATATTGTTGCTTTTGGTGGTGTGTGACATGGGATGCACGGAGGCATCTGCAAGGGCATAACAATTGCATCTGCAAGGGATGCAGGCACAAGGGGGCCCATGGGTGGAGAAGCCTGATAAGGGGCCCACTAAGGGCTGTTTTAGCAGCAGGAAAGGGCGCAGCGCAGGAGGGGGGCAGTGGGCACACAGCAATGAGGAGGGGAGGGGGGCAAATTCTGCTTTCATTTGAAAATGGCATCTGGAAAAAAGGGCATCTCATATAGACGAAAAAAGCCAGATTCGGCTACAAAGGGTGTCTGGTGTAGCCGAAATGCCAAACTCAGCTACAAAGGGCGCCTGCTGTAGGCGAAATGTCAAATTTGGCTACAAGGGGTGCCTAGTGTAGGTGAAATGCCAAATTCAGCTACAAAAGGCACCTGGTGTAGCCGAAACGCTAGTTTTAGTTTATAAAAAGGATGCTGTTACATGCAAAATTTGTTGGGCTATAAAAGGGCACTGGATATAGCCTAGAACAGTGAGGGCAGCTATGCCTGGTTGCTACCTATACTGGGGGCACCTATATCTGGCTATCTATACTGGGGTCACCTATAGCTGGCTAACCTACACTGGGGCACCTATGCCTGGCTACGAATACTGGAAGCACCTATACCTGGCTACCTATACTGTAAGTATTTTTTTTTTTTTTTTTAATATCCCGGCTGGCCTGCATTTGTTGGAGTTGGTAAAAGTGTAGTGACGTAGAGTATGTAATCTCAAAATAACTCACCCTACATTATAATTAATATTATTTGTAATGCACTAACCTCTTCTTCAGCACTGTATGGAGTATATAGTCATGTCAATGACTGTCCATTAGAGGGGCTTAAAATCTAATCCCTACCATAGTCATTCCTCCATCTAGGGCCAATTTATCTGTATGTTATTAAGCTGTAGGAGGAAACCAGAGTGCCCGAGGGAACCCACACAGACACAGGGAGAACATACAAACACTGTGCAGATAGTGCCGTGGCGGGGATTTAAACTGGGGACCCAGCGCTGCGAGGCAAGAGTGCTATCCACTATGCCACCATGCTGTCTACATGAACACAGTGCTCACTTCAGCTTTAAAGAAAATCTGTAATGAAAAACTCATCTGGGGATACTTACCTCAGGAGACGGAAGCCTCTGGATCCAAGGCTTCCCCCATCCTCCGGTGTCCCGGCAACCCAGCGCTGCAGCCCCCCGAACAGAGGCAAGGTAAATATTTACCTACCGACCATGATCCTGTGCAGGTGCACTAGCGGCTCTCCATTTGGATAAAGGTGGAAATAGCCGTATCTGATTGTATCCGCTCTACTGCCCAGGCATGAGTCCTTTACCCCTGCGGGGTAGAGCGGATGCGATTGGGTTAAGCTATTTCCACCTTACCCGAATGAAGCGCTGCGAGTGCACCTGCACAGGATTGCGGAGAGGTAAATATTACTTTTGGGGGAGCCAGCCCTGGATTCCCCCAAGCTGCAGAGGAGGGGGAAGCCTCATTGGGACCCTGAGGCTTTCCCCTCCCGAGGTAAGTATCCCTCATAGGGTTTATTTTTGTTACAGGGTCACTTTAATATTATGTTCTATGTAAAAAAAAGTTGGGGAAGGGGCAACATGGTTAATATCTAAGTAAACGTATAGACCCAATTCTATCATACGCATTGGGTTATTAAATTTAACAAAAACAAAACCCTTTGTATAACAAATATACCAAATACCTTTAATGTTAATCTACTCAAACAATACAAAGTATTGTTCTTTTATAAAAATTGCCACAATCGCTTTATTGATAGTCAGACAGACAAACCTGGCATACCCCAGATGTTCAGATGTTTACAGTTCGCACAGTTAGCAAAACTAATTAGTTTTATAGGTAACAGGTCAATAGCATGACTAAGTATAAAATGAGCATGTAAGAAATGCCAAATGTCTCAGGCGTGGGGAAGGATACACTACTCTATGAAACCCTGCATGGGCAAATAGTGCAAAAATGTAAGAACATCATTTCTCAAATTTCAAAGAACATGGAAATGTCCTCATATGTACAGTACATGATATAATCCAAATTTTTAGACAATTTGGAGAAAGGTGAAAAACAATATTGGGCCCTCAGGTTGCATTGCAGTAACATACAGAATTCTATAGTAAAAAGTACGGCATGGGCACAGAAACAATTTGGAAAACAATTAACTATGAAAACAAGGCATCTACAAGTTAGAACTGTACAGTACAATGACAAACCATACGCACATGTAGCCTCCTCTGGGCCTGTACTCATGTAAGATAGACAGAGGTAAAAACTGTTCTGTGATCTACATTTAATTTAATTAAGCACACTACCAGTCCCTTCTTGATAGACCCTGACTGTAATTATGGTCTGAAAATGCTGTATATCGTGCCCCAAACACCAGTACGAATCAGTTGCCCCACCCTTATAAAAAAATATTACATTTATTTCTTTAGCACAATATTAATCTAACTAGCTAACACCAGACAGAAACGGCCAGTGGACAGAAAATGACTGGTCCCTCAGTGGGACCATATACCGATTGATCACAGAATTCCAATAAGATGCCTTTCATGAACATCCTTTCAGTCTGGAGTCCATTTTGTTTTACATAGTTTGCTGAAACTACAGTGGGTTACAAAAGTATTCGGCCCCCTTGAAGTTTTCCACATTTTGTCACATTACTGCCAAAAACATGCATCAATTTTACTCGAATTCCACGTGAAAGACCAATTCAAAGTGGTGTACATGTGAGAAGTGGATCGAAAATCATACATCATTCCAAACATTTTTTACAAATAAATAACTGCAAAGTGGTGTGTGCGTAATTATTCGGCCCCCTGAGTCAATACTTTGTAGAACCACCTTTTGCTGCAATTACAGCTGCCAGTCTTTTAGGGTATGTCTCTACCAGCTTTGCACATCTAGAGACTGAAATCCTTGCCCATTCTTCTTTGCAAAACCGCTCAAGCTCAGTCAGATTAGATGGACAGCATTTGTGAACAGCAGTTTTCAGATCTTGCCACAGATTCTCGATTGGATTTAGATCTGGACTTTGACTGGGCCATTCTAACACATAGATATGTTTTGTTTTAAACCATTCCATTGTTGCCCTGGCTTTATGTTTAGGTTCGTTGTCCTGCTGGAAGGTGAACCTCCGCACCAGTCTCAAGTCTTTTGCAGTCTCCAAGAGGTTTTCTTCCAAGTTTGCCCTGTATTTGGCTCCATCCATCTTCCCATCAAGCTTCCCTGTCCCTGCTGAAGAGATGCACCACCCGAGCATGATGCTGCCACCACCATATTTGACAGTGGGGATGGTGTGTTCAGAGTGATGTGCAGTGTTAGTTTTCTGCCACACATAGCGTTATGCATTTTGGCCAAAAGGTCCATTTTGGTCTCATCTGACCAGAGCACCTTCTTCCACATGGTTGCTGTGTCCCCCACATGGCTTGTGGCAAACTGCAAACGGGACTTCTTATGATTTCTGTTAACAATGCCTTTCTTCTTGCCACTCTTCCATAAAGGCCAACTTTGTATAGTGCATGACTCATAGTTGTCCTATGGACAGAGTCTCCCACCTGAGCTGTAGATCTCTGCAGCTTGTCCAGAGTCACCATGGGCCTCTTGACTGCATTTCTGATCAGCGCTCTCCTTGTTCTGCCTGTGAGTTTAGGTGGATGGCATTGTCTTGGTAGATGTACAGTTGTGGTTATGGATAAGAAGCAGATTCGGGCACCATCCGTCATTCAGCTTGTTTATTTTCAAAACAACTTGTGCAGTATAAACATCAAACAGCTATCACCTTCTACAGCCCTGAGCACCCACCTCCACCGCATCCCGCACAGCCCCGCCATGGGACAACAGGTGATAGCTGTTTGATGTTTATACTGCACAAGTTGTTTTGAAAATAAACAAGCTGAATGACGGATGGTGCCCGAATCTGCTTCTTATCCATAACCAGTTACGATTTACTTCCTTCCTGTCACATATGCGAGGCACACGTCAGTGGCTGATTGTTTAAAACAGTATAACAAGTCAATTACAGCGGGAGTCTTGGTCTCACTCTCTCCCCATCTATGGATCCATCCTGTCTTCTATAGGAGTGCCACACTCACTTCCCTTTGTACAATCAGATGTACAGTTGTGCCATACTCCTTCCATTTCTGAATGATCACTACAGTCCTCCGTGGGATGTTCAAGGCTTTGGAAATCTTTTTGTAGCCTAAGCCTGCTTTAAATTTCTCAATAACTTGATCCCGGACCTGTCTTGTGTGTTCTTTGGACTTCATGGTGTTGTTGCTCCCAAGATTCTCTTAGACAACCTCTGAGGCCCTTACAGAGCAGCTGTATTTGTACTGGCATTAGATTACACACAGGTGCACTCTATTTAGTCATTAGCACTCATCCGGCAACGTCTATAGGCAAATGACTGCACTCAGATCAAAGGGGGCCGAATAATTATGCACACACCACTTTGCAGTTATTTATTTGTAAAAAAATGTTTGGAATCATGTATGATTTTCATTCCACTCCTCATGTGTACACCACTTTGTGTTAGTCTTTCGTGTGGAATTCCAATAAAATTGATTCATGTTTGTGGCAGTAATATGACAAAATGTGGAAAACTTCAAGGGGGCTGAATACTTTTGCAACCCACTGTATATCTAATTTGTTAGTAAAGTACTATTTCAGCTGAAATGTGTGAAGTCAAAGGTGGAAAAAATCCAAGTTCTCTGCAATTATACATTTCACTTATTGGTTTATTATTGTACTATTTTGGTTTTATGACACTAGTGGTTTACTTTTATATATATAAACCCTAGAAATTGCTTATGCCATTGATTAATAGCAATTCAGCTATTTTAATACAATAAAAACGTTGAGAATGTGCATCATTTATGCTGATTTCCACACATTTGAGTCAGTTTAGATATTACCATAAAATGTCTTAACCTAAGGACAAGGCTTCATCAAAGTAAAGCACACAAAACATTTATGTCTGATTGGTAAAGAAATAAAGACTATAGCTTAGTAGAAGCATATGTTGCGTATAGTAACCTAACAACCACATTAATTTTAGACTTCCAGTCTTGCCAAAGTACTTAAAATTTTCTAAAGAACCTTTATTACATTTTCCTTCTCAAACTTATACAGCTTATGTAAAACTCATATTATAGTTAACCCATTCATCATATCAACGTCTTTAAAAAATAAATAAATAAAAATAAATAAATATATATATATATATATATATATATATACTGTACATATATATATATATATATATATATATATATATATATATATATATATATATATATATATATATATATATATACTGTTTATCATGTAGGATAAAGCTCACAAAAACTCAAAATATGGGTCAAAAAGGTAAAGCTAAAATATCACTAAGAACTTAAAATTAACCCATGATGTCGGGCTCTAAGTAAGACAAAATTCAAGCAAAACAAGTTTCCCAGCAAACTAGCTCTGAACATAGGCATCCCTCCATTCAATGTATTTTTGCATGCAGGCTCATATCCACGTTGCAATTTTTCCAAACAATTTATTTTCAACGAAGAACAATTTTTTTTACATGATATTGCCCAACATCGTTTAACGAATATTCATTTTTGGACAACCATCACGGTGCATTAAATTGTGGAGGATTGTTCTGATCCTCATTGACTTTTGTGGGTTTTGCCGTGATCGTGTAAACTATCATTTACACGATTGTTTATTTACAGTGGCGCAAATAACACTTGCAGATTCGGCCAGATAGATCGGAATCGATCGTTCCTCAGCGGAGATCCCTGATCTACCTGGCTGTGATCTGCCCGTGAAGAATTAGCGTAAGACTTTTTATCTAGTCAAGAAGTTCTTTAAAGGACTGGGGAGATGATCTGTGAGACAACAACAGATTTTTGTTAGTGTAATGTCTGCTCATTTATTTCTTGTCTTTGGTCCAAAAATAGAACTAAGGCCCAGTTCACATTAGCGTTAAACAGCGGACTGAAGGCGTAACGGATACTGTACAAACGGAATGGATGTGAACAGATCCAATGTTAACCAATTGAACCGTTCACATCCATCCGCTTGAATGGATACATTCCATAGGTTCCACTGGACAGTATGTAACATTGCTGTAGCACCAATTTTTCCGGACTACTGAGCCCAGCAGAGCGGCAACGGAAGATAAAGCCCTGCATTGGGGGCAATGGGAGAACTGAACATTTGGAGGGCTAATCCACTGGGGTAGGGGTCAGGGAGGATGTGGGGATGCTCCACTGGGAGTGGGGTCTGGGGGGGGGATGCACCATTGGAGGTGTTGGTTTGGGGGTATTGCTCTGGGTGGATGCTCCACTGGGGGTGGGGTCTGCGGGGACCCTAGTGTGAGAGCGGGTGGGTGAGGGAGGGTTTCTTACCAGGCTTCCATGGTAAATACCTCAACACATGTCAGTGAATGTAAATTCATAAAGCTTGAAACATGCAGTATAGCCATTAAATAACACTGTCTGCTTTGAAGTGGTGAAAAGAGTGGGGAGTCTGTGCTGGGAGCCGTGACTCACAAGAGCTGTGACTGACAGGAGCAGAAAGCCAATAGAAACAGCCCCTGTCTTCTGCAAATCCGGATGATGGAGTCTAATAGGACCTGCAGGCTTCTCAGGCTGGACAAGCTTTTAAACACCACAGGCAGCAGCAGAGCGAGATCGGAACTAAACAAGCTTCAGCTGAATACCTTACGCTGTTTGACTGTTTAACCTCTTAGGTTCCTGTTTGAAGATGTGTAGGAGCTATTGGGGAAAATCACCTAAGCATGGCATGTGTAAAGTTTCTTAGAAGTTAATCTAAGCTGGGGAAGTTAAATAGAATGTTAAGAAAGACTAAGACAGATTCAGAGCAGATTCAGAGCAAGCAGAGGCAGTATAACAAAACATGTACATCTAAGTGGATGTCTGGGATGCCTCTTACTAATGTAATGCTCTCACTGCACGGAATGGCTTGTAATAACACAGAGGCACTCCACTCTCTTCTGCTGTTACGAACGGATTTTTGTCAATGGGCTTTGGTCATTTACCAAACTTCTACCGCACCTGTGAACATTTTTATGAATTAGCACACAAAAGTCTAAAATACCGAATGCGGTATTTTCCAGACCAATTTTTTTTTTTGCACAGCCTTTTTATGAATCGACCCCTATGAGACAATCTTTCCTCTTTTGTTTAAAATATCTGTTCAGCACTCTACACCTACAAAAAGTACCAAGAAGTAGGTGAAAAAGTACTATCAAATTATTTTCACTATTTTCCTGCTTGCTGGTGGTTTAAAAGACATTTTACTGACAGGTGTGTACAGATCACATAGAAGTAAATTAAGGAGAAAAAAAATAATTGCATATGGGCTTTGATGCACACACTTTGATTTTGAGCTATTTAGAAGAGAACGCCAATCAGCTCATTCTAAGACTTTGTACAGCAGGAGACATGACAGCGCTTTCATACAGATGCAGAACCTTGCATTCAAAGCATGTATTTAGCCCAAATGGGGCTCTGCATGCCTCTGTTGGTTTTCATTTCAGGTGCAGCCCTGAGTGCTGTCATTTGTCTGCCCACTCTGTTGTAGCTTTCCCACTTTGTCATTGTCTGTTATACATATAATGTTAATAGTATTAGATATGTTCTTATTTCTCCGCGTATGTCTTCCCATACAAACTTTACCCATACTTTATTATAAACAAACAGCCTTGGAGTGTCTCACTTCATGGTTTCATTTACGAATCCTCTTTTTCTGATATTTCTCTCACTAGTTTTTAGCACTGACACATTCTATGGAGCCTTAGTTCACTTTTGTTTGAGATACACACACACGCGCGCACACGCACACACACACGCACGCACGCACGCACGCACGCACGCACGCACGCACACACACACACACACACACACACACACACACACACACACATGCACACACACGCACATATCTCATATCTTTTGGACCATAAGACACACTTAGGTTTAGAGGGAAAGGATCTAGCGCATCTTTGGTGCAGGGGTGTCTTGTGGACCTTTTCCCCCAAAGCAGTCTCTAGCTAAGCTACACTGCCCAGCTACACTAACTACTGCTGCCCCACCAGGTACACTCACTACACTGCCAGCTACACTCACTACACACTCAGCTACAATGGATACCCTCACCTGATGCAGCAAGTGCAGCAAGTTTACAGCAAGAGGGTGCCAGTAAACCTCAAAGCACGGAGGCCATGGAAGATGATCGTGTACAGCAGCAGCATCTTCTGATTACAGCAGCTGGAGACAGATGTAGGTGTAATGTGGTGGTGGTGGTGGTGATGGGGGCAGCTTATCCACAGGTAATATATGTTTAGTGGGGCGCCCCTATGCAGAGCACGTATTGGAGCATGCAGGTGCAAGCATATCTACCTCTCCTTGCTCCAGCTCTGGTCCTTATGTCTCCCCAGCAGAATCGGAACTGGCCGCTAGATCTCCAGGCTCACTGCAGACACATGACACTTCTCACTTCCTGGAGACTTTGGTACTTGTTTTCTAACATATGATATATTCATATTATGTGTATGTATGAATTGCAAATCATTTTCAGCACTATAAACTTATCCTTTCTATCACAAGAGATTGCAAATGCAGTTAACAAACCAGCCCAACTGTTCCGCACAGTGGAAAAACTCTGCAACCCGGCATGTCAAAAACTTAACATCGAGTCTTCAAAGGACCTCTGTGACCAATTTGCCCATTTCTTCACAGACAAAGTCTCCGCTATAAGGTCCGCCATCCAACTTACAGCATCTGAGCCTAATATAGCGCCGAAGACCATTAGCAGAGACAATGTAACACCTTGGTCAAACTTCAAAGAAATTGATGAAGAAGTCACATCAAGCATCCTCCTTCACGTCCGCCTAACTACCTGTGACCTAGATCCTGGCCCAACACAGTTCATGTTGAACTGCCCTGACCTGTTCGTACCGGTATTCCTAAAAATTGTTAACTGTTCCTTAAAATCAGGGATATTTCCTGCTTTACTGAAGGAAGCAATCATCAGGCCTCTCCTCAAAAAACCCTCCCTGGACCCAGACGCAATGACCAGCTACAGACCTGTCTCTAACCTCCCCTTTCTGGGCAAGCTAATTGAAAAAGCTGTTTACCTCCAGCTAGAAGCCAAAATCCTACAAAACAACAGTTATGACCCATTCCAGTCTGGCTTCAGGAAACACCACAGCACTGAAACTGCCCTCATCCAAATATGCAACCACCTGCTCATGGCAAGAGACAGAGGAGAGTGCTCCATCCTCATACTGCTAGACCTTTCTGCAGCCTTTGATACAGTTGACCATGACATCTTGATAAACAGGCTACAGGAATACTGCGGCATTGATGGCATAGTTCTTCAGTGGTTCCAAACCTTCTTGAGTGGCAGAACCCACAAAGTGTCTATGGGGCCCTTCCTGTCCACCCCTGTATCACTTAAGTATGGGGTGCCCCAGGGCTCAATCCTCTCTCCCCTGCTTTTCACGATTTACATGTTACCGCTGGGAAAACTAATCCAAAAACATGGCCTGACATACCACTGCTATGCAGACGACACCCAACTATATCTTTCCTTCAAGCCTGGTGTGACAGACCCAACTTTAACTATAAACGCCTGCTTACGTGAACTACAGCAATGGATGAATGACAACTGGCTGAAACTAAATGCAGACAAAACTGAAGTCCTTCTGATAGGAGGGCAGAGCATGATAACAAAACAACTTAACTTGCAGTCTTCACCACTGGGAATAGGAGGCACGGATCTGCGCAGCTCTGATCATGTGCGTAGCCTGGGAGTTCTAATTGATTGGGATTTAAACTTCAGAACTCAAATCTCTGCTGTGGTGAATCATCCTATTTTCACCTAAAGAACATTGCAAAAATCAAGCACCTCATTCCCCCAGAAGATCTGCCAACCTTAGTCCATGCCTTCATCACATCCCGACTGGACTACTGCAATGCTCTCTACACTGGCCTTCCAAAAAAGGACTTGTACCGACTACAGCTGATACAGAATACTGCTGCCAGACTGCTAACCAACCAACCCCGTCACTGCCACATAACGCCAGTCCTGCACTCCCTTCACTGGCTACCTATAGAATGGAGGGTCCTATTCAAGATCGGCCTACTGACATTTAAATCCCAGAATAATTTAGGCCCTGGATACATGAAAGATATGTTGCAGCTGCGTAGCAATCCCCGCATTCTCAGATCAACAGGTTCTAATAATCTAGTCATACCCAGAGTCCACTTGGAAACTTTTGGTCCCAGAGCCTTCTGTCATGCTGCCCCTACGTTTTGGAACTCCTTACCTCAACAGATCAGGACAGCTCCATCCCTGGACATGTTTAAATCCAGACTGAAAACCCACCTGTTTAGTTTGGCATTTGCAGAAATAAACTTTTGTTGTGTGAATACTTCATCCTACTAATTACTGAATCTGAGAGAGCCTAAGCGCTTTGAGTCCTATGGGAGAAAAGCGCTATATAAATGTTATTGTATTGTATTGTTGTATAATATCAAGCTGTACAAAGTCAACATATCACATTTTGTAACTGATAAATGCTTTTGTTTTGTGAAAAAATGTTTGCTCATTTTGAATTTATTTCAGCATGCCCTAAGCAAAATTGAGGTGGGGCAACCACAGACTAGAAATGCTAATAAAAAAAAAACCTTATGGAATATTTCACAGCTAGTTAGGGTAACTGGCAACACGTCAGTTGCATAGCTGCATGATTGTACGTAAACCCATTATTCCAGAGAAACTGATTGCCTCAGAAGCAAGCATGAAGGGGTACATCACTCTTTACAGAACTGGCTAATGATTTAGCAATAGCACTCCTCAATGTAAAATGTCATCACATTTGGGATTTACAGCACAAAATATCATTAAACATTTCAGATAATCTAGGGAGATATATGAGTACAAGAGACACGGCCTAAAGCCAATATTGGATGGCTAGGATATTTAAGGTCCCTCTGCAGCTCTGTATTGAAAACAGCATAATTCTGTACTGGAAATCACTGCCTGAACCAATTCTGAAAAACATTTTCTGTGAATACAAATTGTTGCTAAATAAACAAAATACAAGAAATAGCCATGTATAAACATGATCCTGTACCGCTGTTGCCTTCTCATTTAAGATGAACTGAGTTAAAAGTGAAAACTGTCCTGCGCTCTAACAAATAAAAACTGAAGTCTGTATTAGAATTATGGGTGTTGTGTCCACCAGTGCCAAACATGAGAAGAATCATCTGGCTTGCTATCAGCGTACAGTATGGTATGGGGTACACTAATGCACTTGGTATGGATACTTGGAAGCACCATTAATTCTACACAGTATGAGTAGGTTGTGGAGAAACTGTCATGCTGCCAAACAGCTAAAGGGCTTGCTTACCAATCCTTGTTACACATGTATTATAACATAGTAAATGAGTCTGGGTGCTTAACTGTGTGACCCCATTCCAGATCTGTCACCCTCTAGGCAGGGGTCGAGTCCTGCGTGGACGCGGGTGAACGGCATCCACCCACTTTTTCTTCAGAGTGAACGCCGTTCACCCTGGCTTGTGTGGAGGGGAGCAGAGCAGAGAAGGCGAGCTATGGGGACAGCGGGGGTGGGCAGACATCTCCCCCCCCATCCCTCACCTTCGCGTTCCCCTTCCTGCCTCTCCCCTCCAGCGTTTTGAAATGTCGGGCCCGGTGGCAAAAGTGGGCGGAGACTTTCCGCCTTCTTCCAGCCGCAAGGGACGCTCCGCTCTGAGTGCGGCTAGAAGACCAGACTAGCCGCACACAGAGCGGAGCGTCCCTTGCGGCTGGAACGAGGTAAGTCTCCGCCCACTTTCGCCGCCGGGCCCGACACTTCACAACACTGGAGGGGAGAGGCAGGAAGGGGAGCACGAAGGTGAGGGATGGGGGGGGGGAGATGTCCGCCCATCCCTGCTGTCCCCATAGCTCTCCTTCTCTGCTCTGCTCCCTCCGGGTGGGGGCACACCTGGCTACCTGGGCACATATACCCCTGCCTACATATACTGGGGACATATACCCCTGGCTACCTGGGCACATATACCCCTGCCTACATATACTGGGGACATATACACCTGCCTACATATACTGGGGACGTATACCCCTGCCTACATATACTGGGCATATATACCCCTGGCTACATATACTGGGCACATATACCCCTGCCTACATATACTGGGCATATATACCCCTGCCTACATATACTGGGCATATATACCCCTGACTACATATACTGGGCACATATACCCCTGCCATACATATAATGGGCATAAAAAAACCCTGCCTACATATACTGGGCATATATACCCCGGGCTACATATACTGGGCACATATACCCCTGGCTACATATACTGGGCACATATACCCCTGCCTACATATACTGGGCATATATACCCCTGGCTACATATACTGGGCATATATACCCCTGGCAACATATACTGGGCATATATACCCCTGGCAACATATATTGGGCATATATACCCCTGGCTACATATACTGGGCATATATACCCCTGGCGACATATACTGGGCACATATACCCCTGCCTACATATACTGGGCATATATACCCCTGGCTACATATACTGGGCATATATACCCCTGGCTACATATACTGGGCATATATACCCCTGGCTACATATACTGGGCATATATACCCCTGGCTACATATACTGGGCATATATACCCCTGGCGACATATACTGGGCATATATACCCCTGCCTACATATACTGGGCACATATACCCCTGCCTACATATACTGGGCACATATCCCACTGGCTACATATACTGGGCACATATACCTCTGCCTATATATACTGGGCACATATCCCACTGGCTATATATACTGGGCACATATCCCACTGGCTAGATATACTGGGCACATATCCCACTGGCTATATACACTGGGCACATATCCCACTGGCTAGATATACTGGGCACATATACCCCTGCCTATATATACTGGGCACATATACCCCTGGCTACATATACTGGGCACATATACCCCTGGCTACATATACTAGGCAACTATACCTCTGGCTACTTATACTGGGGACTACTATACTCATGGCTACTTATACTGGGGACACCTATAGACCTGGCTACCTGGGGGTACCTATTTTGGGGGAACTGCTGTCAGATTATCTGCATTTTTGTGGAACCGCTGTTATGTATTTTGGGGAACAGCTGCCAGATTATGTGTATGTTAGGGGAACGGCTGCTGCCAGATTACGTGTATTTTGGGGAACTGCTGCCAGATTGTGTATGTTTGGGGGACCACTACTGCCAGATTATATGTCCTTTGGGTGTTACGTGTATTCTGGGTGATCCGCTGCCAGGTTTCGCGTATTTTGGGGAACTGCTTCCAAATTATGTGTATGTTGGTGGAACTGCTGCTGCCACATTGTCTATTTTGGGGGAACCACTTCCATATTATCTGTATTTTGGAGGAACTTCTACCAGATTATGTGTCTTTTTGGTGAAATGCTGTCAGATTACATCTATTTTTGGGGGATACACTACGGCAGAGCTCAAACTTCCTCGGCAGACCTTTTACATCACTGCTAAGGTCATGTATATTTGGCCCCACCCATGACCACGCCCATGGTGTGCTTGACCACACCCATTTTTTGGCGCGCAGGAGTTCTCCAAGTGAGTCCACTCACTTCTTTTCCCAGGACTAGACCCCTGCCTTTAGGAACATTTTAGGAACATTTGGTGCATCATGAAACTGAAAATATGACAAAAGACCCCAAACTGTTGGGCAGTTAAACTGTTACACCAGGCAAGGTTGCAAGAACATCTCATTTTCAAAACTACAGCAATTCATCTTCTCAGTTTCCAAGCATTTACAACAATTTTAAAAGAAGGAGTGATGCAAAACAGGAATAAACATGCCCATCTCATTTTTTGTTTATAACAGCATTGTAATGCAAATTCAAAATCAGAACGTACTTTAAAGGACAGCCGAAGCGAAAAGAAACAAATTAAATAAACAATTGTATGTATCTTCCTTCTCCAAAAAATGACTTTTTAAGATATTCCACAGTTTTATTTTATGCTTAAGCATGATACATAACACAGAACAAATCCTCACAAGACCGCACCACACCAAATGTCCAGAAAATACTTAATGAGCTTTATTAAAGTATATAATTGCACAAGAATGTTAAAAACAATTAAAAACAAAGGTTCCAGGTAACACACATGTATAAATAATGGAATATAGAACAATCAAGAAATAAATCAGCCCAAACCCTTCCTTATGAACCAAGGTAAAGGTAGGTAGATGTAGGATGAGTAAAGTGACAAGTGCAGAACTGAATGAATGAATGAATCAGGACAAAAATTCAGAAACAAAGTGCAAAGTGTGAACAAGGTGCCAATAGTGTAATGGTAGAGGTAATAACCCCAATAGAGTACAGCAAGTCACCCCTGAAAGGGGTGAATAGAAGTGTGTATGGCCCACAGGGGACCCAAAGAGTGGGAAAGAACACAGTGCAAGAGGAGTCTCACCACAACAATGAAGATGGAGGAGGAAGGGCTGTGTGCTCCTGGAAAGCCTGCCTTCGCGATTCGCCGCTCCAAGCGGCTTCTACCGGCCCGGTGTGTTACCTGGAACCTTTGTTTTTAATTGTTTTTAACATTCTTGTGAAATTATATACTTTAATAAAGCTCATTAAGTATGTTTTGGACATTTGGAGTGGTGCGGTCTTGTGAGGTTTTTTTTTTGTGTTATGCATCATGCTTTAGTGTAGATCCTTTTTCTGCACACACTGTCCTCATTATTCATTACCTCAATGAGTTTAATTGACTCATATGTTACTGGTGCTGCCCTTTTCTCTAGTGTTTCTTATTTTATGCTTAAATCTACTTTTTCAGTTTTAACTGTTTTATTGTTTTTGCTCAATGACACATTCATTGAAGTATGCCAGAGCTAAAATCTATGAACTATTGACCCTTTTTATTTCTTTCCTGCTCGCAGAAGCAATTTTCTGCTAGGAAAGTGTTTTATAGTAGGAATTTCTTATCAGTGAGGGTCACACTGTAGTCAATTCCTGTCTTAGTCAGGACTGAGTCAGCCACTTACATACCTGATATTTAACTCTTTCAGGCAGAGACAGAAAAAAAGGAACGCAACATAGTTATTAGTGTGCTTGGCACTGTACACACCCATGTCTATCTCATCATGTCACACGTCACTTTGGGTATCCTTTAAAATAAAAAAACAATATTTCTGCATTTCAACATTTGCTATGTGGTTTTTGGACTATATTCAATTAAATAAAAACTAATTATATTATGATTATTCTGAATAATTTCTTGCTTGCTGGTGACTTAACCTCCTTGCCGGTTATCCCGAGCTCAGCTCGGGGGGTAACCTGCGCAGGATGATTTCTCAGGTCCCGCTGGGCCGATTTTCACAATTTTTTTATTGCACGCAGCTAGCACTTTGCTAGCTGCGTGCATATCCCGTTCGCCGCCAATTCGTCGCTACCCGCCACGCTGTGCCGCACCGCCCCCCCCCCTCCAGACCCCTTGCGCAGCCTGGCCAATCAGTGCCAGGCAGGGCTGAGGGGTGGATCGGGATTCCCTCTGACATCCCAACGTCCATGACGTCGGTGACGTCATCCCGCCCCGTCACCATGGCGAAGGGGGAAGCCGAGCAGGAAATTCCGTTCTGAACGGGATTTCCTGCTTGCAAAGATCGCCGGCGGCGATCGAAGTAGGTAGGGGGATGCTGCTTGTCAGCGGCTATCATGTAGCTAGCGCTAGGCTAGCTACACAAATAAAAAAAAAATAATAATTAAAAAAAGTGCTGCGCCGCCCCCTTCCCGACATGATTGGAACGGCAAGGGGGTTAAAGGGCATTTTATTAACAACATTTTAAAAATTGCCTAGGAGAAATCTTAGAAGAAAAAGTGAATTGGATGGGTCCAATAAGTCTCAACAAGTCTAGTTCAACTTTACTCTTCCCAAGACCAGAACAACAGTTCTTGCATCAAAACACACCAAAGGGCTGCGGTTAAAAATGGTAGCTGCAAAACATAAAAATGACAAAAACGTGACACTCGGGTGCTTGCACTGACCTAACCTTCTTTCTGCATGTTCAAATCCACTCTTCATAGGTGTAAGCCTTTATTGTTGTGTGTGTTTTTAACCATTAAAAGGGTAACATGTCAGAGACGCTTGTTTTTGTGTTCAATTACCTGATTTGAAAAACATCACATTCTATTCTCCATTACATTTGACACATCACAACTTTTTTTTTTTTTTTTTAGAAAATGAGTTGTATATATGTAAAATAAACAGCATTTTTACTTTAGGAAATTACGGAAATTACTGTTACATAGATACTATTAAAGGTTTAAGTTTTCACAGTCATCCTGTATGTATATCAATTACACAAAGCCACGCTTAAATGATATCTGTTCTCTACCTGAACAAATCCTGCAGTTCTACATGCAAAAATGAAAAAGAAAAAAAGTATTAGCAGCTGTCTTATTAAATCTTCATTCTATTTCACCTCCAGGTTGTGGAATATTTGTTAGTAAATTCATAAAATAGATTCAGCAAAGGTGATAAGCTCCAGATGTGCATTAGTCGACACAGCTGTTCTGATGTACGTGGCACTGAGCACAAGAGAAATTTTGTTACCACTCTTAATGTAAACTCTGGAGTTCACTTCTAACTGTCTGCAATTTTATGATGTGAACACTGACTTAAAGCATCAAATGGCTAGTCATGTATCCAGATAGTGAAAGATAGAACGTGAGCTTGATCTGCCAGACTAATTTAACAAGGTAAACACATAAATCTCTTTGTTATTCGTCGCTGTATATATTTCCTCAATTCAGATTTTTATCAAGACTGCGTGAGTATAATAATTCAAGAAAATGCATAGCTGTTGATTCGAAACCCTCTCCCAGTAACAGATGAGGTCATTCCCATACACTTGATTCAATAATGAGGATTTTCATTTTTTAGGTGTCACGCTTGCACTAAATCATTTTTCTTTCATGCTGTAATAATAAATATACAGCATATTTAGAAGAGATGAATCTTCTACAGATGTTATACACACCTTTTAAGGATGCGTACACATGTCCAACTTTGATTGGTCAATTTTACCACTTCCGCATAGTACGAATACCTATTCACTCTGTTCATAGTACTCAAAGGGCTTGATTCACTAACCGACGCTAAGCCGGTTAGTGTGCCCTAAGTGTTAGTGTGCGCAAACCACGGCGTTTGGTGGTTTGCGCCCACACAGTTGAAATAATCCCGCTCAAGTCGCAACCGATGCGATGAAAATGACAAATAGGGTGCCCGTTAAGCAGCGCTATGATGCGCCACTTTGGAGGCACCCGATGCGTCATTTTCGTTGAATCGGGCGCGACTTTTAAGTGCCAGCAGGTGCAACGTTATCGTCACACCGTGCACTAATACCGGCACACCCGCGCTGCGCGTGCAGTGCACGAGGCCGCACGCAAAGTAGGTTTGCGCACACTAGTGGCTAAAAAGGGCTTTTCACACCAGCGCTAACACTTAGCGCCAGTTAGTGAATCAAGCCCAAAATCTGTTAGCTTTCCTACTACCTGGAGGAGGTAAAACTTGGGAATTATTTGCCAATAGAAATTAGATGTGTGTATGCACCTTAAAGGGGCACTGGGATAACCCTACTAGCGTGTTTCTGATCATGAGAGCAGCACATATTAGGTAGTGTAACTAGTTACAAAGGTCGGCAGGATAGGAAAATATACAGTACATTTTTCAGATTCATTAGAAAGCAACCTTCTCTGTTCAGCCAACAGCTATTTTTCAACTCTTCTCCTCTCCATGTGTGAGATAGTGTGAGATAAAAGCTTGTTCTGTAAGGCTGTCTCCATCAGCAGCAAGTACCGATATATAAGCATGCAGCTTCCTGTTTGTTGACCTAAAATATCCATACTTCCTGCTGACAAAGCCAGCCAGAACAGGCTTTTATCTCACACACGGAGTGGAGGAGAGGAGATACATAGCTGTTATAGTTGAACAGAGAAGGATGTCACATTTCTCTAAGTAACAGCCAGGATCTGTAAGAAGTGCTATAAGTTATCCTATCATGCCGATATTTGTAACTAGATACACTACCAAATATGTTTTGCTCTCACTATTACAAACATGCTACTAGGGTTATCCCAGTAGTCTAAATTTCACTTTAGTGCCCCTTTAAAGTGGACATGAACTTAGAACATCATATCTGCTCTAAAAGATACAAAACAGCATAATAACCTTTCTACTTCCTGATTCATGGAAGCAGCCATATTTTTAACATCCTGTGCTTTCAAATGAGCTTATTTGTCATCTCTGCCATGGCAGTCATGTGACACAGGGAAGAGATCAAATTAGACACAGATGAGTGGTAATTAAACAGGCTTAACTCTCTAAATACATACAGGGTGCATTTATCTATTTTTTCCTTCTGTTGTGTGCTAGAGCTCAGGTTCACTTTGAGGATCTTTCACTATATCTGCCCTTACCTTTTAAATACTTGGTCAAAGTTGTTACTGCTCCAATGGTCTCAGTATGATGTGCAGGGATCCTGTAATGATCAGCAGTGATCAGCTCAGCGCGCTACTGACGTCAGTATACTTTAATAGATGTGTAATACAAGTGATTGGTGCACATGTATTCACAACAATGATATAATAGCAATCAATAACAGTAATAATAATATCCTAAGCTAAGTGCGAATCCCCGGGGTCCTGCCGGTTCAAGCACACACGGATCTGACTAAGGTCTGAGAGCTTTCACTGAAGTTTCAGCAACAACAGACAATGAGCTACTGACAACTCCAAGCTTAAATGCAGACAGGCAATTCCAAGCGTCAACACTTCCACCAATCAGCAAGAAGAACAGCAGCCAGATGTCAGCTGACCGGCCGATCAGCTGACTCGTCTTCTAAGCCCATAAAGGTCCTGCCGCTCCGCGCGTGAGCGTGCCGACCTAGACTGATGCGCCGTAGAGAGACCTGTTCTGCCGGAGGCCGTGAGGTACGCCTGCGATGATGACGTCAGACGCGGAAGCGGCGGTCGCGCTGCTCTCCGTCGCTAAGGTAATTCCTTCATTTCTAACATTACCCCCCCCCCCTGAGGCGCGTACTCCGGACACGCCACAAATGGTTTTTCTAGATGTAATGAGGGAAATTGTTGTTTTAATTCCTCAGCATGAAGAAGCTTGGCTGGTACCCATGATCTATTCTCAGGACCATACCCCTTCCAGTGAACCAGATACTGCACAGAATTCCGTACCCTGCGAGAATCCAGGATCTCCTCAATTTCATATTCCGGCTCCCCATCAATCACTATTGGGGGGGGGGGGGGGCGGGGGGAGGAATCCACATGTCTGAGGATGGGGGCAGAACAGAATAGCGTTTTCAACTGAGAAAATGCTGCACAAGCTTCTTCAGACCAATTATAAACATCTGCCCCTTTCTTTGTCAGGTTAGTGAGAGGGGCAACCACAGAGGAGAACCCTTTGATAAATCTTCTATAGTAATTTGCAAATCCCAGGAATCTTTGGAGTGCCTTCAAGCCAGAGTGTTGAGGCCACTCCAACACAGCAGAGACTTTATTCGGGTCCATGGTCAGGCCAGTAATGGAAATAATGTATCCCAAAAAAGGAACTTCAGTGGCTTCAAACATTTTTTAATCTTTGCGTACAAACCGTTTTGTCTTAGTTTATTCAACACAAACTTAACATGCTCCCTGTGTTCCTTGAGATTTTTAGAGAAAATCAAAATGTCGTCCAAATAAACGACTACAAATCGTCCCAATACATCTCTGAAAATCTCATTCACAAACTCCTGAAACACGGCAGGGGCATTGCACAACCCGAAGGGCATAACCAAGTATTCATAATGCCCATCGGGTGTGTTGAAGGCCGTTTTCCATCTATCCCCCTGTCTAATACGTATCAAATTATATGCCCCTCTCAGGTCCAATTTGGAGAACAGTTGGGCCCCAGATACTTGTGAGAACAAACCCTCTATTAATGGCAGGGGGTAGCGATTCGGGATGGTAATTCTGTACAAAGTTCTATAATCAATACAAGGATGGAGTCCACCGTCTTTTTTTTTAACACAAAAGAATCCTGCCCCAGCGGGTGATTTAGAGGGACGAATGAAACCTTTCTCGTGGTTCTCTTTGATATAATTCTTCATGGCCAACTGTTCTGGACCTGAGAGGTTATAAAAATGACCCCCGGGAAGTAGGGTACCGGGCCTTAAATCTATGGGACAATCAAAATCCCTGTGAGGAGGAAGTTTGTCAGCAGAACGTGGGCAAAAAACATCTGAGTATGCAGCATACTGAGGAGGAACACCCTCCACCTGAACTTCAGTAGAACACAGGGTAATTCTCTCTAGACAGTGTTTTTGACAAGCTGGGGACCAGGCCAACAATTGCCCTGTGTTCCAATCAATCTGAGGGGAATGTTTACGTAACCAAAGGAGACCAAGGACTATAGTAGAGGAGGACATGTTCAGTACGTAAAATTGTATCTCCTCCTTATGAAATACCCCCACCCGACAAGTGAGAAGAGGGGTCTGTGAGAGAGGTTGTTTGTTCTGTAGGGGAGTGTCATCTATAGCAGTTACATAAATCTGCCTTTCCATGGGAAGAATTGGAATATTCCACTTTGAAGCTAGATCTAGATCAATGAAGTCTGCTGCAGCGCCTGAATCAATAAAGGCCTTAGTATGGTAAACTTGATTCTCCCATGTAATTGAGCAAGGTAATAACATCTAGCATTCTTTTAAAGTAAAACAGGTTTGCCTAGGGTAGTACCTCCCACTACACCTAGGCGAAGAAGTTTTCCGACTTCTTACTGCAATTTTGGACGAAATTACCCTTCTCCCCACAGTATAAACAAAGACCCTCCTTCCTTCTCTTAGTTTTTTCAGCCTCTGATAGTTTGGAGTGGCCAATTTGCATGGGCTTATCAGAACTAGTCATGAGTGAGGGATTAGAAAAAACAGTCTTGGGAGCAGCACGAGATCTGCCCTGCTTATGGTACCGAATTCTTCGGTCCACCCTAATAGCCAAGGCAATGGCTTCATCAAGGGTTTTTGGCTCAGGATGGCTGATCATGACATCAGTAGAGATGTAGAGATGTCGCGAACCTCCGCGAAAGGTTCAGTTCGCAAAAAAGTTCGCGAACCGCAATAGACTTCAATGGGGAGGCAAACTTTGAAAAATAGAAAAAATTCTAACGCCTAGAAAAATGATAGAAAACATGTTTCAAAGGCTCTAATACCTGGAGGCAGACATGATTGAGTGAAATACACATCAAATATCCCAGGCTAACATCTAGGTTTCAAACAGACCCCTATTTTAGGGCTCCCTCCTCCCCTTCTACCTCCTACCGGAAGGAGGAGGGTCTCATCTGCCAGAGAAGTATATTATTTCAAAAGCCAGTTTACATACCATAGCTGAGAATTGAACCCAGGTCTCACTGTGTGGTGGGCAAGTACCTTAACCGCTGTACCACAACAGTATTAACTGAAGCTGGCCTAGCATTTACCATTTATGGTAAACGAGATTCGAACCCTGGTCTCCTGTGTCAGAGGCAGAGCCCTTAACCATTACACCATGCAGCCACTGCTTACAGATATGTAGCCAGACATGGCCTTGAGAGAGAGATGAATCTACCTGGCTATCTGGGGTTCCCTTTGGACAACTGTTGAACACAAAAGACAAGGCCATGTCTGGCTACATATCCGTAGGCAGTGGCTGCATGGTGTAATGGTTAAGGGCTCTGCCTCTGACACAGGAGACCAGGGTTCGAATCTCATCTCTGTCTGTTCAGTAAGCCAGCGCCTATTCAGTAGGAGACCTTAGGCAAGTCTTCCTAACACTGCTATCTTGTCTAATTTTTCTCTTGACAACTGTTGAACACAAAATACAAGGCCATGTCTGGCTACATATTGTGATGATTTGCTCAGCTGCCTGTGCAGGCAGGCAGCTTTTTGACCATTGTTTTGATTTGCATGCTGCAGGACTCTGGAAAGAAGAGCTTATGTCAGTTTTGCAGCTTGTGCTTGCAGAGGAATTTGCATACGTTGTCATGCAAATTGCCTGGCCACATTCATTGGAGGCGTGTACTATAAGTACTATGTCTTTCCCACAATGCTTCGCTGTTCATAAGGATTTCGTCCTATGTAACACTCCTGGTGGGGTGTCAGCCTTGCTCTCTGTTTGAACATCAGCTTAGAGTAATTCCTGAATCTGCGCTAGGCAGATTTCCCTAGTGCAGTTAGGATTGAATTATCTGTATTGCCTGTTCTGTCTTGTCTTGCCTGTTGCCATTGTCCAGTCCCTACGGTGGTCGACAGGAAATGGTTCTGATCTCTGTTCTTGGAGTATAGCTGGTGCAGCGGTTGCTACCAGCTATCTCTTCTGTTCTGTCTCCTGGGATCGCGCTAGCTACTTTTCGCTAGCGCTGGGGATCCTTCTGTTCTGTCTCCTGGGATCGCGCTAGCTACTTTTCGCTAGTGCTGGGGATCCTTCTGTTCTGTCTCCTGGGATCGCGCTAGCTACTTTTCGCTAGCGCTGGGGATCCTTCTGTTCTGTCTCCTGGGATCGCGCTAGCTACTTTTCGCTAGCGCTGGGGATCCTTCTGTTCTGTCTCCTGGGATCGCGCTAGCTACTTTTCGCTAGCGCTGGGGATCCTTCTGTTCTGTCTTCTGGGATCGCGCTAGCCACTTTTTGCTAGCGCTGGGGATCCTTCTGTTCTGCTACTCTGTACCTGGATCGCGCTAGCCACTTTTCGCTAGTGCTGTGGATCCTATCTCTCGCTTGTCCCTGTTTTCGTGTGTCTGTCTTGTCTGCTACGCTTGCTGGATTCTTGGTGAGGTAACCGTTAAGCAAGCGCTCGCGTCCTCTGTTTCATGTTTGTCTGTTAATGGTTAGTTAGGCGTGCTTGTCTCTATTGTGCTTATCACGTGGAGACCGCGCATAACCGCGTGCACTGTTGCGAATGAGTGCGGTGTTCGCGGTTAGCTAGCGTTTGTTATTTTCCGTATCTCCTCATTGTTTTATTTGCCGTGCCTTTGCTACCCTCGTATTCTATTCTGATCTGCCTTGTGTCACGTCTGGCGATCGCACCTCTCGCGATCGCGTTCCTATTTGGTGTCTGCTGTTGTGTGTGCGCGGTCGCGGGGTGGCGACTGGATTGGCGCACACACATACAACCTGTCCCTTTGCTCGTTCTCATTTGCAATTGCCTCTCTTGCGATTGCGTTCTGCGCTTCGTACAATTCCTGTCTGGCATTTGTGGAGGTACAGAGGATTGGTTCCTTTGCACTCCCCAGCGCCATCTGCCAACAGGAATTTCCCTCTACAGGTGCCTAGCACCTTTTGCTGGGTGCCTGCAATTACACGCTTGTGGAGGATTTCCGCCATGTCAGCGCACGCGTTGTGCGCTGATCACGGAGAAAGTTCCACAATCGTTACACATATCTGTAAGCAGTGGCTGCATGGTGTAATGGTTAAGGGCTCTGCCTCTGACACAGGAGACCAGAGTTCGAATCTCGTCTCTGTCTGTTCAGTAAGCCAGCACCTATTCAGTAGGAGACCTTAGGCAAGTCTTCCTAACACTGCTATCTTGTCTAATTTTTCTCTTGACAACTGTTGAACACAAAATACAAGGCCATGTCTGGCTACATATCTGTAAGCAGTGGCTGCATGGTGTAATGGTTAAGGGCTCTGCCTCTGACACGGGAGACCAGGGTTCGAATCTCGTCTCTGTCTGTTCAGTAAGCCAGCACCTATTCAGTAGGAGACCTTAGGCAAGTCTTCCTAACACTGCTATCTTGTCTAATTTTTCTCTTGACAACTGTTGAACACAAAATACAAGGCCATGTCTGGCTACATAACTGTAAGCAGTGGCTGCATGGTGTAATGGTTAAGGGCTCTGTCTCTGACACAGGAGACCAGAGTTCAAATCTCGTCTCTGTCTGTTCAGTAAGCCAGCACCTATTCAGTAGGAGACCTTAGGCAAGTCTTCCTAACACTGCTATCTTGTCTAATTTTTCTCTTGACAACTGTTGAACACAAAATACAAGGCCATGTCTGGCTACATATCTGTAAGCAGTGGCTGCATGGTGTAATGGTTAAGGGCTCTGCCTCTGACACAGGAGACCAGAGTTCAAATCTTGTCTCTGTCTGTTCAGTAAACCAGCACCTATTCAGTAGGAGACCTTAGGCAAGTCTTCCTAATGCTGCTATCTTGTCTAATTTTTCTCTTGGATTGAGCATAAATGGTAAATGCTAGGCCAGCTTCAGTTAGTACTGTTGTGGTACAGCGGTTAAGGTACTTGCCCACCACACAGTGAGACCTGGGTTCAATTCTCAGCTATGGTATGTAAACTGGCTTTTGAAATAATATAATTCTCTGGCAGATGAGACCCTCCTCCCTCCGGTAGGAGGGAATGGGTAGAAGGGTAGAAGGGAGGAGCCCACAAGAGCCTAATTAAAATCTCCCTAGCAGAGTGTGTAGAAGCTGTCCCTTAACTAATTAGTATAGGCAGATGAGTGAGTCAAATGGCTCAAGGACCTTGCCTTGTATAAGAGGGTTGGGGCTCCACCAGTCTGATTGGCAATAATGTGTCTGCTGACTGTGATGGAGAGTGTCAAAGTTTTGCTCCATAGAGCATTATGGGGCGAATCGAACTTCCGAGAAAGTTCGCGTTTGGTTGGCAAAAGCGAACCACCGAAGTTCGCCTGGAACCGTTCGCCGGCGAACCGTTCAGGACATCTCTAGGCATCAGCCACTGATTCGGAAAACCCTGTGAGAAAACGATCTAAAAGAGCAAAATGTTCCCAACAAGAAGATACTGCCCACTTCCTGAATTCGGAAGCGTAAACTTCTGCAGTACCATGCCCTTGGCGGAGGTTTTTCAACTTCCTTTCAGCTGTGGCAGCAATGTCAGGGTCATCATAAATGACCGCCATGGCCTTAAAGAATTCCTGCATGGACGTCAAGGCTTCATGTCCGTCAGGAGGACTATAGGCCCAGGTTTGCGAGTCACCATGTAACAACTTTTCAGAGTAACCCGCTGAAATTCTGTACCAGATACTTAGGTCTCATCTCAAAATAAGACATACATCTATTTCTAAAGTTTCTAAAATCTGATCTATCCCCTGAAAATTTTACCAGGAGAGCCATCTTGGGCTCCAAGACATGAGTGGGAGGTGCCGATGAAGCAGGCCCCTTCAAAGTACGCACAGCATCAGATAAAAGATTCAATTGTGCCTGTTGTGAGTTAACAGTGATGGTTAACTGATTAACTGCTGTGGTTAATGCTTGAACCTGCTGGCATAAAGCCTCAATACTGTTGGTCTGTTGTTATGTAATGATCAGCAGTGATCAGCTCAGCGTGCTACTGATGTCAGTATACTTTAATAGATGTATAATACAAGTGATTGGTGCACACGTATTCACAACAATGATATAATAGCAATACAGAGGTAGTAACCCCCAGTGGGTGGTGAGGGCCCACTGGTGGAGATGAGGAGTAACCCCCAGTGACAAGGGCCCACTGGTGGGAGCGAGGTCAGACAGGCAAAGGTTGGCAACAGATCAAATAGGCAGAGATACAGAATCGTAAGGCTAAGTCAGATAGAGTATTCAGGCAGGGGTCAGCAACAGATTAGATTGGCAGAGGTACAGAATCGATAGGCAGAGAGTAGTTGGAGGTACAGGCAAAAGTCATACACAGTAATAATCAATAACAGTAATAATAATATCCTAAGCTAAGTGCGAGTCCCCGGGGTCCTGCCGGTTCAAGCACACACGGATCTGACTAAGGTCAGCTTTCACTGTGAAGTTTCAGCAACAACAGACAATGAGCTACTGACAACTCCAAGCTTAAATGCAGACAGGCAATTCAAAGCGTCCCGCCCAGAACATTTTCACCAATCAGCAAGAAGAACAGCAGCCAGATGTCAGCTGACCGGCCGATCAGCTGACTCGTCTCCTAAGCCCATAAAGGTCCTGCCGCTTCACGTGTGAGCGTGCCGACCTAGACTGATGCGCCGTAGAGAGACCTGTTCTGACGGAGGCCGTGAGGGACGCCTGCGATGATGCGGCGACAGCCGCCATGACATCAGACGCGGAAGCGGCGGTCGCGCTGCTCTCCGCCGCTAAGGGAATTCCTTCATTCCTAACAGATCCACTCTGGAGTAACAAGTGCTTGCAACGAAATTGTCAAGATCCGTGCGGATCTTGAGAAATTCCTTACCTTTTAAATAATAGGATGAAAGAAGGTGCTGTTTCTAAATGGTATATAGAAGAATGTACATATAGACTGGTATATTGTTATATATACTGGTATATTGTAATTGCAAGGTTGGTTGCTATTGATAAAAGTATTTTTTTACTGTATTTATTTTATAGAATATCGTTTTGAAACCTAACAATTTTGGCCAAGAGATAACACTTTCTATTGATAACAGACCTTACTGCAGACCACACAGATATATTCCACCAGTTTTCATACACATGGCTCTGTGTTCTTTCAAGAGAGAGACAGTTACGTCTTAACTGATAATTTTACTTTGGCACTGCTGATAAAAGTCTGATCCTAATTAAGAGTATGCAGATTCCACACTAAGCATTGCAGCACAGTGCAGATATTTATGGGAATTCGGTTCAGCACATAAAGCCACAGGTACAAAAATCTCAAATAATGATATGGCTAGGGGCAGTGCAGTTTCTAGGCTAAAATGCACCCAGGGCGAGGGTGTAAAAATTGCGCCCCCCCGAGCAAGGTATGGGTGCCCGCAGTATAGGTTAGCCAGGTCTAGTTGCACTTAGTATAGGTCCCCCCAGTATAGGTAGCCAAGAATGTAGGTAGGTGCCCCCCAGAGTAGGTTAGATAGGTAGCTGTCCCCCATAATGGAGGGGGGAGCCGGAGCCGCGGGGAGGGCAGCCCGACCTCTCCCTCCCTCTCCTGGGCCGCCCTCCGTCCTCCCCCCTCAGATGCAAAGTGAGCAGCCAGGGAGGAAGCGCTGTATACAACATACCTCTCTGCGTTCCAAGCGCTGCTCTCTCGCCACCGGTCTCTTCCTTCCTCTCTTCCGGAAGCAGTGTGTGTATCATCGTATAGGCGGCAGAGAGGAAGAGACCGGCGGCGAGAGAGCAGCGCTTGGAACGCAGAGAGGTATGTTGTATACAGCGCTTCCTCCCTGGCTGCTCGCTCTGCATCTGAGGGGGGAGCACGGAGGGCGGCCCAGGAGAGGGAGGGAGAGGTCAGGCTGCCCTCCCCGCGGCTCCGGCTCCCCCCTCTATTACAGCGCCCACCTCCTACCAGCTCCCAACAGCGCCCCGGGCGGTGGCACGGGCCGCACGGCGCTAGAAACGGGCCTGGCTAGGGGCTGTATAGCAAAGGCAGCTGTTTGACAGAAACAGGATCCCTGTTTTCTTCCAAGAAAGTACCGGTAGCTTTATTTTTTTCAGTAGTTATGAGCCAGTTACCTATAAAAAATGTGATGCCGTGCCCTATCTTGGTGTAGAGATATTTGTGACCTTACATGACGAGGCCAGCACTTAGATCATAATAGCCATCTACCTTTCATTCCATGTCCCACGTGTGAAAGATGTTTTTCATATATTAATCCTTTGTTTTGTTTTTTTTTTGCAAATTTAATTTTCCATTTTTTTCCCTTACAGAAATATGCCTTTGTTCAGGTTTTCACAATGGGTGAAAGATGTGAACATATTTACAAGGGCACACAATGCACCTCTTACTGAAACATGAATGGCAACGCTTTCACTGCCAACCTTGAGGTCTCATACTCACGATATGTTGCTGTTGCTTGATACAAAATAAGTGTTTTGGTTTTTTCCATTTTCAATTTGCAATTCTTTAGACCCATTTACCACTGCTTAATTGAAAGTTAAAATAGCATGACGCCTTTCCAATCTTCACCAAATGTCCTTGAAGTACTCCTGAACTCTTGTGAAATAACTGTGAAAAGGAAAAAAAAACATAATTACAGCATTACTCACCTACTCTGGATCCCACACACTTTCTTTTCTGGCCTGTCAGCTCTCCCATTCCTCCGCGGTGTCAATTCGTAAATGCTGGCATTCCAGTAACACACTGGAATGCCCTGCGTGCATGTGTCTGCGTCTCTATATGCGCGTACCCAGTGTAACTCAACCGCAAGTAGGCATGAATGGGTGGTGAAAGGAGCATACTAAGGGACAGACTGGGCATGTAAAGAGGAGGAGAACTGACACTTCCTTCCTGACCAAAATCAACATGTGTCCCAGTCGAAGGTTTTGGGAAAACAGTGACCCCTGGGCAGGGCCGCCATCAGAAATTTTTGGGCCCCTTATATATCATCAGGCCTCTGGGCCCCCCCTCCCTGGGCCCTCCCACTGGTTGCTGTGCCCGTCCACTAACCACCCCAGCGCGAAGCTCCGACACTGAAGAAAGCAGCATGCACAGCATGATGCAGAAAAAAGTGGGTGTGGCCATGACATGTTGTGGGTGAAGCCAAATACTAGCAAAATACAGGTAGTCCCCTGTTAACAGATGAGATAGGGACTTGTAGGTCCATTCTTATCCTTTATCTTTTCTCTTTTGTCCCTCTCTTTTTTGCCTGTGCCTCTTTTGATCCCCTCTGTATTACCTCAGTTTGTGCCTCTATTGTGTCCCTCTGTGTGACCTCATGTTCCCATCTCATCTCTTTTCTCCCTGTGCCTCTTTTGTCTGCCTCTGTTCCCCCGTGCCTCTTTTATCCCTGTGTTACCTCTTGTCCCTTTCTGTCTCAGCTCATCCCCTTGCCCTAGCCATGTATAGGTGCCCCCAGTAGAGGAATCCTGACATAGGTGTCCCAACTATAGGTAGCCAGGTATAGGTTCCCCCAGTATAAGTAGCCAGCTATAGGTGGTGCCCCAGTATAGGTAGCCTGGTGTAGATGCCCCAGTATAGGTATCCTGATATAGCTGGTGCCCCAGTATAGGCCAGCAAGATACAGGTGCCCCAGTATAGGTATTCAACTATAGGTGGTGCCCACATATAGGTAGCCTGGTATAGCTGCCCCCAGTATAGGTAGTCTGGTATGGGTGGTGCACCAGTATAGGTTAGCCAGGTACAGGTGCCCCCAGTATAGGTAGCAAGCTATAGGTGCCCCAGTATAAGTAGTCAAGTATAGGTGGTGCCCCAGTATAGGTAGCCAGGTACAGGTGGTGCCCTCAGTAAAGGTAGCCAAGTATCGGTGGTGTCCCAGTATAGGTAGCCAGGTGTAGGCGGTGCCCCAGTATATGTAGCTAGGTATAGGTGGTTCCAGCCCCAGTATAGGTAGCCAGGTAAGGGTGGTGGCCCAGTATAGGTAGCCTGTAGCCAGATATACATGGTGCCCCAGTATAGAAAGTCTGCTGTAGCAGGATCACTCATCTGCTCTCCACATTCAAGCGCTGATGTCACTTTTCTCTCAGTGTTGGAATTATGGTGTGCTGGTTGGTGAGCCACAGGCCTGCAGCCAGCACATGCGGCCCTTCCAGCACTTTGGGGGTCCCAGGGCCCCCAGAAGCCCTGGGCCCCTCACTGCAGTGTCAGCTTTTCCCCCCTGATGGCTTCCCTGCCCCTGGGGGCACTGGATGGTGAGGATGGTGCTGTGACACATAAAACATTATTATTAGCATGTAAACCCCACTCTATGTGCAGAGGTACTTTAACCACCCTGGCGTTCTATTAAGATCGCCAGGGCGGCTGCGGGAGGGTTTTTTTTAAATAAAAAAAAAACTATTTCATGCAGCCAACTGAAAGTTGGCTGCATGAAAGCCCACTAGAGGGCGCTCTGGCGGCCAGAAGTAACACGGAAGGCCGCAATGAGCGGCCTTCCGTGTTTTGCTTACTTCGTCGACGAGCGGAGTGACGTCATGGACGTCAGCCGACGTCCTGACGTCAGCCGCCTCCGATCCAGCCCTTAGCGCTGGCCGGAACTATTTGTTCCGGCTGCGCAGGGCTCAGGCGGCTGGGGGGACCCTCTTTCGCCGCTGCTCGCGGCGGCGATCAGGCAGCACACGCGGCTGGCAAAGTGCCGGCTGCGTGTGCTGCTTTTTATTTCATCAAAATTGGCCCAGCAGGGCCTGAGCGGCACCCTCTGGCGGTAATGGACGAGCTGAGCTCGTCCATACCGCTAAGGTGGTTAAGTGAATGTTGACATCTATGACACACAAAAGCTATTTATATGAAATAACCTAGGAGTACTATTTCATTGGCCATTAGTTCTGGCCAGTCACAACACAACTTTAACTATTTCATGTCTAGAGAAATTACTTTTCACCTCATGGACCCAAGCAGTTTTCACATTTAGCTAAGGTGATGATATTTTAACAAAAACATTTCATTTGTAGAAATGGGGAAGAAGAAATTAACAGGGAGGGTAACTGTTTATTTTACTCTGCAGAGGGCATGAACATAAAAGTAGTTGTTATAAAAGAGTGCTTAACAACAATCTCATTGTAATACTATTCACTAAAACATTTTCTATTCAGCCCCAATTCCATGTCTCTCCCTTGTACTATCCAAATATGTTATCTTATAACGCTCTTTATTTATAGCACCACCTACAGTGTCTTCTTTCTAGCATCCACATACATAATGCAACCCTTGTTCATAGTGTTCCCAATTTTAAATACTCCTTTATAGTAGCCCACAATGTCAAGCACATCATTTATAGTACCCCCTACATAATGCCTCCAATTATATCAAGTGCAGAGGCCCCCCTCTAGGGAATAACTATGTTATGCCCTCTTTGCACTTCCTCCTATGTAGTGCACCCTTACACTGGTACCTTTTAGTGCTCCCTCGTGGTCTAGATTGACTGACTAGGAATAATGCTGCTGAAAACAGTGTAGGACCTCTCCCTGGGCCTGCCACAGTTGTGATGCTCCCAGACCCATGCTCCAAAAACACTCTTTTGACACGCAAACTAAGTTCCAACCAGATAATGTCATCAAGTGGGAACTCTCATAGCAAAGATGGCTTGCTGGAGTCCAAGGGATGGGAGAACTATAATTAGTTTATTTATGATCTGACTTTCGGCACAGGGCAGGAGAGGGGGAATGGGACATTAGACATCAGGACTGGCTTCTTTTTAGTCCACTTCAGATTTTCATGGTTGCATGTGTTACACCCTGAAAAGGGAGAATTATAAATAAGGACTCCTTGGGCATGCTTCCTCTGCCTGCATCATGTCTCAAGAGAATGTATTCAAACAACATAGTTTGGAAAGCAAAATAAAAGGTTTTCAATAAGAACTATTTCACAGTAACATCCAGTTCTTGTGCATATAACATACCACACTCATAAAAAAGTTCAAATACAAAAGCATTTCTGGCTGAACAGGTAAAGATGCATTAACTTCTCTGTCTGATCTTTATAACTGCAGATCTTTATAACTGCATAGATTCACTGTGACACTGTGGTTCCAGCATGGCTAACTGCAGGTAGTCCCTAAACACACATGTGGCTGCACACTAGCTCAAATGCATTTGCAATAAACACATTATTCCTACTGATCTGTGAGTTATAAGGCTTCATGTGAACACACACATTACATACTGGCTGTGAGGCCTGATCTGCTCTTCTTCTGCAAATCACTAACATGGCTGAGTGCTGGTTGCCTAACATATAACACATATAGCACTGAAATGACTGAATTAGCTAGCTTTCTAATATACAGTATAACTCCCTGATATATAACACATATACACTAAAATGGCTGGACGGCTAGCTGCCTAATATATAACACATACAGCACTGCTCAGTTTACCCACAGCAAATATCTGCATCACATACTTTTAACATGTTCATAAATTGTTCATATAACATACAGTAACTGTCTATCACTCACTGATTCACTTTGAGCTTAAAACATGGCTAAAATACCTGAAAAAGGGAAGTGATAAATAAGAACTCCATGAGCATGTTTCCTCTATCTGCATCATGTCTGATGAGAATGAGGTAGCCAGGCCAAGAGCCACCCCTTAGGTACTTTCCACAGGTCAACTAGTTGCTAAACATAAACAGACTCAACCAATAGATAACCCAAATCCTGATCCTGTATTTCAGCTAATTGGGAAATTACTGCTTTACAGATTTTACTACACAAAAATCAGACTATTACACATGCACCCTGTGCCCATGAGTTTTTACCCTAACAGTGCTGTTTTCTGTATAAGCCTTCATCGGAGGCTATACACCAGTGATGGCCAACCTTGGCACTCCAGCTGTGGTGGAACTACAGGTCCCATGAGGCATTGCAATACTCTGACAGCTCCAAGCCTAACTCCGGGAGGCAGAGGCATGATGGGATTTGTAGTTTTGTCACAGCTGGAGTGCCAAGGTTAGCAATCACTGCTATACACTGACATTAATGCACTATTATACCACACTCTTACTGTGGTATAATAGCATCTAAAGCAACTATGTGACATCACAACTACGTAGTGCGCCTGCGCAGAGCGCTCTCTGCCGCGGACATGCATATAAAGATGTACGTTGCCGGGCAGCGCCTGTGCAGTCAGCTGCGACCACCCTGACCAGAAGGTTAGTTCGAGGGGTCGGTAGGCATGAGGAGAGCCCAGTATACATGCCTGCTCCCTCCGTTTTTAATTTACTTTGTGCGCTAATGTATCCTTTAAATGTGAGGTGTGAGGTTTATAAATCAGTAAGTTTAACTTGTTTTAACATTTGTGTGCCCCATGATGGTGCTCTGTACTACTGCAAGATTGTAATTAAGAGGGATATGACAGTTGCCCTATTTATTGCCTTTTAAATAATGCAAATTACCTGGTTGTTCTGCTGATCCTATGCCTCATACTTTTAGCCATAGACCCTGAACTAGCATGTAAATCAGATGTTTAACTTAAAGGGGTTCTGTTAAAAAACAAAAACTGACACTTACCTGGGGCTTCTATCGGCCCCCTGCAGCTGGAAATGTCCCGAGCCATCCTCTTCCGATGTGCCGTTCCCTGTCGCCGACACTGGTGTAATTATTCATCTGACTAGACAAATACATGTGCAGCTACACAGCCATGGCTCCGCTGGTGGTCGCTTCCACGCGCGACAGCGGAAGCTTACTGCACAGGCACAGTACAGGAAAATCTTGTACTGTGCCTGTGCAGTAAGCTCCCGCTGACGTGCGTAGGAGCGAGCACGCGCGTGGCCATGGCCATGCAGCCGCACTTCTATTCGTCTAGTTAGACAAATAATTACACCGAGTGCGGCAGCAGGGAACGGCGCATCGGAGGAGGACGGCACGGAACATTCCAGCTGCAGGGGGCCGATAGAAGTCCCAGGTAAGTGACAGTTTTTGTTTTTTAAAAGGTCAACAGAACCCATTTAAGTTTGACTGCATTTGCTGCATGCTTGTTTCAGATAGCTATTCAGATACAACTAATGCATAAAAGATGAGCAAGACTACAGGCAACTGGCATTGTTTAAAAGGAAATAAATATGGCAGCCTCTATATCAGACGTTTAGAAAAAGATGTTGGTTCGCACCCTTGTGAATAACGGTAGAGTGTGCTGGGGTCAAAAAAGATTTATACTGTGTGTAGAAAAAAGAGGCCCCTCAAAAAGCACCACTCCAGCTACAATATTAACAATTACAAAAAGTCTTTATTAAGCATAATCAGTCACAAAATCAGGAATACAACCTGACAATAAGCTTAAAAACCATGATAAAATGTCCCATAAAATATCTCCATGCTGATAAATATTGCTTGCTGTAATAGTATATAGAGAAAATCTATCTTGCGACAATAAAACATGGATAAAGAGACAGGACAGCAGCTTCTCAATAGAAGCTGCTGCCTGTGAGAACCCGGGTTCAGTATTGCAGTACTATAGCTTTAAGAGGCAATTGAAATGCACAACACCATGGAAAAAATGATTAAATAAGTGAAACATAACACTTAGTGAATGTCACCAATAAAAATTGGTTATTGAACAAGTGAAAAACAGGTCCAAGACGCGGACAAAGTGCTGAAATAGTGCAAATATCAAGATAAATAAACACAATCTTACAAAAACTATAACATTGTATGTGCAAATAAGCTCCTAATGGAATCTGACAGTGCAGCAGCCCACAAATGTGTACACAGAGAAAGTGCAATAGGGCAATACTTAGCCAAGTAGAGATTGAGATGCAAGCGTGCAGCAGGAGAGACGGAGGATCCCCTCGAAGCTACCCCACTAGTTACGCGGGCGCAACCCCGCTTTGTCAAGGAGAGGAGGAACCGTGGTGCTTTTTGAGGGGCCTCTTTTTTCTACACACAGTCTATATCAGACGTTGTCCTTTAATGACCTAAATGATACTGCACCTCTGCTACTGGATAAGGATCTTCATGTGATGGGATTTAAGTTGTCTTCCACAAATTTGAAATTCTCGATGCTTATGTCCCATGTCAACAGACTTCTGTGTGGGTCCGCCATTTTATTGCAAATAATTTTTTCATGATGTACATTTATCATTATAAACCAATGCATTAATAAATTCTACTACAGAATGACAACATAATGAAACCTAAAACTCTTATACCGTATTTTCTCTCTACACATGCAACTGAACTGGTGTTTACTGAGCAATCGTTCTCTTCTAGTACAAAGGTATTTTTTTTAATTTGCTTACAAGCATTTTATGAATGTGGCAGGGATCCTAAACATCAGCTGGAGCCCTCAGCTATTTAACTTAATGCATCAGTCATCCTTGTCAAGGGGTGGAAACGACAAAATGGTCTATTTGTGCAGGGAACAGCAAGGATGAAAAAGGCCATAAGAACAAGAGATAAATTCAGCAAGGGGTCGTGGGAGAGCTCTCACACAGCAGAATCAATGCAGCTTACACATGCCCAGCATCAGAGAGGTGCAGCTGCACAGACTACTCATCTGAAAGCTGTAAATTCAGTGTAATTGGTGAATTTGCAAAGGCAGACAAATACCATGCACTAGTCGAGAGCAGCTGATCTCATCCACCACACTCCCTATCACTTCCGCCTATAATTCACAGATGTTCTATCCTGGAGTGTCACACCTGCAGGCTTTAAACAGGTTTTTTTGTTTGGAAGGGATACAGGATGGCAGCTGTGTCAGAAGCTTGACTATTTCTGAAATTGAGCAGAAAAAATACATTTTTTTATTTACATAAATCAAGCATCGCTATTAATGTATGCAACAATTGAATTTAGAGTGATTTCGCTTATAAACAGTAATATAGAGCTAGGCACTAAAACATCTGGATATTTCAGTCTTAGGAAAAGGAATTAACAAATGTAAGCTATTTCCAGTGTTCTTCAGATTTTTTTCTACTCAGCCACATGTCAACACTTTGTTTTTTTGGTATTTGATTTCATATACTATCTGCCAGCACATATATAACATACATTGATTAGAATTTCGATCCCTGCTGGAGGAAATGGAAGGATAGTGGTAAAGATGTAAAGGACTCTAACGTTTATAGGTGCATTTTGAAAGATCTTCAAACAACTAGATTTCTTCTCATGGAATATGCATTTGGCTTCAAATTATTTAAATGTGATATATCATTTAAAGGGGAAAAATTATCCACACGGAACAATAAGCACAGCTGAGCTTTAGATTAGGAATTCATATCTTTATACCAAATGATAGTTTCCATAGAGTTCTCTTTAATGTCATTTTTGGATAGTTTTGAATAGATTGTGATCAGGCACTTAGATCTATATTAGATCTACATTTATCACTGGGTGCCAGAAATGTAAATGGCAGGCTCCTCCAGTTTCCAATATACATATGTATATAAATGTATAGCACAGGGGAGTTTCTCAGTCTGTCTGACAGTATGGTGTGAAAATTCACTGCTATTCTCAAATGTTCCCACTGTGGCTTTTGGGGATAGTGAGGCTTACGGAATCTCCAGGTTGTCATCCATTTGAAGCAAACCTGGGAAGTTTGCAATCGCCAAAAATGCATACTTACCTCAAGAGGGGAAAACCTTTGGATCCTTTAGAGACTTCCCCCATTCTCCTCCACCTGCTTGATCCAGCGCTAGGACAGATATTGCAGCAAATGAGGCTGACAAGATCCAGGTCACAAGCTGCGGTCAGGGCAGGGAGGCAGATAATAAGTAGAGTTGAAGTAAGGAGCCAGGGTTAGGGCAGCCAGAAAGCAAGGAGGATTGAGGTCATAAGCCAAGGTAAAAAAAAAAAGGAGGTTAGATCAAGAATGGTCAAACAAGTGAATCAGTAACAGAGATAGCAATCAGGAACATGCATTTTGGGGGTAAGCCAACTGACCTAATGATATGTATTCTATGAAGGCCATAGAACCTGGTGTTTGGGAAGGCAGAAAAAAGGACGGGAGGGAAACCGAGAACCCAATCTGGTGTAGTACTGTGGGTATTAGTAGACTTCTATCAATTATAAAAGCTGTTATACTCACAAAAGTAGGTTGCAAGATAAGCAACCACTGAAATCGCGTGTGGGGAAGTACCGTCCCCACTCGGCCTTGTCAACTGGTGTTCGTAGCTCCTTCAAAAGGGACACTTAACACAGTGGTAACTACAATTTTGGGATAAGGAGGTGCCCGATATGTGTGCACAGTTAGGATGTTCTATTCACTTAGATACAGTATTCTCAAAGGTTAGTAGTAGTTGGTCCTACCTTAAAGAAGTAGTCCATCCGTAATGGTTTTAAAATTAGGTACTTTATTTGGCACTTAACTGACAACGCGTTTCACGGTTAGAACCGCTTTTTCAGGTCGAATACTGTGCCTAATCGGAGCAGCAGCTATCCTGGGCGCCTGTATGCTTACAGGCGCCCAGGATAGCTGCTGCTCCGATTAGGCACAGTATTCGACCATCTACTACTAACCTTTGAGATACTGTATCTAAGTGGAATACTGTAGGGGGGTAGGGGGGTAGGGGGAAAAAGAGTTGAACTTACCTGAGGCTTCTAATGTTCCCCCGCTGACATCCTGTGCCCGGGCAGCCACTCACCGATGCTATGGTCCCCATCTCTGGTTCAATTCTGGAATTTCCGACTTTGAAGATGGAAAACCACTGCGCCTGCGCATCCGCGCCCTCGCTCCCGCTGACGTCACCAGGAGTGTACTGCACAGGCGCAGACTGTACTGGGCCTGTGCAATACACTCCTTGTGACGTCAGCGGGAGCGAGAGTGAGGCCACACAGGCGCAGTGGTTTCCCAACTTTAAAGTTGGAAATTCCAGAAGTGAACCAGAGGTGGGGACCATAGCATCGGTGAGTGGCTGCGCGGGAACAGGACGCCTGCAGGGGACTATTAGAAGCCCAGGGCAAGTTCAACTCTTTTTCCCCCTACCCCCTTACAGTATTCCTTTAAGTGGTCATTACCAGTACAGATTGTAGGTAAAGAATTTTAGTGAATCACCATATTTTCAATCAAATTATTCAAATCATAATGCATGACAGAGAAGCTGATGGGCAGAACTGGTCTACTGATGTGACTTTTTTTATCAGAGACATGATCACAGCTTGTTTTGATATTAGGAATAGTTTGGATTATTTAATGCTATGGAGCGATTAAATATGATTTCTTCTTTCAATATGAATGATCTCATTGAATTTACAGTCACTATCATACAACTTGCTAAAAATCATATAATTAATGAGCACCCTTAGAGGATACTTCTTTAAGGGTCTTGGGCCTCGTTCACATTGTAAATGCAGAATGGCCGTGCAATCATAACGCAACGTGCATGATTGCATGCCATCTGTGCCGCTTTGTGCTGCGCTGCTGATCCCATTCACTACAGTGAATGGGTCAGCTCTGCGCTTTGCCAAAAAATGCATGCAGCGTAGCGCATATAATCTGATTGTCAGAAGTGTTGTCTATGCACTTTTGGTGTTCTTGCATGTCACAGACCATACGCGCTGCCAAAATGTGCACAGCAGCACGGCATAGTGTGAACGAGGTGTGTACAGCTACTGGCTTGTGGCTAGATATAGTGGCTAGATATAATGGATATGTCCTGTGAATTCCTGTATGCAGACACTCCTATAAGGACTGCCCAAGGAAAGCTGTGTCTGTATAGTTTGTACCTTGTCTCTGTAACTGACCTTCTTCACAGGTGCTTTGTTTCTTGCAATTTCACAACCACTCACTCACACTTTGGAACACTCCAGACTTAGAATGCACCAACGTTGCTGCTGTTTTTCATGCTGAAAGCTACAGTCAAATTTGCTCCTGTGAAATTACACTAGTCTTTTAAATGCAGTGAGGCTTACTTTTGTCTCTTTGTATGTAATTGAATTGTTGATGAAGTTTGCCACTGCAGTGGCCAGATCTTGGAAGAGGGTAACAACTTAATATACTACATATTTCCAATACACTGGTCCATCTTCCAGTTTGGGTGTTGTAGTGGGCACATTTGCTATGATCATGTTACATTCTTTTTATGTGACCCTTGGCAGATAGGACGCCAGGCTTTGGGTTACCAAGGAAAGAATGGGAAAGGGGTATCAATATGGGGGGCATAAAGGTTTTGCTCTGACTCTAAATTGCTAGTTAACGGCATTGTACGGTGCGTACGGTTGTGCAGGAACATCTTTTAGTCACTCTACAAAAAGGACCCTTTACTCTGAAGAAGTCCTAGGCCTATAAACGTCTCCCTCATAGGGTTATATTCTGCTCTGCACAAATAGTATTTAAAAGTTTATTTATATTAGAGACTGATGGGAGGAAAGTAAAAGCTAACAATGCATATACTTATATATACTCACGAAGTAAGTAAAGAGATTGTTAATATAGCAGTTAGAGATTACTGTATATTTTTTCGGTCAGATGTAATTGTGGAAAGCAGACTGTATGCAACATCAATTTCTCCACACACTTGTAAGTGCGTTCAGTACTAACATTTGTGCTGTAAAGTAAACCTATAGTGACAGGAGTATGGCATCTTCAACGCCGTTTATTAGCAACAGGCAATACTGTTTTGTCATCTTTATCCAAGATTTAAAGACAAGTCACATCTTCAGTCAGACACAAACACCTTCAGTAACCACAAAATAATTGTCATGTGACTTTTGTTGGCTTAAGAAACTATTATCAGTACATATAAATCACTCTGTATTTCTTCACCAACTCATTTGAACCGAAGGAGGTGAAGTGAAACATTTGATATAATACAGAAAAAGTGTCTGTTTTACCGCTTCCTATATGATCAGCTGTCTGTGTGCATGTGTGTTTATTCAGGTGGAACTGTAGTTGATTGATCATGTAGGGAGCACTTCCAAATGCATGTTATAGGGGATTAATTTCCCATTGACACCAAGTACACTCTGTTGTTTTTATGAGGGTTCTCATGCCCATGCTTATGTTTATACGTTGTTTTTGTGCTTTTGAACTCTTGGGTCTCAAGAAAAATTACATTTTTTTGCAGCTTAAAGGGAATCTAAAGTGAGAGGAATACGGAAGCTGCCATCTTCATTCGCTTATAAACAATGCCATTTTCTGGCTGTCATGGTGAGCATTTGGCAGCCAGTGGAGTCAGACCAGAGTCAAGACATCTGATCTACATGATTATTGTGGGCCAGTGACTTCAAGTATTAAAGGCAGAGCATTGACAAAGGAGTCAGGCAACTGGCATTGTGTATTAGAGAATGAAAATGGCAGCCTCCATATTCCTCTCATTTCAGGGTCCCTTTAACAAGGTCTTCTGACTTTACGCTTACTCAACTGCACGCTTGTTTCTGTGTAGTTCTTAAAAAATTAAAGCTAAAACATTGACATGATGACCACAGTGAAATAAAGTATTCATATCTTGTTTGTATGTCTGTTGTCCACTCATTGCTAAACGGACAGTGAACCTATTTTATACATAGGAGCCGTTCACACTTGTCACTCTGCAATGGATCCATGAGAACCGATGCGGTAAGTGGACCACACTTCTGTGCAGTCCGCAATAACCGCCGGGCAGGCGGATGCATTCCCTTATATAGCCTATGGGGGTAACGCATCTGTCCCAAGGGGGGGGGGCAGAAAACAGTGGAAAAGGGCCGCAGAGGCATGTCATGGACCAGGGAACACGCCTCTGTCTTCCATCTGCCCCCCCCCCCCCCCCCCCCGCCTTGGGTACACTTTCAAATTTATCCTTGGAGGTAAGCCATTACCTTTTAAATTGTTCCTAATTCAATTGTTATCTCTTGGGCACCTCCTAGTTGTTTCTATACCATTGTACCCTTTGAAGGACTGAATTTTAAATTGGATATAATATATTTTATTTTATTTATTGGATAATGACCACTATCTGAAGACAAAGTCCACATATCTACAGTAAGTAAAGAAATGCATATCTTCTTGTCTGCTTTTGTGGACCAAAGATCAAGAAATATCTATATTTAGGCTTGTGCAAATGGCAAATGATGTAAGATTAAAGGCTATTGGCATGTTATAAACGTGTGATTCTGGATGCATGCTTGACCAACAGCAACAGTAATTTCTCCCCCCCCCCACCCTAAGCTGGTGATCTATTTTAGTTTTGGTTTTTAGACATAGGTGGAAGTGGTAACTTGCAACTATCTTCATTTTTTTTTAGATGACATTTCAGTAATTCATACACATTCTCAACCCCCTAACAACTAAAATAATAGCTGACCCCTGCCATAAAAAAGTTAAACCACAGTAAGCAGTAGTGAACAACATTTCCTGATCGCCTCCTTATATTACATTCATTATTTTTTTTTGCATGCAGCATAGCTTTAGACTATAACTAAAGTCAGATATTTGACTCTGATTGCAGACAGAAGGTTCAGCTAAACAGGGACTTTGTAATAAATTTTTGTTGAGAGTTGTATCGAGGGAAGAAAAATGAGTTTGTTTTGGTAAACAGAACAGATTTCTTATGAGTCCTGCAGCTTAGGAACACCAAGTTGTTTTGGTCTCACACCAACATTAATTCCAACCACTTGTGCCCTGACTTTGGTTTGATCAAGTGTTTTGAGGTCTGGCATTGCTCCCCAGTTTGTCCAAATACATTACTTACATCTGCTTAAACGCCTCTGCTGAACAGTCATCACAGTGAGAAAATGTCATGCAAATGTTATTATGCTACTCTAGGAATAAGGAGGAGCAAATGAGGATAGCCAGACTAAACTAAAAGCTGTGAATTCAAGAGGCTGCAGCCAAAATGGTGAGGCAGGCTTTTACATTTAGCATTGCAGCTTAATCCTACTGACCTTTTTGTGTTTGCTGTGTGACCAAAACCCACAGCCTCCTTCTCAGTTATAAATCCATTGAGAGAATGGTTTGGATAAGGTAGAAAAGATTCTTTTTTTTCCCATCCATTGTCGATCCACGTCTAAAACAGACTTGACCTTTTCAAGCACTTTAACCTACTTAAACGTACACTGAAATGTAAAGTTGCACCACTAACTTCCTGTGCTGAAGTTAAATGGTGCATTTAATGGTACAGTAGACATGAATACATCATAGACAGCAAGCATAACCAATACAGGGTCACGCTGCTTTCACAAATGGATGTACATGTAAATGGATATACAGGACTAATGTGAGATAATCCCTATATCAAATAACAGGCTGCATATAGGTATCTGTTGTTATACACAGTGTTGCTTCATTATTTTATATCGTTGTGCATTTCAATTAAGAGCAAGGGTATTGCTAGGATCCCGAAATAATTGGGGCACCTCTGGGGATTAATGGAAGGAGAATTGTGTTGGAATGCCAAGCTGTAGGCTTGCTCACAACAGTTTGTGGAAATGGCCAAATAGCACGTGCATTTAGCAGGGGTGTAACAAAAAATCAGTTGCACACACTATTTTCCACCCTTTCTCCACAATGAATCTCTCCCCATGCAAAAAAAAAAAAAAAATATTAAAATAAATACATAAAAAGTAACTACCATAAAACAGCTTCATTAGATGCAATAAATTCAATTATTAGGCACACAGATAGGGTAATCTGTCGAAGAAGCCGTAATAAATTAAAAATAGACAAGGCACCTGGCCCGGATGGCATGCATCCTCGGGTCCTAAGGGAATTAAGTTCAGTTATAGATAAACCCCTTTATCATTTGTGACTCTCTTTCAACTGGCAGAGTCCCAGGGGGTTGGCGTACAGCCCACGTTTCCCCATTATTTAGGAAGGGCAAAAAATCAGATACAGGAAATTATAGACATGTAAGCTTAACATCAGTTGTATGCAAACTATTTGAGGGGTTACTAAGAGATACTATACATGACTTCATAGTAGAAAATAATCTTATGTCTCAGCATCAACATGGGTTTACTAAAGACAGGTCCTGTTTGACTAACATGCTCAGCTTTTATGAGGTAGTGAATGCTAATATGGATATTGGGAATGCTGTAGATGTGATATACTTGGACTTTGCAAAGGCCTTTGACACTGTTCCCCACAAAAGTCTGGTGCAAAAGTTGAGGATGCAAGGACTGGGGAAAAGTCTGTGTGCATGGATAGGGAACTGGCTAATGGACAGAAAACAAAGAGTTGTGATCAATGGACCATACTCAAAATGGGTGACTGTTAGCAGTGGGGTCCCACAGGGGTCTGTACTGGGTCCAGTGCTCTTCAATTTATTTATTAATGACCTAGTAGATGCAGTAGTGAGCAATGTTGCTATTTTTGCAGATGATACAAAATTGTGCAGAATCATCAACTCTCAGGAAGATAGGGACATATTGCAACAGGATCTGGATAGGATGGCTATATGGGCACATAAATGGCAGATGAAATTCAATGTTGAAAAATGTAAAGTCATGCATTTTGGTCGTACCAATGGTCTAGCACCATACAAAATAAATGGAATACAGTTGGGGACATCAAACTTGGAGAAGGACTTAGGAGTACTCATCGATAACAAGTTAAATAATCACACTCAATGCCTAGCCACTGCAGCTAAAGCTAACAACATTTTGGGATGCATTAAAAGGGAAATAAAAACTTGAGATGCTAGCATAATTTTGCCCGTTTAACTCTCTAGTAAGGCCACATCTGGAATATGGTATTCAGTTCTGGGCACCACATTACAGGAAAGATATTGCAGTTTTAGAGCAGGTGCAGAGACGAGCAACAAAATTGATATAAGGGATGGAAGGTCTCACTTACCAAGAAAGGTTAGATAAACTGGGTTTATTTAGTCTAGAGAAAAGACGCCTTAGAGGGGATCTAATTAACATGTATAAATACATCAAAGGGCAATATAAAAGCTTGGCGGATGAGCTTTTTGTCCCTAGGCCTTCTCAAAGGACTAGAGGACATGATCTGCGCATGGAAGAAAAACATTTTAGCCATTTATTTAGGAAAGGGTTCTTTACAGTAAGAGTGATTAAGATGTGAAATGCATTATCCAGTGGCGTAGCTAAGGAGCTGTGGGCCCCGATGCAAGTTTTACAATGGGGCCCCCCAAGTACTCCATACATAACAATTGATACGGCGCACCAAAACCTGCCAATGGCAACTACAGTGTCAGAGGTGCAAGAAGGGGATGGGGAACAGCTTGTTAATGATTACCACTAGTCAAAGTATCTATAGAAGTGATTATTATGAGCACAGGACCAATAGAGAGCTAAAACTGTAGTTGAGGGAGGGCCCTTGGGGGCCCCTCTGACCCAAGGGCCCCGATGCGGTCGCAACCTCTGCAACCCCTATTGCTACGCCCCTGGCATTATCACAGGAAGTAGTTATGGCAGATTCTATACCTTCACAAGGGGGCTTAGATGCTTTCCTTGCGTTCAAAGACATCCATGGCTACAATTACTAGGTAATGCCCACTGATGTTGATCCAGAGATTTTATATGGTTGCCATCTGGAGTCGGTAAGGAATTTTTTCCCTTTTGGGGCTAATTGGACCATGCCTTGTAAGGGTTTTTCTCCTTCCTCTGGATCAACAGGGATATGTGAGGGAGCAGGATGGTGTTGTACTTTGTTCTCTGGTTCTCTGGTATTTCAACCCAAATAACTATGTAACTAAGTAACATAATTAAGCAGAGTGTCCCCTTACACAACATAATTATGCAGTGTCACCCAAAATAATATAACCAGATGTGGTGTCTACCAGATTGATTAGATATCACTTTTAGACTGTGTGTCTCCTCAAACAATATACTAACACAGTGCCCTCCCAACATCATAACTATGGAGAGTACCTCCCTTACAAAATGACACCACATATAAACATCAACAGGAAGTGCCCCCCCCCCCAAAAAAAATATATATATAACTACCATATTTGCTGCCGTACAACGACGAAGGCCTGCCAATTCGAACCACCAACCCGCCACAGCCGGGGATTCCCTGCCTGTCTACCTACTGTGCCTAGCTCCCCTCCTCTTCTCCCTCCCCCTTGTGTCTCCGGGCCCCCCTGTGTGAGCAGCAGTAGCGGCTTACCTCATTCATCATGCCCGCGTGGATTGCAGACATCCGTATTCTCTGTGCGGCTTCCTCTAGTGCCAGGCTTCTAATGATGAAGCCAGCACTAGAGGAAGCCGCACAGAGAAGACAGATGTCTGCAATCGCTGCGGGCATGATGGATGAGAAGAGCTGCTACTGCTGGTCAACAGGGGAGGAGGCGGGGACCCGGAGACAAAAGGGGGAGGGAGGAGAGGCACACAGGAGGGGCAAGGAACAGTGGGGATACAGGAGGAGACAGGAGCACACATGGGGGAGACAGGAGGACACATGGGGAGACAGGAGGAGGCATGCAGGAGACCAGAGGACACTTGGGGGAGACAGGAGACAACATGGGGGAGACAGGAGGAGGCATGAGGAGACAGGAGGACACTTAGGGGAGACAGGAGGAGGGATGGGGAGACAGGAGGACCTTTGTGGGAGACAGGAGGGCACATGGGGAGACAGTAGGAGGCATGGGGAGAGAGGATGACACATGGAGAGACAGGAGGATACAAGGTTGAGTCAGCAGGAGGCATGGGGGAGACAGGAGGACACATGGGGAGTCAGGAGGAGGCATGCGGGAGACCAGAGGACACTTGGGGGAGACAGGAGACAACATGGGGAGACAGGAGGAGGCATGGGGAGACAGGAGGACACTTAGGGGAGACAGGAGGAGGAATGGGGAGACAGGGGGACACTTGTAGGAGACAGGAGGGCATATGGGGAGACAGTAGGAGGCATGGGGAGAGCGGAGGACACATGGGGAGACAGGAGGATACAAGGTTGAGGCAGTAGGAGGCATGGGGGAGACAGGAGGACACATGGGGAGACAGGACGAGGCATGTGGAAGACCAGAGGACACTTGGGGGAGACAGGAGACAACATTGGGGAGACAGGAGGAGGGATGGGGGAGACAGGAAGACACTTAGGGGAGACAGGAGGAGGGATGGGGAGACAGGAGGACACTTGTGGGAGACAAGAGGGCACATGGGGGAGACAGTAGGAGCAGGGCTTTAGGGGGGCGAGAGGGGGCAGAGCACCCTCAAATAGACTTCTTGCCCCCTCAAATCAGAGCCGCTCTGCCGGCATAGGGCCATTATGTATCCTGTTGTTTTTTTTTTAAACTTATTTCCCTGGGGGTCCCACTCCTGTCCTCCCTCCCTCACCTCGGGTGGGCCCCCCTCCTGTAATTCGCGGCGGAATATAATGCAAGGAACCGGCAGACTGAAGCAGACGCTAGAGGTTCAGTCTTCCGGTGTACACTGTCTCCTCTGTAATGACACTCTCGCGCTACTTCCTGATTCACAGCGTGAGCAGCGTCATTACAGAGGAGAATGCATGGACCTGAAGACTGAAGCTCTTTCCTCTGCTTCAGCGCGCCGGACACTTGCATTGTATTCCACCGCGCATTACAGGAGGGGGGCCACCGAGGCGAGAGAGGGAGGATAGCAGTCGGGCTCCCCTCCTTGGCAGGTAAATATGACACTGTGACATTGTGTATGTTCTGGTCCAATCTGCCGACATTGTGTATGTTCTGCTCAAATCTGCCGACATTTTGTATGTTCTGGTCAAATCTGCCGACATTGTGTATGTTCTGGTAAAATCTGCCGACATTGTGTATGTTCTGGTCAAATCAGCCGACATTGTGTATGTTCTGGTCAAATCTGCCGACATTGTGTATGTTCTGGTCAAATCTGCCGACATTGTGTTTGTTCTGGTCAAATCTGCCGCATGATTGAACAGATTTTCTAGTCAAGTCTGCCAACATGATTGAACGTATTTTCTGGCCAAATCTGATCACATTACGTGTATTTTCTGGTAAAAGCTGATCACATTACGTGTATTTTCTGGAGAAAAGCTGCGCAATTATGTGAATCAATTTTCTGGGGAAAGGGTCACTAAAACTTGGGCCCACTGTCTTTGCATTGTATTTTTAAATTACAGTTAGCTCCGCCCTCATCTGGCCATGGCCACGCTCCTTCAAATTTCTGTCTGCCGCCTCATATGTGCTTGTCTAGAACCGGCCCTGAGTAGGAGGCATGGGGGAGACAAGAGGACACTTGGGGAAGACAGGAGGAGGCATGGGGAGAGAGGAGGACACATGGGGAGATAGGAGGATACATGGGTGAGACAGGGGGAGGCATGGGGGAGACAGGAGGACACATGAGGAGACAGGAGGACACATGGGGGATCCAGTAGGACACATGGAGGAGACAGGGGAACACATGGGGAGACATGAGGACACATGTGGGAGACATAGAGGATACAGGTGGAGACATGCAGACATAGGAGGACACATGGGGGACACAGGAGGACACCATTTGGGGGAGGACATGAACAAGACATTCCTAAAATATGGACGCACCAGGTTTAGTTTATAATTTTTCCCTGGTTCTTGCCCTCTAAACCTAGGTGCGTCTTATATTATAGAGCATCTTATACGGCAGAAAATACGGTAGATAATGTCCCCCACAACATAATTAGATAATGTGCCCCCTAAATTGCTGGTGTTCAGTGATTTCAGTTAATTAAGCAACAATAAAAAATACACCTAATCACTTGCATCCTTAAGCTTTCCAGCGATCCTCCCATGCACCAAGACTTGACTGATAGTGTTGGGGTATGAGGTCAGCAATACATATCACTCTGCATCTCCTGAGTCTGTGATTATAGACTGACTATAGATAGAAACACAAAAGGATCAGTGCGGTTGTGCCTGTCCACACATAAGAGATCCTGAAGTGAACTATTTAGTGCTGCAGGTGGATCAAGGTATTTCTGCTCTATTTGGGGCATGGGGCCTAGCCCTAGCAATTCCAATACTTCAGAGTAATACAGCATTCTGCCATATAGTAGAAATGTTGTTATTTTTAACAAAACAAACCAAAATATAATATTGTGAGGGATCAGGAAACTCTGGGAGCCTTCTAAAACACAAACAAGTCTATCTATCTATCTATCTATCTATCTATCTATCTATTTATAGGGTTCACATTGGAAAATTAATCAAATTGAGGGGGTACTCACTAGAGATGGCCCGAACCTCTGATTTTAGGTTCGCGAACCTCCTCAAACATTTGCGAACTTTCGCGAGCCACAATAGACTTTAATGGGGAGGCAAACTTTGCTGGCCACAAAAGTGATGGAAAAGATGTTTCAAGGGGTCTAACATCTGAGTTTTTGCATTGATGAGTGGGATAGATGCCAAAAGTCCTGCGGAAAAATCTGGATTTGACGCAAAGCAGCGTTTTAAGGGCAGAAATCACATTGCATGCTAAATTGGAGGCCTAAAGTGCTTTAAAACATCTTGCATGTGTATACATCAATCAGTGAGTGTAATTAGAGTACTGCTTCACACTGACACACCAAACTCACTGTGTAACGCACCGCAAACAGCTGTTTGTGTTGTGACAGCTGTGCTGGACTGGTGCACACCATGGAGAGAGTGCAGGCGATAGCGGTTTTCAAGCCCATATGGTCGCCAGGCTGAAGTAGCTCACTGACAGAACAACAGTGATTGTCCAGCTGATCGAATTTGGTCTGTCCACAATGAAGCAACGACCTTATTATCTTTGGTGTGCCACCCCCGGGACACTCATATAGCCGGCGGTCATTGCTTCATTGTGATACGCAAGCCCCTTCACCGCGGCAAGGTAACAATCACGAAGGGGAATTGACACATGTACATGCCTTTTGTTTTGTTGTTGCAGCCGCAGTGCAGCCAGAAAAATTAGGAAGGCATGTACACGCACCAGAAAAATTATTATAGAGGCCGCTGCTGTCCTGGTGGACCCTGTTGGTGGTGGCGGAGAAGGCAGTCAAGCGGCCTGCAGGCAGAGATGCTGTGTGGGGACCGATTTAGCCTTGGGGAAGGCAGCCAGTCACACAGCGTGCAGGCAGAGATGCTGCGTGTGGGGACTGACTTAGTCTTGGGCAGGCCTGAGCGTGCTTTGCAGACCAGGCATCGGTGGTCAGATGGACCCTTGACCCAACGCTGTGTGCCAGAGATGTCACCACTTCCCTTTCAACATCACGTCACAGTTTAAGTATCGCCTTTTTTGAGAAAAAATTGTGGCCTGGTATCTTCCACTGCGGTGTGTGGCTTTGCTTTTGTGTGCTGCTTTTCCTCAGGTGGTCATCCCATTGCAGTTTGTACTTTGTAATCATGTGCCTTTGTAAGGTAGTTGTCCCTACGCGGGTCTTAGTCTTTCCACAGCTCAATTTTTGGTGGTAGAGAGTACAGATGGCATTGCTCTCATCTGAGGCAGAGACACAAAAAAATGTCCACACCGCTGAGCCCTGGGGTGATGGGACTTTGGTGGTGGCAGCCGACTGAGTGTTAAGTGGGATGCCAGAATCAGAGCCAGAGGAGGAAGATATGTCACGCTTCTGTGCGGAAGCTGAGAAAGATGAGGTCTTGTGTGTTAAATAGTCAACTACATTCTGACAATATTGGGGGTTGATGGCACGTGCCTTCTTCTGAACACTGTACTTTGGTCGAGGGCCGCACGAAATCACAACAGCGTGACCTCGAACAGACCTGCCAGGTGGCCTGCCTCTGGCTCTGCCTTTTGTTTTGTCCATATTGGGGGGGGGATGAAGTGAAAGGAATGCACTGACTTGACTAATACAATGTACGGTTACACAGGTGCAGTGAACAGGTATGCAGTGACTGCTGGTACAACAATGTGCGGTTACACAGGTGCAGTGAACAGGTTGCAGTGACTGGTATAACAAATGTGCAGCTGCCTTTCACACATACACACAGGTACCTTGAACAGGTGCAATGACTGGTGGTATTAACAATACGTGCGCTCACGTAGGTATAGGTAGGCAGGTGCACTGAACAGTGAACAGGTGCAGTGATTGGGATTACAAATGTGCAGCTGCCTGTCACACACACACACACACACACACACACACACACACACACACACACACACACACACACACACACACACACACACACACACACACACACACACACACACACACACACACGGGCTTGATTCACAAAGCAGTGCTAACCTACTTAGCATGTCTAAAGTCTTTAGACGTGCTAACCAGGGTGCTAAGTAGGTTAGCAGCGGATTTCTCAATCAGATTGCGCGCTAACTTTGCGCGCGCAAAGTCCTATGCACGCTAAGTCCAATAGGCTATAATGGGTACTTTGCACGGAGCGCCCTGCACTCTGTACAGTGCGTGTGTAAAGTTTTGCGCGCATAAAGTTTTGCGCGCATAAAGTTTTGCGCGCGAAAAGCTTGTTTAGATGTGCTAAGGGGGTTTTCACAGGCGTGCTAACAGTTAGCACCGCTTTGTGTATCAAGCCCACAGACTGCAATGACAGGTGCAATGACTGGTGGTATTAACAATGCGTGCGCTCACGTAGGTATAGGTAGGTGCACTGAACAGTGAACAGGTGCAGTGATTGGGATTACAAATGTGCAGCTGCCTGCCACACACACACGCAGAATGCAATGACAGGTGCAATGACTGGTGGTATTAACAATGCGTGCTCTCACGTAGGTATAGGTAAGTAGGTGCACTGATCAGTGAACAGGTGCAGTGATTGGGATTACAAATGTGCAGCTGCCACTCACAGGTAGTTACAGAATGTGCTGGGCCTGGCAGTGGCACAGTAGGAATTAAGGTGCCAAAGGCCAGCTGCGACTGACTGACAGGGGTGTATATAAAGCAAGTGGGAAACACAAAAAAAAAAAATAGATCACAAGAACAAGATTAGCTCTCAAAAGAGCTGTTGAGGAGTGTTTTTTTTAGCAATAAGAATCAGCAAGGAGCAAGCTAAGAAGCCTACAAGAGCCTAACTAAGCTTTCCCTATAGCTCTATCTGCAGCAGCTCTCCCTTCTCCAATTACTGCAGGCACACGAGTGAGTCCAATGCCTGACGCTGCCTGCCTTTTATAAGGGGGAGGGGTGGGGCTCAAGGAGGGAGTGTAGCCTGATTGGCTACAATGTGCCTGCTGACTGTGATCAGGGCCGGCCCGCTCATGAGGCGGGGTGAAACGTTTGCCTCAGGCGGAAAATTTCCAGGGGCGGCACCCGCCCGTCCGTGGGTGCGGGGAGCCGGCCCGCCGAGCTGGAGGGGTAGCTGGCAGGACGGGGGTATTGGGCCAGCGGCGGGGAGGGGGGTCGGACCCCCCCTCCCCCACCTGGGTCCCCCGTCCTCCACTCCCCTCCAGCCTAAATGGAAGCAGCCGTATGTGTAAGAGGCACGGGCGGGGAGGACACTCACCTCTTCCCAGCGTGCGCTCCACTGACATCACTTCCTGCAACGCTGCAGGAAGTGATGTCAGTGGAACGCACGCTGGGAAGAGGTGAGTGTCCTCCCCGCCCGTGCCTCTTACACATACGGCTGCTTCTATTTAGGCTGGAGGGGAGCGGAGGACGGGGGACCCCCCTCCCCGCCGCTGGCCCAATACCCCCGTCCTGCCAGCTACCCCTCCAGCTCGGCGCCCCCCCCCCCCCCCCCCCCCGAGGGGGGGAGGGGCGGCGGTGACAATTTTTTTAAAATTTGCCTCAGGCGGCAAAAAGTCTAGGGCCGGCCCTGACTGTGATGTAGAGGGTCAAATTTGACCCTAATGATGCACCCTGAGGCGAATCGAACTTCATCTCCGCGATCGTGAACCACCGAAGTTCGCCGGGAACCATTCGCCGGCGAACAGTTCGGACCATCTCTAGTACTCATAATCCTGGGTTGCCAACCAGCAACCACCACAAAAGCAGACAAGAAAACATATATTTCTTTACTTACTGATTATATGTGGGTTTTGCCTTCAGATAGTGATCATTCTCCAATAAATAAAATATATTATATCCAATTTAAAATGCAGTCCTTCAACTGGTACAGAAACAACTAGGAGATGCCCAAGAGATAAAGTATTGATTAAGAGCAATTTAAGGTAACAGTTTACCTCCAAGGATGATGTCCCAATCACTGATTCACCAAAAAGCACAACACTTTTTCTAATTTAATGTTGTTAAAAATAGATTCCATTTCCAACTTGTTATTAATTTTAAAGTGCACTCAAGGTACAGGAGAAGAACACTCATCATATAGTAGAGCTCCTTCTAGAAATCCTCCTGTAGGTGTCGCTCTCTCATGCAAAGTAGGCATGCGGGCATGTACCGTATATTTACCTCTGTCCCATGTACCTGTCTGCAGCATGATCTAGCAATAGATAGTAAACACTGTAGGCATCACAGGAAGCACACAGATGGTAGGGAGTCACAAATTGAATTTCTGATTTACCATCACACCTTGCCATTGCCTACTAGTGACCAAACATGGAAAGGAGACCAGCATTATTTACTAAATTCACAACAAGTATCTTTCTTCCATTGGTAGATATCTGCAAGAATAGTAAAGAATCCAATGTGGGAAGATGGAGGTGTCTAAAGCCTGTTAGATCTGTCAGATTGTTAATGCCTATTGTGTAAGTGACAGTGTAAGTGACAGAAAAAAAAGTGATTACAGTGCATTTTACTTGTGCTTCTTATATGTATGTATTTAAGTTTTCTCCATTTTGCATGACAGTAGTCATTGCAGGCATGGTCGGAAGAGCCCATTTCCGTTTCCGGGACAATTCCACATTCCGTCATACCGAAATTCCGCTCCCGTTTCATTCCGATGGTATTCCTGAACTATTCCGCGTAATTCCGACGTATACAGAATTCCGTCGGAAAAAATTTAAAATATCTCTCTCTCTCTCTCTCTCTCTCTCTCTCATCCATCCATCCATCCACTTAAATCATCAAGTAGGGAATTGCAGATTTTCAAAACAGCTTACCGTATATACACGCATATAAGCCGACCCGCATATAAGCCGACCCCCCAACTTTTCCCTGAAAAACCAGGGGAAAATGATTGACCTCCATATAAGCCGGGGGTAGGAAATGCTGGCCGCCTTATTCCCCGAGTGTGTCCCAGTATAGCTAGTAAAGTGTCCAGTATGGGTAGGTAGTGCCCCAGTATAGCTAGTATAGTGCCCAGTATAGCTAGTATAGTGCTCAGTATAGCTAGTATAGTGCTCAGTATAGCTAGTAAAGTGCCCCAGTTTAGCTAGTATAGTGCCCAGTACAGCTAGTATAGTGCTCAGTATAGCTAGTAAAGTGCCCCAGTTTAGCTAGTATAGTGCTCAGTATAGTGCTCAGTATAGCTAGTATAGTGCTCAGTATAGCTAGTATAGTGCTCAGTATAGCTAGTATAGTGCTCAGTATAGCTAGTATAGTGCCCCAGTTTAGCTAGTATAGTGCTGAGTATAGCTAGTATAGTGCTCAGTATAGCTAGTAAAGTGCCCCAGTTTAGCTAGTATAGTGCTCAGTATAGCTTGTATAGTGCCCCAGTATAGCTAGTATAGTGCTCAGTATAGCTAGTATAGTGCCCCGGTATAGCTAGTATAGTGCTCAGTATAGCTAGTATAGTGCCCCAGTTTAGCTAGTATAGTGCTCAGTATAGCTAGTATAGTGCCCCAGTTTAGCTAGTATAGTGCTCAGTATAGCTAGTATAGTGCTCAGTATAGCTAGTATAGTGCCCCAGTTTAGCTAGTATAGTGCCCCAGTTTAGCTAGTATAGTGCTCAGTATAGCGCTCAGTATAGCTAGTATAGCGCCCCAGTTTAGCTAGTATAGCGCTCAGTAAAGCTAGTTAAGTGCCCCAGTTTAGCCAGTACAGTCCCCGCTCCCCATGGCCGCCGCCGCTATTACCTGGCTGCATCTTCTATTTCAGTCTCCGTTCTTGTAAACATTCAGAGCAGCGCGCCCGGCGCTGCTACTGTGACGAGCGGCGAGTCAGGAAAGAGCGGTTCCCATAGTAACAGGACGCTCTTTCCTGCCTCGTCACAGTAGCAGCGCCGGGCGCGCTGCTCTGAATGTTTACAAGCACGGAGACTGAAATAGAAGATGCGGACAGGTAATAGCAGCGGCGGCGGCCATGGGGGGAGCGGGGGACCAGCGGACCAGCGGAGGGGGGGACCCGCGGACCACCATGACTCGCATACAAGCCGAACCCCCAACTTTTGGCCCCCTTTTTGGGGGTCAAAAATTCAGCTTGTATGCGAGTATATACCATAGCTGGGATTTGAACCCAGGACACAATGTGTAGTAGGTATCTGTCTTACCCTCTAGACTCTCTCTCTCTCTCTCTCTCTCTCTCTCTCTCTCTCTCTCTCTCTCTCTCTCTCTCTCTCTCTCTCTCTCTCTCTCTCTCTCTCTCTCTCTCTCTCTCTCTCTCTCTCTCTCTCTCTCATTCATCCACTTATATCATCAAGTAGGGAATTGCAGATTTTTTCAAAACAGCTTATATACCATAGCTGGGATTTGAACCCAGGACACAATGTGTAGTAGGTATCTGTCTTACCCTCTAGACCATGAACCACACTACATGCTAAAGCTGGCCTAGCATAAGCCATACTACCATTATGATCAATTCCATAGAAAAAGTAGCATGATTAAGGATTTGTACTTTTTGAAAAGCATGCTTATATACCATAGCTGGGATTTGAACCCAGGACACAGTGTGTAGTAGGTAGCTGTCTTACCCTCTAGACCATGAACCACACTACATGCTAAAGCTGGCCTAGCATAAACCATACCACCATTATGATCAATTCGATAGAAAAAGTAGCATGATTAAGGATTTGTACTTTTTGAAAAGCATGCTTATATACCATAGCTGGGATTTGAACCCAGGACGCAGTGTGTAGTAGGTATCTGTCTTACCCTCTAGACCATGAACCACACTACATGCTAAAGCTGGCCTAGCATAAACCATACTACCATTATGATCAATTCGATAGAAAAAGTAGCATGATTAAGGATTTGTACTTTTTGAAAAGCATGCTTATATACCATAGCTGGGATTTGAACCCAGGACGCAGTGTGTAGTAGGTAGCTGTCTTACCCTCTACACCATGAACCACACTACATGCTAAAGCTGGCCTAGCATAAACCATACTACCATTATGATCAATTCGATAGAAAAAGTAGCATGATTAAGGATTTGTACTTTTTGAAAAGCATGCTTATATACCATAGCATAGATTGAGAGAGAGATTGAGAGAGAGATTGAGAGAGAGATTTTTTGTGTTATTCCGTCGTAATTATAAAATTTCCGCGGAATTCCGTTTAAGAGGTATAGGAATTCCGTTCCGACCACCGGAATCGGAATTAGCTAATTCCGTCCGGAATCACGGAATTAATAATTCCGCGGAATTTTCCGACCATGCTTGTTTAAGAGGTATATGGAGACTGCCATATCTTTTTCCTTTTAACCTCGTGGGGACCACCCATAGTAAATCCTATGCCGCACTTGTGCTGCCTAAGCCTGAACCTGCGTAGGATTTACGGCACATGCTTTTTACTAGAGGTGCTCGGATACCCCCAATCACGTATTCGTGCGATCACAAATTTGACTCCGCCCACTTACACATTGACTCGTGATCACGATCACGAATAGAAACGGATATCCGACTTGATTGCGGTTTTGAGTCGAATAACCGGATGTAATCATGAATCACGAGTCGTGATTCGTGATTAAAAACCCGCCAACTTTAGCAGTTATTAGCAAAGTCCCCTTACATGCTAGAAACACCAGCCATGTTAAAACGAACAGTGGGAATAAGAGGGAAGAAATCGTTTTCAAAAAGACCTTATAGTTTTTGAGAAAATCGATTTTAAAAATTCAGAGGAAAAAAGAATACATTTAAATGTGGTAAATGACAGTTAATGTAGCAAACCTAACGGTAGTGTAAATTTACATGTATCAAAAGAAAGAGCAATAAATTTCATGACGTGGTCGCAACGCGTTGGTCAGGGATCTCTATACAGCCGCAATATGGCTGAATAAAGATCCGTGGCATCTTTTCCTATTTTTTAAACTTTTTTTTATGTTCAGAGGGTGGGAAATTAAAAAAATCAAAACGACATGGGGTCCTCTCTCCCAAGCCTTTTTAACCCCTTGTCCCCCACACAGGCTGGGATAGATGGATTGTGTAGCCCCGGGCGAGTGGGGCCTCGCACCCTGAGCTATACCAGCCTGCATGGTCCATGGTGTGGGGGCTCCGGGGGAGAGGGGCAGCCAAGCCTTCCCCTCCCCCCCTCCCCCTGAGACCTTGTCCATTCCATGGACAAGGGGCTCTTCCCCACCTCCGGTGCCCCAGGAGGAGGTGGGGGTCTCTGACTCCCAGGGTGGGTTCATGGTGGCATCTGGGAGTCCCCTTTAAGAAGGGGATCCCCAGATGCCCGTCCCCCTCCCAGGAGAAATGAGTATAGGGATACAAAGTACCCCTTACCCATCTCCATAAAGGGTTAAATGAAATAAAAACACAATCACGAGAGAAGTCCTTTACTGTTCTTAATTAACCAGAAATACTTACCTGTACCTTTAACCACTTGACGACCATAGGCTTACACCCACTCTAAACACCAGGCTATTTTTCACAATACAGGGCTGTGCAGGCTTGGTCAGGGTGCTGCACAGCCCTGCAACTTAGCACACACATGATTTTTACCTCCTCATCACAGGGGGCACTGTAACTAAGGCCGACGGACACTGGAGGAGGAAGTCGGAAGGAGCTGGAGGCTGTGTCTGCAGCGATCGGAGGTGAGTTTGTAACTTCCCCCGACTCTGCTCCCAGTGCCCCCTCCTGCCACTGAATCGATCCGGGGCACCATGGCAACAGGTTCCAGGCCGGTTCCCCAGATCAAAGGCCCTAGCGACGCCGATGCTATGTAGTTTAACTTATATTATACACAATGCATGTGTTCCTTGTATATTAAATAGGGCAACACATGCTACACAAGCAACATGTGCTGCATGTGTGTAATGGGCATAACACAAACTAGCTATACATGTTAGCGTAACTCCTAGTAAACTTTATGTGCGCAGTTTGTGCAGGTAAACTTTACTGTCCATTAGTGAATAGACAATAGTAACATAATGGTAGCGTAAACTTGGAGATCACATGAAAAACAATAATAAAAAAAGTGACTGGTGATAAACCTTAATTTGTGCTGATCAGCTAATAAAACATGCAATATTCTAGAAAGTAAATTCATTTCCTGCAAATCTCAATATCTGGCCTGGATTTGATTAGCTTTCACTTGGTAAACAGAACTTGATAAATAAAATTCTAATTTATTTTCTTAAATCTGCAAGTTAAGTAATTTGTGTGTTTCTCTAAAGATCCAAGCCTGGCACTTACTGCCTATCTACTGTTACTGCATGGCTGAAGGGCATAAATGTATCAATGTACTATCAGCCATATGGCCATCAGCGCTGGAAAGGACGTTCTAGAGGGGCGTGAGAAAAGCCAGCGGTAGGCGGTGATAACCGCAGGATGCGTATCTGCTTGTGTTCATGTCTTTTTTTTAATAAATGAATAAAACTTGTCCTATGAAACCGCTTTAATGGCATGTGTGGCCATATGTTCCTGATCCTGATGTTTATAGTTTCATTAGAATGTGTGCACTGGCAAACCTTTATGTGAAGAGGTGCTTCATAAATTTGTACTTCCAGCCTACAGCACAAGGCTTGGTAACATAATATCCATTGATAAATAAGGGTTAGTCATGATGCAATATGACCAGAGGAAAGGAAAGATTTGAGTAATATAATATTGCTACCGGCAGAAATGTGCTAATGATTCCCATTGCTGCACCAGCAGTGAAAAGTTTTATTAGTTCTCTAATGGTCTCTCACAGCAAGCAATATGTACCTGTCTGCAGTGTCAGATTACAACGCTTGCTCCAGAATGTTTACTACCCTGAAAGGCCCTCATTGATGCTGAGGAGAATGTGGCATGTGCATTCTGAGAATGAGATTACACACTGCCCTCTAGAGGACCACCCGGAAATTGGTGTCAGGAATTTCTTATAACGCTGACACATGAATTCTGCTTCAGTGGAAAAGGGAAAAAAAAGTCAATGCACACTTACAGCTTTATCAGTCAGCACAGTCGTCTTCCATGGAAAGCAAACATTTAGAGCACAGATGATAAATATAACTGATGGTCTTGAAATACAGATCTTGCTTCTGGAAACCTCAGATACTGCAGTAAAGAAAAAATAAACACAGCTCAAGTCATCCTCACTGTTGTTTACAGTGGAGAAAATGGCCTGGAAAATTAGAAGAAGAAAAAAAAAAGAAAGAAAGCGGAAAAGTAAAGCTAAATAAGGTCAAGGTATAAGTGTCATTCAACCTAGAAAAGCTATTGAATACTACTCAAGCATGGTGTTTTTTGTTTACAGAAAAAAAAATATTAATGGTCTTAACAAGTAATGGAATGTTTGCTTGCCTTCATTACATACTTCCTTTGTCATTTTTCTATTATGTGCTACATTTAATGAACTAACAAAACAATGAGACAACTGGGATTTACAAGAATAGAATGTTTATTGTAAGCTGTTGAAAGAATTGTGCTGGAAGCTCAGCAATACCCCTTTCACATTGTACGCTATTTTGCACTCTTTTTACAAACATGTGTTGTGCAAAAATGGAATACCATGGGGTGCATTGCACTAGTACTGTATTTGTATTTTCAAATATCATCGCTGTATGCATCTTCTTCTCAAAAACCTGTGTTGCAATATCACTGAACAGAAAGACAATATTAAGCACCTTGCATTCAGACCTTGTTTTGCACTTATGGACCAGAGCAGTTTTTACATTTTAGATATGTTCCTATTTAATCAGCAATAACTTTATCTCTACTTATGACCCCTAAATTGAATATATATTGTTTTGTTTTTTTTAAGACAAACCAGACTTTCATTGTATGGCATTTTTTCCTTTGAACAATTTTGTTATTTATGCCTTTTAATGGGAAAAAAGAGGAGAAGATAGAACAATTTTTTTCTCAGTTTTACCAATTCCAGTTTAAAAATAAAAAGGGCTACTGTAGAGAAAAAACATACATTTCGTTAGGCTTTTTCTACTGTTTATCTCAAAACTTAGATTATGTTCCTGTTACAATTTATGTTGAAGATATTTGATTTTGAAATAATGCTACAGGGTGCATTTTTCACTATGATTTGAGAAAATAAAAGTATTTTTAATAGTAAAAATCAATTTTATTGGTTCAGGGAACATATATTCCCTTTCACCAATTAGTGCTGTATCAGATAGTGCCAGAGGTGTGCACTGGAGCAAGCCCAATCATGCACAGCTGGACTTTTGCTACAAGACGTATATCGACGTCCTCGTGGCTTAGATGAAGTCACAGAGGACGGTGGATAGAGTGGTTGATGCAATTGCATACTTAAGTAGCATGAATGCAAACATAAACACCCCCCTGCCTGTGCAAAAATAAATGCAAATGCATCTGCATTTAATATTTGAAAAGGGACTTATACTACACTAAGGCTCTCCTGACGCGTTCATGTAATAAAAGCTCCTGGAAAAAAGGGCGCAGGGGATTGTACTGAATTCCAATATTAATCCTTACTGAAATGTTATGATGATTTAACCTTACCCTTCTCTCACACAAAACTCTCCCTCTACCAAAGCCTAACTGTTAACCCTCCTTCTACCTATGCTTAACTCTGTTATGCTATTTAATAAATTGTGGAAAAATATAGTAGAATTAGGATTGATCACAAAATAGATGCACTGGGCCAGAATTTTCATGTAGGCCCATAGAAATACATTACAGGTGAGTCAGTGTGCCAGGGCTCATTTCCACGGGCAGTTGATCTGTGTGCTCAGCAAGCAGTTGCCAGACAGCAGTGAGCAGTTACCAGGCAACAACAAGCAGTTGTGAGAGTTTGAGAGGCTTTTCACTGCCTATCAACTGCTTGTGGAAAAGGGCCCTTAAAGAAAATTTGCACTGTCACTTTAAATATCAAAACTTTCACCAATTGACACAAGAAAACATCTTTCAGGCTGGATTTATAGTGGCCAGTTGCATAAAGCACGTGTTATAATGTGTGTGCACTACAATGGAGACTGGACATAGACTTACATGCAGCAAGTTAGAATAACGTCATCCGTTACAACGCAATACTGTGAACAGGCTCATAGAATTGTACGGGCAGTGAGTTAACATGCAGAGTTATTCTGCAATGTAACTGAGCACTGTTAACTAGGCCTAAGGACCAGTTCACACTTATCAGAATTTGAATGTGATGTGCGTTTTTGTGATTTTGCATTGTTTGTACATCTAATGTATTTCAATAGCATCACATTTGTCCTGCCTTTTTTTGTTGTTGCTATTTTTAGTGCATTTTGCATTTTGTTCTGTGTTTTAAAATAACTTTGCAGCTCTGCTTTTTTGGATTGGTGCACACTACACGCACCACTTCTGAGCACTTTTAAAAATGCTAGTGCTTGGAAAAAAGCTTGGCTAATCTATTAGTATGGGATGGATCACACCAGAGCAATGTGATTTTTTCCCAAATGCAAACGTAGGTCCTGCAGCATTTTAGAGGTGATTCGGCCTCAATGTTAAATATAGGAAAAGTGGAAAATCACTTTAGAAAACCCTAGAAGAGAGAAATTTTCCAAGCGTTATTTAGCAGGTCACTTTCAGGACAAAGTGTCAAAAAAATAAAAAAAATCTACACCAAAACGCTCCAAACATTGCTAGGCATAACTAGAAAATCGCTAAGCAGGTGCCTAGAATCACTTAGAAAAATCACCTTCAAAAACGCTTAGCGTTTGCGAATTCGCTAGCGATTTTTGGTGTGCACTTGCCGTAAGTGTGTGATGTGCGATTCACATTTAATGCAAGTCAAAGGGAATGAAGAAAAATTGGGGTTTGGGGTTTAGTTTAAATGCAATTTTGAAGTTAATTATAAACTTTCATGTAAATTAATTTCAGTGGTATGCACAGAAAAAAGTGCAATTTAAAAATTCATATATAGATGTGCCAAAGATTTTTTGCAAAACCGCACAGGAAAAACCCACTGGAAAATAACCAAAAAAAGACTTGTGTTTGTGAAAAAAATGCAGAACACATGTGGAATTCACATGGATAAATGTGAAAGCTGCCTTAGGGCTCATTCACACTGGCAAACGCAAAATACTAGCGCTTGATGATTTTTATGCAATTAACGAGTAAAAATCACTGTATATTAGCACTTTTTAATCGCGATCGCTCTAGAATTGCAGAAAAATGCTGAATGTAGTGCATTTTGCAATCACCGCTAATCGAATCGTCGGCAATCGTGGCAGTGAGATCACTGCCATATAATTAATATTGCACTAGCGCTTTAAAAAGCACTAGCGATTTGGCGATTAGCAGTAATCACCTCTAATCGCCCCAGTGTAAATGGGCCCTAACAGCCTTAACACATTATACAATACAATACAATACAATAACATTTGTAAAGCGCTTTTCTCCCATAGGACTCAAAGCGCATAGTTGTGTCTCAGATTAATACAGGGTTGCATGTTGGGTTGTGTTACAGCGGAGATAGTCAGATGTTCATGAATGCAATACTAAAGAGGTAGGCTTTCAGTTTAGACTTAAATGCTTCCAGGGATGGAGCTGTCCTGATTAGGTGTGGCAGGGAGTTCCAAAGTGTAGGGTAGGGGCAGCATGACAAAAGGCTCTGTCTCCAAAGGTTTTGAGTGGACTCTGGGGGTGACCAAGGTGTTACGTCCTTTTGATCTAAGATTGTGGGGGGTGTGATGCAGTTGCAACAAGTCCTTCAGGTATCCAGGGCCCAGATTGTGCAAGTATTTGAATGTCAGTAAGCCAATCTTAAACAGAATTCTCCATTTTATCGGTAGCCAGTGGAGTGAGCACAGGGTTATTATTATTATTATTTATTGTATTTATAAAGCGCCAACATATTACGCAGCGCTGAACATTAATTTAGGTTACAGACAATATTTAGGGGTGACATACAGCAATATGACAATACAGGAATAATAGAAAACCAGATCACACAGCACAGTATGAGTACAAGGTAATGCTTAGTCAGTCACTGGATTGAGCATGGAGATTAGGCAAGTTAGGTTCACTCAGATGCATAGCATGGGTTCACAGTAATGGAGGTGTATGATCAGGTAGGACACAAAAGGAGGAGGACCCTGCCCAAAGGCTTACAATCTAGAGGGAGAGGTAAGGACACGAACGGTAGGGGACCAGAGTTCAGCTGTAGGTTTAGAGCACTTGTGAGGGGTAGTAGGCCAGAGTGAAAAGGTGAGTTTTGAGGGCTTTCTTGAAGATGTTGAAGGAGGGGGCTGCCCTAATGGGTGGAGGTAGGGAGTTCCATAGTGTTGGAGCAGCTCTTGAGAAGTCCTGGAGGCGTGCATGGGACTGGGTGATGCGGGGGGCGGTTAGGCGAAGTTCATTGGAAGAGCGGAGTGAGCGGCTAGGTGTGTACCTCTGAGTAAGATCGGAAATATAGGTTGGACAGGTTTTGTGGACCGATTTGTAGGTCAGACACAGTATCTTGAATTTGATTCTGGACTGGATAGGAAGCCAGTGGAGGGATTCTAGGAGGGGATCTGCCGTGGTGGAGCGATGGGAGCAGTGGATAATTCTGGCTGCCGCATTCATGATGGACTGCAGTGGGGCTGTTCGGGTCATAGGGAGACCAGACAGCAGGGCATTGCAGTAGTCAAGGCGGGAAATTATGAGGGCATGGATGAGGAGTTTGGTGGTGGCAGAGGTCAGGAAAGGGCGAATCTTACAGATGTTACGAAGGTGGAAGTTGCAGGACTTTGTGAGGATTTGGATGTGGGAAGTGAAGGAGAGTGCGGAGTCCAGGGTGACACCCAGACAACGGGCTTGAGAGGTAGGGCGAATGGTAGTGTGGTTAACAGTGACATGCACATCTGGGAGGTTCGTGGATGGCCGGGGTGGGAAGATCATTAATTCCGTTTTGTCTAGATTTAGTTTCAGGAACCTGGCGGACATCCAGGAGGAGATGGCTGATAGGCAGGAGGAGACCTTGTCCATGGTAGTGGTGGATATGTCAGGGGTGTGGAGGTAGATCTGGGTGTCATCTGCATACAGATGATAGTTAAAACCCATGGAGGAGATAACCTTGCCAATGGAGGATGTGTATAGGGTGAACAGTAGGGGGCCAAGGACCGAACCTTGGGGTACTCCCACCGAGAGGTGGTTGGGGGTGGATGAGGACTCATTGAAGGCGGTCGTGAAGGAGCGGTTGGAGAGGTAGGATGAAAGCCAGGACAGGGCGAGATCGTGAATGCCCAAGGACTGGAGGGACTGGAGGAGTAGGGGATGATCTACTGTGTCAAAAGCTGCTGAAAGGTCAAGGAGGAGGAGAATGGAGTATTTACCTTCAGCTTTAGCTAAGGCAAGGTCATTGACCACTTTGGTGAGAGCAGTTTCGGTTGAGTGTTGTGTGGCAATGGCGGGGTTGGCTTGTTAACAGCCTTGCGGTGGCATTCTGTACTAATTGCAGGCGGCGTAAGTCTTTCTTATGCAGGCCTGTGTAGAGGGCGTTGCAGTAGTCTAACCTTGATGTGACGAAGGCATGAACTAGGGTTGGAAGATCCTCTGAAGGAATTAAGTGTTTAATCTTTGCAATATTCCTTGAGTGAAAGAAGGAATGTTTCACAATAGCTGAGATTTGATTCCTGAAGCTTAGTGCACTTCGAACTGGAGGATGAATAGTAATTAGTGCCACAGGGACTCTTGCAGAAGCAGAGTGAGACGTTTTTTGGTTTTACCCTGCGCCCAAATCTCCCAGCGGCTTATAGGTATGTACGCTTTGCAATCTACCATGAAAATCAAATCCATAGATGTCAATGCAAATGCATAAAATGGCAAATTGTGGCTGTAAAGTTTTTGCTAAATGAAATTTGCCAAATACACTGCAAAATCAAGGTTATAAATTTAACTCATGCTCATCCCTAATAGAGATCTCTGAACAATTCCCATCACTAACTGCCCCTGAGTGGGGCTTACAATACCGGTAAATATATCCTAAGGCCTTTTTAAAAAATCTGGGATGAGACCCATAATCTGGTAGATCCATGCTTTATGGTTAACAAATGAAAGCAAATCTCTAATTGATTAGACTAGTCTGAACAATAACACCACTTTCAATCACTGCATTTTTAATAAAAAAAATACAGTGACAATAAATCTAAAACCAGCTAATAAAAAAATCTAATATTACAAATGGAATTATACAGGATGAGTTAAAATATGATACTGCATCAGAAGTATGCTCCTGGGGATGATCCAGCAAATGCAATGTACTGAATGTTAAGCATTGTAGGCACTAGGCATTCATCCAGATTCTATGAATATCCCAAATGAAATGCTCTTAGTAGTACCAAAAGTTTCAGATAATTAACCCTGGGTTAGTTGTATAAGTTACTCAAAAACTTGCACTGACATATGATACAGACTACATATTTCACACGGTCATGTAGGTTAAAAATAAAGTATAATGTGTTTTGACAATTTTTAAAATATTTTAGTTTTAGGCGTATCCAAAAGGATTTTCTATTCAAATATTGTACATTATTTGTATTAAAAGATTATTTCACAAATAAGTGTTTAATGTGACATGCAGTTCGGATGCATTTTTGTTAAGAAAGCTCAGCCTAGCCTGTATGTTGGGAGGCTCACTCTGTGCAATGGCCAGTTCCTACTGATTTCTGGAGTGGACTAAAATACATCCAGTGTGTAGGACATAGCCATGCTTCATTGAAATGCACAGCAAATCTGTACTGCAGAGATGTGCTACCACACTGGCACAGTGTGAACTAAACCTTAATTACTTGTGCATGCCTTAATGTCAACTATTGCAACTATTGTCAGCTAGTGTTGATCGAACAGTGCTGGGCACTGTTCGTTATTCCCCGAACATTGGCGTGTTTGGGTCGAGCACAGCCGAGCGTCGCATGGTGCTCGGCCGCGCTGTTCGATCTCCTCCACTCGCTTATTGGCGACTTTGCAGGCAGCCAATAAGCGGCGATGATGCTTTTTCCACAGCTATGGTCACACAGCCTAGCTGGCTGTGACCATAGCTGTGATTGGCCGAGCGGGTCACGTGGTTCGGGTATATAAATACCCGAACGCACGCTGGCTCCGCCATTCGCATGGGCGTTTAGCTTGGGGTAGGTAGGAGACAGAGCTAGCGGTTAGGTGCCAGCACTGCCAGCCAGGCCAGCCACAATGCCCCCGCCTCACCACCACTGCCAGCAGCAGCCACAGTGCCCCAGCCTCACCACTGCCAGCAGCAGCCACAGAGCCTCAGCCTCACCCACTGCCAGCAGCAGCCACAGTGCCCCTGCCTCACCATTGCCAGCAGGCACTGCCAGCCCACTGCCAGCTGGCACTGTCAGCAGCCACTGTGCCCATTGTTTTTGTTGCCAGGCCAGCCACAGTGCACCTGCCTCACCACTGCCAGCAGGCACTGCCAGCAGCCACAGTGCCCATCTTTTTTGTTGCCAGCCACAGTGCACCTGCCTCACCACTGCCAGCAGGCACTGCCAGCAGCCACCGTGCCCATCATATTTGGTCCCAGTTTCAGTGCCAGCTGGGAACAGTTGTGCCCATAAAAAACTCAGTTTATTGCATATTACTCTTCCTTATTGTTGCTAGCGTGCAGTTTTTCCCCATACACGTATGCCTTTTTTGAGAGTTTTAATTGTTTTATTGGCAGTCAAGTATAATTGGCGCACTGCTCTGCAAACATGAGTCCCTGCTTTTATTCTGAGCCTAAGATCTATGTGTAAATGCCTCCCACTATTTCCAACCCATTTTGCAGAAGTTTCCCTCATTTCGCAAGTTTTTTCAGGCCTGCAAAGCAGGCATGCTCGGGTCCCCATTGACTTCAAGTGTCCCTAAGTCAATATTTTGATACAAGGCATGATTCATATAAACCAGTGCATCCATGACTGGAAGACAACTCACCACAATAAAATAATATTTCTGGTCGATATGATTAATATGAAAATGGACAAAGGGTCTATTTGTTTTATAGTATTTATGCAGACCGCTGTCATATGCAATGATGTCCTCTTTGATATATTTGTATATGAAAATTCAAGTAAACCATATATAATGTATGCAAATGTAACCTATCATAATTAGTATTTCTATAGCACCAACATCTTCCGCAGGGCTTTACAGAGTATATAATCTTATCACTAACTGTCCCTCAGAGGAACTCACAATCTAATTCCTACCATAGTCATATGTCCATCATAATCTAGCGCCAATTTATAGGGAAGCCAAATAACTTATTTGCATATTGTTGGGGTGTGGGAGGAAAGCCGGAGCGCCCGGAGGAAATCCCCACAGACATGGGGAGACCATACACATTCTGTGCCATGGCTGGAATGCTAACCGGGGACACAGTGATGTAAGCAGGGGCGTAGCAATAGGGGGGGCAGAGGTAGCGACCGCATCGGGGCCCTTGGGCCAGAGGGGCCCCAAAGGGCCCTCCCTCAACTACAGTATTAGCTCTCTATTGGTCCTGTGCTGGTAATAATCACTTCTATAGATGCTATGGATAGCAGTAATCATTAACCAGTTGTTCCCCATTCCCTTCATGCACCCCTGACACTGTAGTTGCCATTGGCAGGTTTTGGTGCGCCGTATCAATTGTTATGTATAGAGTGCTTGGGGGGCCCCATTGTAAAACTTGCACCAAGGCCCACAGCTCCCTAGCTACGCCACTGGATGTAAGGTGAGAGTTCTATCCACTACGCCACGTGCTGCCCATCATATGTAATTATTTTCCTCTAACAAGCACTGATCCAGGTCCAATTTTAATAAAGTTTTTGCAACATAGCTTAAATAGGCAGTATTCTGATTAAAATTCTTAAAGATGAACTAAACTAAATACAGAAAAATAAAATAAAAATAAATATAAAGTACAGTAACTACAACAACTATACTTTAGACCCTTTCTTTTAAAATGACAGAGTTTTGTATTGTCTATAGCAACAGAGGATGTAGAAGTTGGGGGGCCACTGGACCTTATGGCCCCCCAGCAATGCCTGGCTCTGTTTGTTCACTACAGTCCAAAGGGCTGTTGTTTGTTTTGAATTTGAGTAAGACCAGAAGTGGAACACCATGCCTTGTCCTTGGGACAGCAAAGTTCCTGCAGATATATTTATGAAAGCTTGTCTGGGATTCTATCTCTTCCACTTTCTGAAAAATATTATATTGTTGTTATCTCTATTACTCTTGGAGAGATTTCCTATTTCCTGTCTGTACAAGAAGTGACTAAAATTCTCACAAATAAAGGCAACCGTTCTAACTGCCTACAACACTATCCAAAACTATCATAAATATTTTTCCTGTAATTTGACTTAAGTAATATACATATAAATATTACTGTAATGTACAGTGGGTGAAAAAAAGCCTGAAAATAATTTACAAAACATTATTACTAAGGGCATAATAAAGAATAAGAACAACTTTTGTCATCCCAACATTTTCACTCTTGCTTGGAAATGTATGTTAGCAACTCCTGAGCTGTATCTAGAGCAGGGGTAGGGAACGAGCCAGTTGTGGCTCTTTTGATAGCTACATCTAGCTCGCAGACAAATCAGTAGGGGTTGATTCACTAAGCTGCACTGCTCAAGTAAAATTTTCAAAGTAGGCACGCTACTGCTGTAGCATGCACTACTAACTTACTCGCACTCCCCCCAAAACTAATGGACACTACAATTGTCCCAACCTGGACCCTGTCAGGTCCAGTGATTTTGTAGGATGAGATCTCCGCATTTTGAGCGCCCCAATAGGCTGAGTGGCCCAATAGGCTGCCTGTCACTTGACAGACAGTCCATTGGGCCAATCAAAGTGCGGGGATCTCATCCTACAAAGTTATTTCAATCCCCAAGTAAGCTAGCTAATTTTACAAGCTTTTAGTCGGGTATTTCTCCTGTCTGGCTCTTGGGAAAATGGCTGATGTTGCTGAAACCCAAGAGAAGCTGAAGACGTGTCGAACCCTTCCACTGCCCGGAGTGTTAGAAGTGTTGGTCTTACATAAAATGCACACATTTACTTCTATTTAGTTGAAACATATTGTATGGTTCTCATGGAATTACATTTTAAAATATGTCGCGTTCATGGTTCTCTTAGCCAAAAAGGCTCCTGACCCCTGATCTAGAGAGATGCTGTAGCAGTTTTCCAGAAGAAAATCTTCCAATTCAAATAGACTTTCGTAAGGGAAGGGTAAGCAGAGCAGGGCATCTTCCAGGAAGCCGTACCTTTTCAGATTACAGTATGAATTGGATGGAAAAAAAATCAACTTTTTCTGGTTCTGATGCACAATAGTGCGGTAAAGTTGCGGTGCACAGGGAGCACACAGCAATTTTACCATTACTACCGTGTTTCCCCAAATTTAAGACATCCCCTTAAAATAAGCCCTAGCATACAGTATATTTCGAGTATACTTGAAATATAAGACATTCTCCTAAAATAAGCCCTAGTGACAGTGGGCGCTAGGGTCCTGCTCCCTTCAGCCCCCCCCAATCGCTCGCCCGCCCGCCCACCTGCCCGCTTTATCTCCTCTGTGCCGGCCCCTGTCCCCCTCCTTAACAAAGTCGGATCCCCCTTCAGTTTATGCCGGGCATAATTCAAACCGCAGATCAGCGGTGACATCAGCTCCTGTAGCCCAGTAACAATGCCATCTTGTACAGGAAGTAAACAGAGATCACTTCCTGTATACGGCAGCGCTTACTGGACTGCATTAGCTGCCTTCGCCGGTCGCCGCTGATCTGCAGTTTGCATTATGCCCGGCATAAACTGCAAGGGTATCCAACTTTCTTAAGGAGGGGGACACCTGCCTATATACTCAGGGGGGAATCTGCCTATATACTCAGGGGGGAATCTGCCTATATACACACAGGGGGGAATCTGCCTATATAAACACAGGGTGGAATCTACAACAACTATGCTATGTTTCAACCAATGCACCTGCATTTTAGACACAAGCACTGTAGAACTCCATTACCTGCTCCACAGTAAGTTGAACACCTGCATAACAAAATGCTGACAGAGCTGTTTTTATTGTTGGCATGTATTGTGCATTGATGATCAAAATATTCTGTCTTACCTCTGCAGCTGTGTTTCTAACTATGATTTAGCTATTTCAAAGTTCTTTATTCATGTGGAATTTCCATTAGTATGTCCACCCCTTGTATGGGAAAATAATGAGGATAATACTTATAGTGGATTATGCATGCAGAATGAAGTATGGAACAATTTATTAAATATATTCTAGAATTTTAATCAGCACCAAGCAGTAACTGGAAATTTTACTATGGAAAGGGTTTGAAACAAATCCAAAAACTGCAAGTTAATTATAAGATTCCTAAGAAATTCATGTACAAGTCTGTGTAGTCCCCAATAAGCACCCAAATACAAATGTTGGGACGTTTCAAGTTGAGTAAAAGATGCATAATAGAGATAGTGAATGAGATGTTGTAATAATTTAAATAACGTAGAGTGAATGCAAATTATTATGCTAATTGAATGCAAATGTATGCAGCCTGAAACGAGTACAGTGAAATGCTACTGCTGTGCATTTGACCTGTCCATTTTCAACAAGCAATATTGGGAGTTGCACTACATATGCATTGCAAGTTATGTTGCTTGTGTGTGAATTTATTCTACCAGGGTTTCAGGAATTACTCCATCATATTTTGGACTAATAAATGTAAATCCTAAACTGGACCAGTACGGCGTGACCCTCTAAAAAGTAAAAACTGAAATGTTGTCTGCTATTAGCAATATGCACTGAAAAATTATTTTTGCAGGAAACAATCATTAGAAATAATTTAGAGTGACTATCTGCAACAATTGCTTTACAAACATGTTGCTTGGCTGTACAGGCTTGCTGTTTGGGAGCCTGATGTTCTATGTGAAGCTGTGGGTAGGAGGTTGAAAGGAGGGGAGCAAAAGATGAGCAGTAGATGAAATGTTATGCCTTCGATACTCACCTGTCCCGGGGGCCAGCAAAGGCACCTGTAGACTCCATCCCGGCAGAACTCTGGGAATGGCGTCCATGCCAGCCTCCCACTGCGGATGCAGTGCTGCGCTCTAAGAAGTGCGCTTCTCCCTGCTAATTGTAGCCAGTGTGGTGGTGGGGCGACAGCACTGGTGCGAAGGTCCGGGTATATAAACCTTAGCCACTCAGCGCTCAGTGCTGTTCCATCTGCGTGCAGCCACGGCGTGTTCCCACGCTGAATCCTAGTTCTGCCAGGCCAGTCTTGCACTAGTCTGTTCTCTCAGCTCAGTCATGGCAGTTCTGTCAGTCATATTGGTTCTGTCCTGTCCAGTCAGTCATGCCAGTCCTGTCACTCCAGTCCTGTCACTCAAGTCTTGTCACCCAGGCCTGACGGTTAACTATCATCAGTCTCGTCATTAGCCTGTCCTATTACCTGTCAGTTACTGGTTTGTCTGGTCACCTGTGTCTCCCGTCATCTGTCAGTCCCGTTGCCTATTTCTTCGTTCCTCCTACTTCGCCTTATTGCAGGGTCTACCCCACCCGTTCCTCTCATTACTGGTGTTTCAGCCCTAGGGGTCATGGCATGGTGGGCGCCAGGCAGCAATTTAGTCATCCGCTAGGGGTGATGGCCCATCATCCCTTTCAGAGAGCGATGGACCCGTGCTCACTTAGACCCTATGCCCTGGGGGTGCCCACGCCAATCTCTTGTGCTGTGATCAACAGGATCTTTGACATGAGCAATAGGCTTCAGTCGCTAGTGATCTAACACATATGTATCACTAATGATCTTGCAAGGGACTCTGGGGACATCTGTACACATTCTATATTTTCAGCCAAGATGATCACAAACAATGATTTTTACCATATTTCAAGCTAGGTTCAAAGTGGTCACTTTCATAACACACGTGTTATAGACTTTTAAAGGGAACCTTAACTGAGACGGATATGGATGTTTGCTTTTAAACAATACCAGTTGCCTGGCAGTCCTGCTGATCTCTTTGGCTGCAGTAGTGGCTGAATCACACACCTGAAACAAGTATGCAGCTAATTTAGTCTGACTTCAGTCAGAGCACCTGATCTGTATGCTTGATGAGGGGCTGTGGCTAAAAGTATTAGAGATAAAAAATCAGCAGGACAGTCAGGCAACTGGTATTATTTTAAAAGGAAAAATCCACATCCTTCTCAGTTTAGGTTCCCTTTAAGGATACATGAGGTAAAATAAACTCCTGCAGATTTACTTACCTGGGGCTTCCTCCAGCCCCAAGAAGCATCTGTGTTCCTCGCCACAGTTCCGCTGTCAGACACTCTTCTGGGGTCCCCTCCCTAGTCTGAATTAGTTTTATATCCCTTTTAAAGGGACTTATATGTAGCTAATTATTTAATTATCTAATTATTTCAGTACATTAGGAAAATTAGGGAGAGATATGTGAGAATCTGTGAGATAGCATAGCATAAAAGGGCATCAGCATAGGCCGCCACCTGCTTTGTGAAAGAAATGTAGTTCTTTAATATCCACATAGTTGGATAGTGCTAAGGCAGGGTTCAATAATGAGGGAAAAAATCAAAGAGACCAGACCACTACAGCAAGAATACAGTCCAGCATATAGCTACCCAGGCAAAGGGCCATATATTTGAGCAACCTGGAGGTAAGTAAAAAAGGTTGGGGTGGGTGCAGTCTCATAAATGAAGAAAGATTTCTAGGGGAATGACAGCACTCATGAAACTCAAGGGTGTTTAGGAGCAGAGCGACCTGTGCGTTGTGGTCCACCCGTGAGCAACAGTTCCAGGTACCATAGTGGGAACCTTACCTCCTGGACCCCATTGAGTCCATCAGTTCAGAGGGTTGTTACAGAATGGCTGAGCCAGTGCAGTGGCATGGCTAAGGAGCTGTGGGCCCCGATGCAAGATTGACATTGGGGCCCCTCAAGCACTATATACATAACTATTGATATGGCGCACCAAAACCTGTCAAACAAGGACAACACAGTGTCAGAGGTGCAAGAAGAGGATGGGGAACAGCTTGTTAATGATTACCACTATTCAAAGTATCTATTATAAGCACAGGACCAATAGAGAGCTAATACTGTGGTTGAGGGACCCTCTGGCCCAAGGCCTCGATGTGGTTGCAACCTCTGCACCCCCCATTGCTGCGCCACTGGCTGAGCGGGAGCCCTTCTGGGCCTGTAGGTGGAAAGGAAACCCCCAGCGGTAAGTATCATCTTAGTCCTGTAAGGCCTAAAGTAGTGCATGCATCGCCTGCTGCTGTGCCAATGTAAAAGAGGCTAGGTCTTGGAATAAGGTTATAGAGGTTTCACTTCGAAATCCAGTGCTCCATGCCTTCATGCAGCTATCATGATGGTGTTTTTTAGTTCAAAATGGTGGACTCGACATATAACGTCACAAGCGGGTGCATTACCCTGAGGAAGTGGTCGAAAGAGTTCTGTGCACCTGATCGATCTTGATCAGTGGGTCATGTGTGTGGTTCAGCAGCTGGTCAAAAATTTCCTGTACTGTGTGTTCGAGATCCTCCTGAAGTGTGGCCTCATGTAGTCCTCTCAGGCAAGTGTTATTGCACCCAGGGCCGGATTTGTACTTTCCAGTGCCCTAGGCCTGCTGTCATCTACCGCCTCCCCCCCCACCACCACCAAAAAACATTCTGTCCAACACTCTGACTAGCGATCATTGGTTTGAATGGGCTCATTTCAGTTGTGCTGCTCTGCCCCCCATTCAGCCAAGAATCAGAGAATGCTCTGTCTGCTCAATAATTCCTGCAATTTGCGCTCCTGCCCGAATGTGCACAGCAGCGATAGTGTTCTGGGCATGCATACTTGAGAAATGACGCTAATGTATGTACTTGTCAAGAATGCATAACACTATACTGGCGTTGGTTGCTGTGCACATCTGGGCAGGAGCAGAAAACTTGCGCAAGTCGCAAGTGGCCAGAGCATGCGCTGCTTCTTTGTCCTCTGTGTGCGACTCACTGCAGTCAGAGCCACAAACAGGTGACAGGGCAGCTCAATGGAGAGAAGCCCATTCAAAACAGAGAACAGGTATGTAGCAAACATCCTCTCAATACCCACTTTGGATGTTTGGTTGTAATTATAGTGGACCTGAACTCAGAACTTCCTCTCTGCTTCAAAAGATACACAACAACATAATAACCTTTAAAAAAAAACATTTATTTGTTACAGCTGATACAAATCCTGCAATAAATCGGCAGTGTCTACTTCTTGCTTTCATGGAAGCAGACATATTGTTAACATCCTGTGCTTTCAAATGAGCTTAGATGTTGTGGCAGTCAGGGGACACGGAAGAGATCAAATTACAACTTCAGATTAGACACAGATGAGGGGGAATTACACAGGCTCTCTAAAAACATACAAGGTGGATTTTTCTATGTTTTCCTTCTGTCCTGTGCAAGAGTTCAGCTCCACTTTAAAGCATCTGAATGATATTTATTTATATTTGCTGAAAAATCTATGTATCACTTTTGAATGTTGAACGTACATATGGTGGTGTTCTCTAACATATTGACAGTATACAGGAACAAAGTCTGAAGAAGGCTTTTTAGCAGAAAGATTACTTTTTTTCTTTTAAGCCAATAAATGGTATCATCCTGATTCAAAACTCTCTACTTTCGCTGATGGCTAAGATGGTACAATGCTCTTCTGCTACAGGAAAGGAGAAGGATGCCAGACCATACACACTGGCATAGAGGTAGTAACAGCTCAGGTGACAGTGACAGATTAGCAATGAAAGTAAAGCAAACAACGTTTTTATTCCTGCAATTCTCATAGATGGTAGGAACTGAAGGACAGAAAATGAGTCAGGAAAGAGTTAACTGAGACCACTGCTGGGTCCTGGCTAGGAAGAAAAAAAACCCTAAAGCCATAAATTTAAGTAGACTAGAGATAAGAAAGTGTAATTTAGAGCTGCTGGGGTCAGTGTCACAGCTGTAAAGGAGAAAGTGAAGAAATTAGCAGAGCTCACTGATGTCTGTGAATGCATGCATTAAAACTCAGCGAAACTTAGTTCTATCTGCTTTGTAATGTAAATCCCTGGTATTTCTCACATCAACTTGTATGATCATGATACCAAGGAATTGATCATCAGGTGAGGTGACAGCAGATGTTAATTGTCATAACACACCAGTAATTGTGAGAGAGAGAAGCAGGGATTGGGGAACTTTGGAATTCAGCTATTAGTGGAGAGCAGGGCGCTGGCTGGCTGCTCTGCGGAACAAGAAGAGGTGATTAACTTTGACATATGACATCTTCTCTCTCCATGTCATGTCGCCCTTCTTATCTTATCTGATTTTATCTCCCTAGGCCATGGCCTTTGTGGAATTCCCAGAAATCCGGCCCGGATTGCACCGAAATCGATTTTGTAAATCCTCCAGTTGAGAATGGAACAGGGAGTGCGTAGCAGTTTGCTTCTCGCTAGCTTCTCTTAGTTGATGCACTTCTTGTTGGAGAGAAAGGATGTCTGCCTCCATAGTTGACACCCTATCAGAGGTGGCGGTCAGCTTAGACTGCAGGTCCGTAATCTCAGTCTCCATGGTATTTTGAGGGGAAGAGCCCAAGTCTAAATTCTGCATAGAAGCCCAGAGGTTTGTAGCTATGCCACAACCCTGCCCTCAGTACCTTTTATACAGGTAAAAATTGACTGTATAAAAAAAGTGCGTGCCACCACTAAGTTGGAGTAGAGATGTCCCTGCTCTTCCCTGGCCCATGACTAGTAGACCATGGCATTGTGGGAAAATGAAAGCATTATGGGGAAGCTCGCACTGAACACCAAACACACACCTGAACCTCAGCGATGTTTGGCTTTGTTCTGTTTAGCCAAAAGGCTCTTGTTCGGGTTGAATTTGAGAAAGAGCTGTAAAGCCTTAAAGAGAATCTGTACTGTGAAAATCTTACATAAATAAGTGTACCAGCCTGTTAGTTTTCTTCTCCTAGCCCCCTCTGTGACATTTTCGCCGCTCCCGCTGCTATCCTGGTGATAAAATCACTGTTTTATTCATTTTTTTTGTAAACAATGAAGATGGCAGCCAAACAGGAAATACATCATCAGAGCAGGTGCCCATTTCTCTCAAATGTGACTTGATTGCTGGAATTTTACTCCCATGTGTTGCCTTAGCTGCTTGTCTGAGCTCAGCACTGATCTCTCTGCACTCACAGCTGTTTGAAATGTCTCAGCTCCAGGAGCCTTGCTGAGATGCTGGCGGTGAGCAGAGACATTGCCTGTGACTCATACACACACAGGAGAGCCTGCAGGGGTGTACAGGGGCCTGCATAACTTCTCCCTATCACAGCAGAGACAGTGCATTCCTCTTTGTCTCAACAAGGCTTGACAGGAAAAGAATATTAGCTCTATTACAGAGACAGTGCAACTAGAAAAGGCTGCATTAATCCAGACCACATTAAAACAGGTATAGGAACTTATAGGATAGAAGAAATAAGGCTTTACATTTTATAACAGAGTCTCTTTAACACCAAGTCTATTGCTTTCTTTATAGAGTGCCACTTAGCTTTGCCTATTTTACCTCAGTTCATGAAAATTTTTCATTTTTTAAAATTATTTTAAACCTAATTTTGGGTATGTGATCTACTGTAAAACTGTGTAAGTTTCTCTTTATAGGATCAGACCAATATATTGTAAAACTAGTCTTGCTTTTCCTCACTCCTGGCATTACACTAACATGGTCACAACCTTAAAATGTGTATACTGCCAGGCAAAAACCATTCAATATTTGGGATGCTATTTAATCTGATGCAAAGCCAACTCTCAATGTTTCAGGCTCAACAATTGCATTGCCTGCTTGCTGTTATGCACAGAAATAGTCAAAGATGCAAACAGAAAGCATTTTGAAATGCAGCCCATTTTTAAATGGTAAATCTTGAGAACATGTTTCATTTAACAGTATGTGTAAAATAGCCAAAGGTAACATCTGCATACGTCTTTGTATTGGCATCAGTCTCTTAACCACAGTAGCTGCTGTTGCTGTGCTCTGTTTGTGGCTTCGCTTTTATTAAGCCATGATTCCAGCCAGATTTTTTTCAGTTGTAGATATAGCAGGGAAGTGTTAGAATATCAATCGTGAGTTATAATGGTGTGTCTCTGTTGGGAAGACTTCCTCTCGCTTCCTGTGTTGTAACTGGTGATGGCCAATGAAGGAATCTCTTTTATGAAGACACAGGCATGGGTTGTACACCTTACCCTGGCCTTTAAGTATCCATAATAGCACAGTTATAAAGGAGCACACAGAGAGTACTCAAGACAGAGCAGGTAGCATTATTATTCATGTATATAATACCAGCATATTCCATTGTGATTTGCAATTACAGGTGCATAAACAAAGTAAAGAGACAATTACATGATACAAAGAAGGTTTATATAGATAACCCACAATCATATAGTGTAACTGGTAGGAGGTACATAGCGGTAGTGCAGTAATAACAGTAACATCACAACACTGTGGTTGGTTTGTCTTGGCACCCTATTGGAAAAGATACAGGAGACAAAAACGGGAGCCCAATAGTGCAGTATGTCAGTTATTGGTATGTGGAGAAATAAATGAAAGGGCTACTCACAAAGGAGAGTTGCAGGGGGCAACTGACCACAGGAAGCAGGTGGAGACCATAAACCCGACTCCACTCGGGGTGGTCCTAGATGGACCTTGATGTGGTCGCTCTCTTAGGTGAAAAAGAATAGACAAAACATCTAACAGGGTGACCAATGGGTGTTCTTTCATCACCCCTCGGACAAGACATGTATAGGGGTATATACTAGGCACAATGGGGCGAAAGAGGTGCCCTGGTTTGGATAAAAGCTTTTAAAACCAGTTTAAAAACGGAATAAATAATGAGGTATCTTACCTCAATGACGAAATCTCTGTAAACTTACAAAAGATTTTTATTTAAGCACAGGCAAAGCGTTTCGCGGGTCTGAGCCCACTTCCTCAGGCCAATACAGTGCCTAGAACAGCAAGGAGAGTTCCTCAATATACATGTATATACATACTTCATAAGAATTATAAATATATAATAATAATAATAATCAGAATAAATAAATAAATAAATAACATAACATGATTTGATTTGGCAAATTTACCCATACACTTATAGTTGACTTCGTGTTGCACATCTGCAGACACATATATATGCGTATGCATATAAACATCAGAGAGAATTCATTATATCGTCTCATATCTAAAAGCTAACTTGGTAGTTTAGTCTAAGTTCTATATAATGTAATGTAATGTATAATATTATCGTTATGTACCTTCTGGATGATTAGTGGATGGTTGATAAATGCATGAGGGAAATATAAAAATTATATAAAAAGGTGGTTAAATAATGACATTATATATAAAAGTGAAAATGCTAAAAACATAGTGGGTAGTATTGTATAATTAATAATACTTTTTTATACTTCTATATACTTGTTTTTTACATTACACCACTCTTATGGGCGTATTACTAATTATACAGTCATGGCATGGACCAGTCATGGCATGAGAAGCTTGAAGCTGTCGTGTTTCTTATGAGACGTAGTGCTCTTGTATTGTCCACTTTATTCCTAAATGTTAAAATAAAAATATTGAAACGGAGAGGTGACCCTGCCCATAAGTCTTTACAGTCTAACAGATTGATGAAATACAGAAGCACACCCACCCCGCCTTTTTATTCTGTTGGTATCTACTGTATGTTTCTTCCCACATGCAAAACTGTGCATCTGTGAGCTGTGGATGAGTGTATTACTTTCTCCAGCATCTGATCTGAATCATCCTCTTCTCTACTACAATCATCATCACTCTAAGCCCCTTTTACACTTAATCAGTTGCTCTCAGTTATAACCGAAAGAAAACTGATTTTCAAAGTAATGCCCATATTTTCCTACAGCACAGTTCACACTTAACGCATTTTAAATGAAATCTTCTTCCCAATGCACTGCTATGGGAAAAACGCATACCAACTCGCACTAACGCATACTAACGCACACTAACACATACCAACTGATTAAGTGTAAACAGGGCCTTACTCACCTGATGAAATGATTCACTCTACTGTTAATGCAGGCAATTTGTAGACAATGCACTGCATGCAGTGCATTGGGGTACCGTACCACAATGGGCACACTGTGAACGTTGCATTGCTTTTATATTATAGTGCGTTACTCTGCGTTACAATGCAGCTGTTATGACACACACCACAAGTCTCCACTGTGAACCTGGCCTTAGTAATTGCTGCTAACAATGGCAGACAATGTTAGCAGCTATTGAAAATGAGGCAGTGATACACAGGCAGTGATGGGATGGTATGTAGATGTGATGAAAGGAAGCGGTAGGAAAATAGTATTGGTATCAGTTATCGTTAGGCAGGTAGCAGAAATAGGATGTAGAGATAGGCAAGTAGTGACGAGGAGGTATAGGCAGGTAGTAGTGATTACCAGTAGTGATAGGAAGGTAATAAGGATGGCAGGTAGTAAGAGACAGGTAAAGACCATGATGGCAGGTAGCAATAGGTAGTGTAAGGTGTGGTTAAGCCAAATAGTAATAAACAGCTAGTGATATAAGCAGGCAGATACAGCAGTAAGTAGTGATAGGCAGGCCATGCACAGCAGCAGCATGTAACTTACACCACACCCAGCAGTCTCCATGTGCCTCTCCTGGTACCTAATTGGATAGCATCTTTTAGCATCCGTTTGAATTATAAGGTTGTGATTGGCATTTTACTATGAAAAATATAGCATACAAATACCCTAATGACAGCAATGAGCACACCTGAGAGCAAACTATGAAATGTATTCACTAAATATCAGTAAAATTGATGCAAGCCATGTATTGTGTTTATAACATTAGTGTTACATAGTAAGTACTGTGTTCAGTAACATTTTTGTGCACCATGTACGCATGTAAATTTTCAAAGGAAAATTAAAGCTGCATGTCCCTTTAACACTTCCTGAATTTGTGTATCATGCAGCTTTTATGTGAAATAAAACAAGTTTTTATCCAGTAACTAGCAGTATTTGTGTGCAGGATTTATTTATTTATTTATTGCACTATTTTGTCCCCTTTTACTGTATCTTCCTTCCTTTACTTAGAGATGAACCCTCTAGTGCAGGGGTAGCCAAACTTTTTCGGTCAAGGGCCGGGTCAACATACTTCAGACTGCTGGGGGGCCAAAACATACATAAAATCATGTTGAAAAACATTACATTGAATCTAGATATTGATTCCCCCAATCACGCCCGGAGGAGAACTCCCAGCAGCAGCCATTTAGTCATGCGGCGCCCGAAGAATGTCTTTGTGCACCAGACAATGAAGCATACCTAGGTGACAACCTGCCGTCAGAGCAGTGTCACCTGATGCAGAATTGGATTGGAAGCCAGCGAATGACTGCTCACTGGCTTCTACAGTGTGTGGATGGGTGATGCCAGCACTGCTATTCTATATGCGGGCCGCCGATATTTAAAGGTGCAGTGGGCCACATCTATAAGTTATACATTTTTTTGTTTGGGGGCCAGTGGAAAAGCCTTGGGGGGCCGCATTCGGCTCGCGGGCTGTAGTTTGAGGACCACTGCTCTAGTTGAAGGGGGAAGCACTAAGTGGACCAGGAAGTATCCAGGCAGCATGCACTATCAGGAAATGCAGTGGCTCCTTGTGCTGCATGGTTGTTTTCAGTGGTTATCGCAAGCAGCAGAATCCGTGGAGGCGGCAGCAAGAGGCGACCAGCCAGCTCACCAAGCGGTTTGTACTGCTGTTCAGGTACTCTGATTCCTCTACATCTTTGGTCGCCAATCCATTGCTTAGGGCTTGTTTACACCTAGTGCATTTTCGCTATTTTGTCAGTGCCGGCAACTTTCAAAATCACCCTAAAAGCGCTTGTGCAATGATTCCTTATGGGACTGTTCATATCTGCGTGTTTTGTCAGCTTTCTGCTGACCAAAGCGCTGCTTGCACCATTTTTGAGGCGATTTTGCTATAATGCAAGGTATAGGAAAAACGCAGAACGCTCACAAAATCGCTTTATGTGGCAATTGCATTTGCGCTTTCATCAATAAATACATTGTATTTATTCATTTCCGGGTGAAAGAGTTCACTTCCTGACTGACGTCAGGAAGTGAAAAAAACAGAATTGCGCTGCAAAAGCTCTTAGAAAAGCGCTTCACAAAAAAATCACAATGCGCAGGAAAGCGTCAGGATGCTTAAAAAAATCACTCACAAAACGCTGGCCTCAGCGATTGCGATTTTAGATGTGAACAAAGCCTTAGTGGCTCATATGTCCTGTGGAAACTTTCCAGACATAGCCATAGGAGTGTTTTGCCTGCAGTATCGCAGTCACTGGGGCATTGGGAATTTGATTACACACTGTGGATGCATATATTTTAGTGGACAACCTGTTTCTGCTCCCTCTCATTGTTCTCTTGGTCTGATTTCCCTGGTTCTGATTTATCATTGCATGGGCTGCATGGTTGCATAGTAGTTAGCACTCTAGCCTTGCAGCACTGGCTCCCAGCCAAGGCACTATTTGCATGGAGCTTGTATGCTCTACCTTTATGGGTTCCCTCCCGGCACTCCTGTGTCCTCTTACATCCCAAAAACATACAGATAAATTAATTGGCTTTCCCCAAATTGGCACTGGACTAAAGGTGGCCACACACCATACATTTTTTTTTTTTTAATATCTCTCCAATTCAAGAATTGCAATCAATTTTTCTAACTGAATGTAACATTTCAAATCTCTGTACTACACACATATGGAAAATTTTTCCTCAATTATGATAACAATGACTGGAAACTCAGAAAAATTGCTTGGGTTTGTACATCAAGGAATTGTCAATCTACCCTACACCATTTAATTTTCATATAAATTGATCAGAAAAATCTAACACTCTTAATATTCTTGTATCGAATAAAAACAGGAAATTCTATCAGATTTCTCGAATGAAAAAAAAAATCGATTTTTCATTACAGCCGATCATATTTATCGGATTAGTGTAAAATTGGATCTTTTAATTGTACGGTGTGTGTGGCCACTTTTATACAATACATACACTACACGATACATACATAGACCTATGATGATGGTAGGAATTCGATTGTGAACTTCTTTGAGGGACAGTTAAAGTGGATCCGAGATGAAAAACTAACTATAACAAGTAACTTGTCTATATATCTTATCTAAAGTTTAGATTACACAGTTTACACAGCAAATATAGCTGCAAACAGCTGTAATAGAAAATAATTATTTCTTCCTGTGATACAATGACAGCAGCCATGTTGTTTGTAAACATTACACAGAGGCAGGCTTATCTGTATCTTGATCACTAAGCCTGTGAAAAAAACCTAATCCCCCTCCTCCCTCCTCTTCTCTGCCTCTGAAATCAATGGCTAGTAACACCTCCTCCTCCTCCTGCCCAGACTGAACTCCCATGAGCCCTTGCTACTGTCTGAAAGTGCCTTGGTTCTCTGAAAACCTGTGGGCGTTGTTTATTTAGTTTATAGGGAATCAGAGTATTAAAACAAAAACAAAAAAGTATTTGGCTTGAGGAATGCCCTATAAACAATAGTGTCACAGGAGCCCTAGTGGCTGACCGCACTTAGCCTTCTAAACGGTGCCAGCGCACGGATCGTTCGAACTCTGGTCGCAGTCAATGCGCAGGAACCGTTAAGAATTAGCCGCAGACAACTCAGAAGGGAGCCTGTGAGACACGGGTAATTACAACGTCACCCACTGGTTCAGAGTAAACTGCCACCACCGCGGTTACCATGGGACCGTGGAGCCCACTAACTGACTGACTAGTCCTGCGAATAAAACGGTTAAACACACGGTATTCTGTCTAGCCAACAACAAACAAACAGTAGCGTATCTTCAGAGACCCGGGATCAGTTCTGTGTGTGCTGATAAGCAGGGTAGCGGACAGTGAATGACTTGGAGAAAGTCGTTTATTCACGCAATATAAGTAATTAATATATACAGACAATTATTAAAATCACAATTATTAAGACAGTAATAGCCAGTATAAAAAATAAAAGAAGGGAGAAAAATACTTAGTTCCTGGAAAGATGTCCTTTTTGTGGGAAAACAGAGTTCTGGGTTTCAATCAGAGTTCAGAGTTCAGACCAGGTGGATGCCAGCATATCCTCAAGCTGGCACCTGATGAGTTCAAGATGTTTCAGTGTGGAGGACACTGAGTTTGGGTCCTCTGCCATTCTTATGCCCCTGCTTCAGTAGGAGGGAGTGAGGGCAGGGAGCCATACACCCCCTTAGAAGATGAGATGAGCCCTCCTCTTGTCCTGGGGGCTAGAAATCATATCTACCCATATATAGGCTCTATCTCACAGAACCGTACAGGTCAGGGCGGATTTATTAACATTTTCAGGTCTGTCTCGATTTACCCAGCGCCCTGATACCAGACATGAGGGGTGGGACCCCTGTGGTATCATCAGGGCATTTTCAAACTGCCTAACTGGCAGTCCTTACCTCAGAATGTTCTGAAACTTCCTCAGAACCAGCACCGGGGCTCATGCTACACTTCCCCCACGTTTGGCGAAGCTGCCATCTCAGGAACCCCAGAAATATGACAGATCTGGGAAGTTATGGATATGCTATGAGACTCAGGTTATTCCCAGGCAAAGGCTCTTTGAAGTTTGGAGCAGCCAGCTAGGTGTCACCTCCCCTGCTGGGAGGGAGCCAGTGGGTCTGGCTTCCCCCCAACTAGATTGCTTCTGCCATGGTGCTTGTCACCTTATACCTGATGGATGGGCCATCAGCACAGCTTGAAGCCAGGGACTCTCCGGGGCAGATTAGGCTCAGGCTCATTAGCATATCAAAAGAGCCATCCAGCCTTTAGGATGGTGCTCTCTCTGCTAAGAAAAGGACTTCAGCTGCCCCTACACACTCAACCCAGATTGTATCGATTTGAAGCGCAATCGATGCAGGGAATCGAGTGCGATCGCTTTTTCTTCATGGGCGGTTCCAGGACGCGTCTGCGGCCCCGCAACCGTCCGTGACAGCACCCCCTGGGGAGAAGGCAGATAGACATGCATCAGCAAGATGTGTGGCGGCGCCGCTAACCTGGCTGACGGGCCTCGAGTTGCCGGTACGGCGGGAAAACCTATTGGAGCCTGTGGCTCGGTTCCCCTGGACCGGTCGCGGTCTGCTACCCTCAGGGTTGACCCGACATGGACCGTTCTGGACAGGGCGTTTGCACCACTGCAGTCGGACGTGGTGTCTGCCGGGACTGCTGACAACGGGCAGTGGGTTGGTTAGGTCAACAGCCAGTCCACGCAGGGTTCCCCTGCTAAGTGGCTGTGGACCTAAGGGAACCCCGCGGGAATCCCTGGACCTTCCCAGCTCCTGACAGACAGCACATGCCCTGCAGTAGTTTGCTACATCCCTGTTCATCCGGGGCCAATAAAACTGGTTCCGAATACCGGCAAGTGTCTTGCGGACACCCGAGTGCCCTGTCAGAGGATTACCATGTGCGGATTTCAGCACATGTCCCCTGAACGCACTCGGGACCACAAGCCATTTGGTATTCGCGTGGGATCTACCTGTAGGGGGCTGTACAGACTCACTGTACAGTCTTCCACCTTCCCAGTACACCTTGAAAGCGGCCCCGTCTGCGAGGGGCTCAGCGGCTTGCTGCCTGAGCACCTCCAGGCTTGGGTCACGTTGTAGTGCGGCTGAGAATACGGCGCTGTCAGTTTCAGCCAACTGGCTCATGTCACACGAGGCCAGCGGCTGAAAGGTCTCATCCCTGCGGCCAGAGGAGGGGGAGGAGGCCGGAACCCCCTCCACCTGTTCTGAGCTCGGGTTCTGAGCAGTGCAGCTGCGCGGTACTGCTAGCACAGGTACACTGTCAGAATGGCACAGACGGACATTACTCAAATCATCATTGCATGCAGTAATGACATTGACAGGTATAGACATTTTTTCATTACAGACAGGTTGTACAGTAAACTCAGGTACAGTTACAGCATCATCACAACAGACAGCCTGTACATCAAACTCAGGTGCCTTTGAAGCAGGCACTATTGAACCTGGTACCCTTGAACTGGGCACATTCAACCCACCTCCCCCTGGTGCTCCCCCAAGTGTATAAAGTACTTGGTGGTGGGTGGAGAGTCCGTCTCCTTCCGTGAGCGACAAGGCGGTCGTGGCAGGTTCATAGTAGGACACAAGCTTGCCCAAATCAGTCCCCAGCAACACAGGGACTGGGAGATCCTTCATAACCCCAACAACCCTTTCTTGGATTCCTCCCACTCCCTAATCCAGCTTCACTGTCGCGTGGGCTATGTGAAAAAGGGTGCCCTCTACTCCAGTAAGGGCAAGGGATCGGCTGGAGCTGATGCTCTCCTTTGGCACAAGGTGTGAGTGAACTAACGTGATGTCAGCTCCGGTGTCTCGGAATCCGGTGACAACTTTGCCGTTCACTCTAACAAGTTGCTGCTGGTCGGTTCGGTCGCGGATTTCTTTTCCGCAGGCAAACAGGACAAAATCTGATGATCCAGGCTGTGGTTCGCTGGCGGGTTGCCTCTGCTGTGGGTGAGGTACAGGTGATGCAGATGATCCAGGTGCGGGTGGTGTCTGTCTCCGCTCCGGACAGTCGAATTTCATGTGTCCGGGCTGGCGGCAGTAGTGACAGGTGACCTCTCCAGGCGCTGCAGGCCTGGGTGCAGCAGCTGCGCTGGGTGGCCTCTGTGGCGGACGGCTCACAGGGGCAGGAGAGTCTGCCGAGGTATTGGACTGACCTCCTCTCCAGCTGGATGGGACAGTTCTGCGGGTATCAGCCACCCGGGTAGTTGCAAAAGTCTCAGCAAGGTCTGCAGCGACAGTGGCTGAAGCCGGCCTGCGTTCTAACACAAACTGTCGTACATCAGCAGGGCAAATGTTCAGAAATTGTTCGAGGACTATCAAGTCCTCCAGGACGCCATAAGACCCTTTGGTGAGGCCTAGAGTCCACTGGCGTAGTGTGGTGAGCAAGCTGCTGGCCACATCTCGGTACGAATCAGAAGACTTTTTCTGCCAGGCCCTGAACTTTTTCCGATAGGCTTCTGGCGTCAGCTGGTACTTAGTAATGATAGCGTCTTTTATAGCAGCATAATCATTATCCTTCTCCGCAGGCAATTCTGCGAAGGCATCAAGCGCTTTGTAGCGCAGCAAAGGTGTCAGATGTCTGGCCCACTGGTCTTGGGACAGACGATACTGACGGCATGCTTTTTCAAAAGACCGCAAAAACAAGTCAATGTCTGTGTCTTTTTCAATATTAGCAAATTTAAATTTTGCACTTACGGGTGGTGCAGCTCCTTCAGCAGGGAGGCTGGGCGGTGAACTCCGGCTGGCCTGTTGCACTTTTGCCATGTTTAGCTCATGCTGTCGTTGGCGATCCCGTTCTCGCTCAGCGGCATCCCTCTCCGCGTGGCGTTCAGCAGCAGCAGCTTTGCGTTCTGCAGATTGGCGCTCCCGTTCCTCTCGTGCCTCTCGCTTTTGCTCCGCCATGTACTGCAGGTACTTGTCCAGGTCAGTCTCCATCAGCTTTTGTAATGCCTGCTGCATTACCGGGTCAGCACCCATGGACAGTCCAGTACTGGCCAGTTCCGGGCGAGTACTGTCAGAAACTCTGGGATTGGGGTCCATACTGACAGTCTCTGGCGTAACTGTTGCAACAGGGCCCGCAGAATGCTCAACCTCTGTACGCCTAGGATCTTCAGTCTCTGGTTCCCCTAGACTGTCAGATGGGCTGGTATCCACTTCAGCGGACACTCCCGGCTCCCGCAGTTGCTGGGCATCCCATCTGGACAAGTCTGCTATCAGGTCCCGTTTGTTCTTGCGGAGGATGCCAATGCCCCTCTCTTCGCAAAGATTTTCCAGGTCTGCTAGGCACATGTTCTGGTAGTTCCCGGACATTTCCATGCCAAATAAAATAAAACTTTTGGGGAGGGGTACTGGCTACACAGTCTCTCTGTATATATAAAAAATATATTGCCTTCCAGCTACACCAATGAATTAGTTCGTTTCTTGATAGCGCTAGCGCTATCTTAGATACTTTCAGCACAACACAGATCCCAACCGCTGCCTAACACTGTCACAGGAGCCCTAGTGGCTGACCGCACTTAGCCTTCTAAACGGTGCCAGCGCACGGATCGTGCGAACTCTGGTCGCAGTCAATGCGCAGGAACCGTTAAGAATTAGCCGCAGACAACTCAGAAGGGAGCCTGTGAGACACGGGTAATTACAACGTCACCCACTGGTTCAGAGTAAACTGCCACCACCGCGGTTACCATGGGACCGTGGAGCCCACTAACTGACTGACTAGTCCTGCGAATAAAACGGTTAAACACACGGTATTCTGTCTAGCCAACAACAAACAAACAGTAGCGTATCTTCAGAGACCCGGGATCAGTTCTGAGTGTGCTGATAAGCAGGGTAGCGGACAGTGAATGACTTGGAGAAAGTTGTTTATTCACGCAATATAAATAATTAATATATACAGACAATTATTAAAATCACAATTATTAAGACAGTAATAGCCAGTATAAAAAATAAAAGAAGGGAGAAAAATACTTAGTTCCTGGAAAGATGTCCTTTTTGTGGGAAAACAGAGTTCTGGGTTTCAATCAGAGTTCAGAGTTCAGAGTTCAGACCAGGTGGATGCCAGCATATCCTCAAGCTGGCACCTGATGAGTTCAAGATGTTTCAGTGTGGAGGACACTGAGTTTGGGTCCTCTGCCATTCTTATGCCCCTGCTTCAGTAGGAGGGAGTGAGGGCGGGGAGCCATACACCCCCTTAGAAGATGAGATGAGTCCTCCCCTTGTCCTGGGGGCTAGAAATCATATCTACCCATATATGGGCTCTATCTCACAGAATCGTACACGTCAGGGCGGATTTATTAACATTTTCAGGTCTGTCTCGATTTACCCAGCGCCCTGATACCAGACATAAGGGGTGGGACCCCTGTGGTATCATCAGGGCATTTTCAAACTGCCTAACTGGCAGTCCTTACCTCAGAATGTTCTGAAACTTCCTCAGAACCAGCACCGGGGCTCATGCTACACTTCCCCCACGTTTGGCGAAGCTGCCATCTCAGGAACCCCAGAAATATGACAGATCTGGGAAGTTATGGATATGCTATGAGACTCAGGTTATTCCCAGGCAAAGGCTCTTTGAAGTTTGGAGCAGCCAGCTAGGTGTCACCTCCCCTGCTGGGAGGGAGCCAGTGGGTCTGGCTTCCCCCCAACTAGATTGCTTCTGCCATGGTGCTTGTCACCTTATACCTGATGGATGGGCCATCAGCACAGCTTGAAGCCAGGGACTCTCCGGGGCAGATTAGGCTCAGGCTCATTAGCATATCAAAAGAGCCATCCAGCCTTTAGGATGGTGCTCTCTCTGCTAAGAAAAGGACTTCAGCTGCCCCTACACACTCAACCCAGATTGTATCGATTTGAAGCGCAATCGATGCAGGGAATCGAGTGCGATCGCTTTTTCTTCATGGGCGGTTCCAGGACGCGTCTGCGGCCCCGCAACCGTCCGTGACAAATAGGAAAGGAACACAATTATGCAATGAGTAAAAGTTCACCTTGGATCCATTTTAAGTGACAAGACAATATACTCAGTTCAGCGTTGCAAAGGATGTCAGCGCTATATAAATACTAAATAATAATAATCACTGCTATTGTCTGCAAATTATTGTACCGTGCATAAGTTGTGAATATTCCTACAGATATGTGTTTGTGTGTGTTTATGCTTTATTAGTTAGGATTGTGTTGTTTTCTGATGTTGTTGTGGGGAGCTTGCTGAGTTTGGTAGTTCAGTTTATGTTTCCAGTATTGTCAGATGTAAATAGTGCACTAACTTACAGTAAACAAGAATTTCTGCATTCATGTAAACTAGTGTCTGGCCTTCTGTACATTACTGCAAATGAGGTCATATGCTTACCAGTCTGTGCAAACTGAGACAGAGAGGATTGGCATTGAGGAGAAACAGTGGGAAGCATGTGTGAGGAGGAGGTCAATGATGGTGGGATGGAGACCAACACACAGGATGAGGTGAATAGGGGACACAGCAGTAGGGGGCACTCAGAAAAGCATTAATGAAGAAAACACTGTGGACCTGCACATTAAACAGTGAAATAGTGTATGTAAAGGGAATATGTTGTGGTGTGCAGAAGTGGATTGATGCAGGGATTCAGAGGAGGGTGAATCAGTTGTCATTGGGAATAGAGAGCTGGGGATGAAGGACAGTGGGGTTCACGCAGGAGACGCTGAAGAGAGAAGACAGTTGAGGACGCAGAGTTAGAGAATTAAAGGAAAAAACAGTCATATGGGGAGAAATAAATGCTAACAGCAGTGGAAGCCCAATCATAGTTGAATGTGTGTGTTTGGAGGCACTGGAGGGGGAAGAAAGGATAGAGAAGAGGAAATAGTGTGAGAGAGAATGATAACTGTATCATGCATAGTAGTAGTAGTCAGGTGTAGATCAGCTCATGTTACACAGAAAGAATGGGAGGGGGAGAGAGGAGGGATAGGTAAGAAGAAGAGAGCAAAGTGCACAGAGGAAGGCAAATGGAGAGATGAGAGCATAAAGCAAACAACAGGGCTAATAGATGCAGTAAATGAAAGTAGGATGAAAACATGAACAGGAAACAGAAAAAGTAGTTAATATGGGATGTGGATTACAGGGAGACTCAGCTGGAAACCGAAGAAGACTGTAGAAAGCAAATGCAGAAAAGAGCAAGCACTGTTAGCATACAGGAAATGGTGAGAATGAATGGAAAACAAGCTGACTCCTGGTGATTGTGTGCAAAATTCCACAGACTATTCAGCAGGCCAACCAATGAGACTGGGGGATGTCTTGCCAGTGGAGTCAAGAATGCCACCCATGAAGTGAAATGGGTGACATACTGGATCACCTTGCTATAAATATCCAAATTACTTTGTTGGGAAAAGGTGCTGGATAGTGTACTGGTTAAGGGCTCTGCCTCTGACAGGCCTCTAAGGGCTCTGCCTCTTGTTTAAGGTCTCCTTACTGAATAGGCTACCTATTCAGTAAGGAGACCTTGGGCAAGACTTCCTAACACTGCTACTGCCTATAGAGCGCACCTTAGTGGCTGCAGTTCTGGTGCTTTGAGTCCACCAGGAGAAAGCACAATATAAATGTATCTGTCTGGAGAATGTGAAGATATGGAGTATGCATGAATAAACTTTAATGATGAATGTAAAGAATGTAAATAACTTATTGGGGTGTGTTATAATTCACCTCACAAATGACACGCTACAAGTAGAGATGTCGACCGCGGTACTCTGCTGCCAGCCACCTGTGCAGTGGCCGCCCTGCTCTCTTTACATGTTGGCGTTGTGGCCGGTGGCTATGGACTTGGGCAGGATTGCAGAGTTACAAGCTGAGGATGTGGAATAGCGACCACCAGTCCCTCACATCCCCGCTCGTCTCCAACGTAGAAGCTTCCTCTTCCCGTCTGACTCACTGGTAACATGCTGGCAAGTCACAAGTGAGAGATGCTGGTTGGAGGGACAGATGTACAGCAGCGGCTGATGGAGACAGAGGGGAAGAGGAAGCTTCTGCGCTGGAGATGAGTAAAGCGGTGACACTGATGGCTGCTGTGGCGTGGAGGCGAGCTGGCTACTTATACTGAAAGGTAGGAGTAGGAATGGGAGGGATTAAGAAAGTCATCTGACTACCTATACTTGAGGGTGAGGGGTCATCAGGCTACCTACACTAGAGGGAAAGGGGGAGGGGTCATCTGGCTACCTATACTAAAGTGGGGCGCCTGGTGACAGTGGCCTTTGGCGGTAAAGAGTACAAATCCGGCCCTGCACACAGCTCTGTGTGTCAGTGGGCTGTGGAGTGTCATGCACACAAAAAACACAGGAGACCGATGTGCTAGCCCTCAAAAGAGCTGTTTGGAGTCCTTTCACAGCAAGTAAGGAACAAGAACACAGGCCTAGCTAATACTTTCCCTACCTATCTGCACCCTGCTCTCACTAACAGTCAGCTGCCAGCAGAGAATTGATCCAATATGGCCACCACAACTGCTTTTTGATAGGGAGGTGGGGGGTCCAAGAAGGGGTGCTAGCTGATTGGCTGCCATGTGTCTGCTGACTGTGAGGTAAGGGGTCAAAGTTTAGCTCAATGATGATGTATAGGGGGCAAATTGAACACGCCAAATGTTCTCTGTTCACCGCGAATGCGAACAGCCGATATGCGCCGAATACTGCTCGCCGGCGAACTGTTCAGGCCATCTCTAGCTACAGGCATAATATGTTCATATTTACAGAAGATTTCTACTATCCACACATCAAATGGGATATTGAAGTACTCATTCTAGTCAAAGTCACTGATTTTTATCAACTCTACAATTGCATTTCCTAACACAAGTAACTGAGTCAACTTGGTTAAATGCTTTGCTAGATTTGTTAATTTCATACAGATCAGATATTGTACTGAATGTTCATAAGGATATGGGGAACAGCAGTCACAATATGGTAGAAGAAGTTTGAGAAAGAGGTCAACTAAAACTATGAATTTCTGAAAAGCTAAATTTAAACATCTCAGGGATTCAACAAATTCCTAGACTGGGATAACAAACTACACAGTAAAAGAATGCTTAAAATAAAAAGCAAAGTGTAGTATATGAATCCCTTAAGACATGATTAAATATAAAAGGAATGCATCTAATGCCCTAAAGTGCTCTAAAGCTTTAAGAGACTGAATCTACATTAATGAACTATAAGTAATGTAGTTGAAGCTTAAAAAAATAAAATCACACTAACTAAACTGACAGATAAAAAAATTGGCTGCAAATGATAAAAAGCCACCTCAAAAGACTACACACACACACACACACACACGCGCACGCACGCACGCACGCACGCACGCACACACACACACACACACACACTGTACACACTGTACACACACAGAGACACACACATACACACACACACACACACGCACACACATACACACACACACACAGACACACACACATACACACACACTTATGTATTTGTATCTATTCTGCTTTATTGTCTGAAGAAGTGGGCTGCAACTCACGAAACATATTGCAACCTGTGGGGTATTTATTAAATGTTCGTTTTGATCATAGTGTCTACCTGACTCTTCAATGGGGAGGCAAGTGTTACTTCCCCTTGTTTTTATCTTTTTAAATATACATTTATGTTTTACCTTTTTGACACCTCTGCTCCTGCAGTTTACATTATTTCAAGTTATTACTTCAGACAGAGACATCTTTCCGCCACAAATCTTTTTGATGTATATTTCACTCTCTCTACCCCCCCCCCCCCCTCCCCCCATGCCAGACAGGCAGCCACTAACTGTGAACATGCTAAGAGCAGCACATGGCAGTGACTGCAGCTCACAACCATGTCGGAAGCACTAGCAGTGAGCTGCGTGCCATGGCCGTATGCAGTTCTGAGCGTGGCCGCCTGTCCCACGCACATGTCCCAACACCTAACAGCACAGCCTTGCTGTGTAGTCTAGATACTACATCTGCCTGCATGCATTGCTGTCTCCTGTACATGGGCAGAAGCAGGGGCGTTTCTAGCCATTTTGTCACTCCAGGCAAGAAAACCTGCGGCGCCCCCACCCCTCTGTGCCGCCCCCCCCCCCCCATATCGTTAAACCTTATTCAACCCCCACCACCATGCCCCCCACCACGCACACACAAGCCAGTTACCGGATCTGATTGTGGACAAACGGAAGGCAATGGGATGACGGCAAGGGACTGGAGGAAGCTCCGGGTAAGTAAAAAAAAGTTGTAGTGTACCGTCTCTGGGTCTGCGTCTCTCTGTCTCTGACTGAGGCCAAGATTCAGCAGCAGCAATGCTGCAGCATCACCTCAGACCGCATGATTGCTCGCTGCTGATATCATCATCAGTGGTGCTGCAGCAGCTGCTGCGTCACTCAAAGTTAAAGGGAACCTAAACTGAGAGGGATATGGATGTTTCCTTTTAAACCATACCAGTTGCCTGGCAGTCCTGCTGATCTCTTTGGCTGCAGTAGTGGCTGAATCACACACCTGAGACAAGCATGCAGCTAATCCAGTCTAACTTCAGTCAGAGCACCTGATCTGCATGCTTGTTCAGGGGCTGTGGCTAAAAGTATTAGAGACACAGGATCAGCAGGAGAGTCAGGCAACTGGTATTATTTTAAAAGGAAAAATCCATCCTTCTCAGTTTAGGTTCCCTCTAGGACCATTTTCCACTAGCAAATGCAGGCGATTTGCGCTAGCAATCTTGCAAGCTCCATCTTCCACTATCCGCTTTCCGCTTTACCATTGTCGGGAATGAGAATCGCGACGAGAATCGCGCTGGCCGGCAATCGCATTTCAGCAAAAACCGAACCAAGATTGATGCGTTGTAGTGGAAAATGAGCACCAGAATTTACATGCGGTGCTCTAGCAACTAGAAAAATGGCTGCGATCCGCTTTTTAAATTGGATTGCAGCCAGTGGAAAAGGGCCCTAACTACTCTGCCCAGAGTGGCCAGCATAGCTTGCTTCGCCCACCTAGTGACAGCCCAACTCAACAACCCCCCCCCACACACACACACACACACATACATACACTGAAATCTATGCACAGTGTCAGTGTACTGAATAGATTAAGGCCTACTTTGGAGATTCCCAGCATTACACAGTTTGCATAAAATACATACACATAATGCTTACATTACTTGTTGAACATGTATTGCTATTTGTGTAGTGCATTACACAAGCAATGTGCGCAGTGTGTAGGTAACATTTACATGCACTTCGTACGCACATTTTTACTGTACATTTTTACCATCCAATAATGAATATACCGGAACAGTTAAAGTAAACCTGAGCCGAAGCTCTGGTTCAGAAAGAGATACCTAGAGAGAGGGAAGCCTCTGGAACCTGTTGAGGCTTCCCTCGCTGTCCAATAGTCCCCTGCCGCTGAGCGCGGACCCACTTCCTGCACATTGGGGCTGTGCTCCTCTTTGTTACCAGCACAGTCATGCTGCTAGCTGCACAGGTACAGCTGCACTTGGTGACAAAAGAGGACTGTGACCCCAATTAGATGACCAACTAGCCCTTGCCAGCAATCGTCCGGGGGTCTGGGCTCAGCTACAAGGGACCAGAGGATCCAGAAGCTTCCCTATCTTTAGGTAAGTATCTTTGGCTCAGGAGTACTGTAGGGGGGGGGGGGGGGGGGTTTGGGGGAAAATGAGTTGAACTTACCCGGGGCTTCTAATAGTCCCCCGCAGACATTCTGTGCCCGCGCAGCCACTTCCCAATGCTCCGGCCCCCCCTCCGGTTCACTTCTGGAATTTCTGACTTTAAAGTCGGAAAACCACTGCGCCTGCGGTGCCGTGTCCTCGCTCCCGCTGATGTCACCGGGAGTGTATTGTGCAGGTCCAGTATGGTCTGTGCCTGCGCAGTACGCTCCTGGTGACGTCAGCAAGAGTGAGGACACGGCCGTGCAGGCGCAGTGGTTTTCCGACATTAAAGTCAGAAATTCCAGAAGTGAACCGGAGCATCGGTGAGCGGCTGCGCGGGCACAGGACGTCTGCGGGTGATCACTAGAAGCCCCAGGTAAGTCTGTTTTTCCCCCCCTACAGTAGTCCTTTAAAATGGGCTCCTGACATGCCCGGTTATTAGGGTGCTGCCACAGGCTGCAATGCAACATGCCGATATGGCGGCACTGAGTGCGTAATTTAGGTGCCAGCATTCTGCCATTGTATTGCCAATCTCAGTCTAGTTGTATGGGGATTTCAGAGAGGCACAGCAAAGATTTATCTGTAATAAGCCATCTGCTATATTATAGCCAAGCAATGTTCGGTGGTGTCAGTTTGGCAATCAGGAATGGGTGCTCAGCTATACTATAAATGAGCGCCATGGGTTAGTTTGGGTTGGGAATGTGTGATAGGCTATAGTATAGCCAAGCACTTTTTGGCTGCATCGGTTTGGAGATCAGGGATTAGCATACTCAGATAAAAAGCTTGGTGTGCATGTGTGTGTATGTACTCTGTGCATGCGTTTGTGTCTGTATACTATGCAAATGTGTTTGTATGTGTGAGTGTGCTTCCCATACAATGCCCTGCATACCTCTAGACTGTCTACTTCTGAATGATCTCTGCAGGCTGTTGGTGGAATGTCCTACAGACAGTAATCAGATGAGAGTCTTTTCATTTGTCTTCTGCCATCCCCAGACCTGGCATATCACCTCTGGCTTCCCTTCAGTAGCTGTACTTCCATGGGGGGGGAGTCAGCTCAGGACAGGCACACACAGGGGTCAATAGTTCAGGTAGAGCAGAGACACGGACAGCAGTATGTGTGTCTTCTGCATTGACGCTGCTTCCTGTGGTTCTATCAGTGTTTAGGACAGGGCAGATGACCCACAGCGAGGAGGGAGGGAGGGCAGTGGGGGGTGCTGGAGACTACAGCTATTTCATGAACTAATGAAGTACTGCCAGTGCCAGGCAGCGTGCAAAGAGTGGAGGCAGATGAGCAGCGCCCCCCCAGATGCTGTACCTGAGGACAGATGGAATCTCCCCCACCTTATGCCTCTGCATGTCTGGCAGCAGCAGCAGATCTCCTCCTGTAGGTTTAAACCTCGCGCTGGGCTGAGCAATGAGAAAGAGGCTGTGTGTGTGTGTGACACAGCCGGGGAGAGATAGGGGGCAGGGCAGCCAAGTGCCGAGCTCTGCAGCTGCTGATACATAGCAGATACTCTGGCTAGTAAATTATAGCATTGGCTTCACTGCCAAAGCGCTCCCCAAGATGCTGTACCTGCAGACAGATGTCCCACCCTCCCTATGCCTCTGTCGCTCTGAGTGAAGAGGGAAGGGGGCGGTCCAGTAGGCGGCACAGCTGAGCTGAGCTGAGCTGCCTGTCATAGAGGCGGCCAGCATGAAGGAAGAAAAAACACACTAGCTGCATAAGCAGCTGCGGCGAGTGGCCTCCCTGCTTTGCGCCCTTCCCCCACCCATGCCGCTCTAGGCAAATATTTATAGTTGCCTAATGACTGAGACGGCTCTGGGCAGAAGGATGCAAGAAGCCAGCTGTCAGGAAGGCAGACAGAGATGGAAAGGAGATAATGGCTATATCATGGAAGCGAGTTATTCTCGGCCGATGTGGGCTGTTTGTCTCTAGACTGAGCAGTTACACTTCCTGCCTGCAGCTTTGCAGTTCCTGAAGCACTGAGTGCCCTGGTGAGTCCAGCTTCACCTTACTGATTGGTACTTTGTCTAGTGTGAGCCCAGATTCCAGGGTGTGGAAGATTTGTCTTTTGCAATGTCCTTGGATTTCAGCAGGATTTGTGGCGAGAAGAGGCTGGCAGCTGGGAACAGATGTGGGTCCAGAGCAGGATCATCCACCAGGCAACCTAGGCAGGTGCCTAGGGTCTAGTGGGTGTAAGCCACCTTCTGTTACCTATATCCACTTCAGCTTACCAAAAAGACCACAAGGGGGACCCCAATCTACTACCTTGCCTAGGGACCCATTGAATCTTAATCCACGAGGTGAGATGCAAGAGCCATGGGGAGGTGGTGGTGTATAGAGATCTGGGACATTAGCGTTAGTGGAGATGGATGCAAAGGTGGGGTGAGTGGAGATGGGAGAGGGGTGAGTGGAGGTGTAGAGCACTGGATGGTCTATGTTGTAAAGAGAGTTTGGGGGAAGGCACAGCTGAATGTCAGTTATCAGCTATGGGGCACAAGGTGCTTACTCTGGCCAGTGCTATGAGCTGGCATCAGTTCCCATCTGCAGCCAGACCAAGAACGGCCAGTTGGAGAGGACAGTGTAGGGTCTACTCCAATAGCCCGTTGTGGTCTGGCTGGAGCCCAGGGCAGGGGCGTTTCAACCACAGGATATATAATAAATGCATCTGCCTGTCCAGGATTATCGGGGATGGCAAAGAAGATCAGTCGGCTTACTGCAACGGATTCCTTGCAGAATCACAAGTGTGAATGGATCCTATTTATAAAATAGTATCCATTCACTATCAGTTTTGCAATGCGGTAAAACAAACAAAAATTCAGTTTTCCGCTGAAATGGGAACACAGCTTTAGAGAAAATACTATATACTCTGTACAGCGCTGCAGAAGATGCCAGCACTATATACATAATAATATCATTTAGTATTTATATAGCGCTAACACCTTCTGCAGTGATTTACAGAGTATATTGTCTTGTCACTTAACTGTCCCTCAGAGGGGCTTACAATCTAATCCCTACCATAGTCATACATCTGTATCGTGTACAGTATGTATTGTAGTCTAGGGCCAATTTTAGGGGAAAGCCAATTAACCAATCTGAATGTTCTCGGGATGTGGGAGGAAACCGGAGTGCACAGAGGAAACACGAGGAGAACTTACAAACTCCATGCAGATACTGCCCTGGCTGGGATTCGAACCAGGAACCCAGTGCTGCAAGGCAAGAGAGCTAACCACTGTGCCACCATGCTGCCCACATAAAGAAAACATGGGTGCATATTATTTCGGCGCCGCTCAGCCTAATGATGGCTCTCACCACTGCCGCTAAACTCTGAGGCGGCGTTAAATACTATTCCCCCTCTGAGTTGTAGCAACTCGGAGGGAGATGTAATTCGGGGTCTGGCAGCCGCTGGAGCCCTGAATTACCGCTACGCGCCCCACGCAGCATAACATTGCTGCTATGTGGCGCCCAGTTTCGGCGCTAGACTCTGAGAGCCGCGTGCCAAAATCAGCTGATCCAAGGAAACATGAATAGTATCAATGACCCCTATACATTATAACTAGAAAGGACAGTAGAGAGATTGTTCCCAGCAGATAATCAGCACTTTCTGTAGCCCAAGTCAAAAAATAAAAGCTTAAACATGACTGACAATTTTGGACAATATCTTCACTTTCCATTCCTCTAAGTCCTAAAACCTCAATAGCATTCTAGTATAGTGGGAATAAAATAAATCTCTCTATAGAAAGCAAGGAAGGAGATTGTTCATTAACTATATAGCATGTTTGGAGAACTGATAACATTAAATAGCACTGTGCATACAGTGAGGGCACAACTGTAAATATAGCTTCTGGTTTTAGGAAAGAGCAAACACATTAGTATTCAGAGAGGACTCTTGGAAAGTTTATCCATAACATTTTCCCAGGGTTGGGAAAAATTGGCAATTAGCATTTATGCAATTAGCATTTTCCCAGGCCCAACCAAAATGGATTTTAACACCAACCCTCTGTGATTTGCGTATTAGGATACTCACAGTAATTTTCTAACAGACTCTCAGTTTTGGTGGCAGGTGGCCCTTGCTACAAAGGACTCATTAAAGCACCTTCTGGTAGTCTTTGAGAATGAGGCAACCAGATGGGAGGACTCCTCCACAGGGTTCCTCTGCTCCAAATAAGAAAATTTTCCCTCTTCATTGGGGATAGGATATTTTTCTATTCCCTCTATCTAATGAGCTATGGAAGTTCAAAGGAAAGTGTATTGGGATTTGTATCATGCTATGTTATAAGTGCTCTTGGTTTAGACAAGGCTCTGTCTCTGAAAAGATTAAACCAACCTAGTTACTGCTTTACACAGAATGTTCAGCTGCTAATAATGAGAAAATATGGGGTAGCTTCAAATCCTCTTGACTGCCATACAAATTAAATGTTAGTGCAAATAGCATGCTATCTAGGCCTATTGAAAACATATCTGCTTACTGATAATGCCGCACAGATTAAAATATTAACTCTGAGTTTCTAGCAATATTGAGCCTGTATAGTGTGGCTATTTGCAGCTGCTTCAAAACCTCTTTACCAACCTCACATGCAGATTTTACTCACTTTAACTGCATAGAGCTGAGGAGTTTGCAAACATGCTAAATAAGCACATTACCTCTGTAGTCTTTGCAAAATCCAGTTTAAAATTGTAATGCAAATGTAAGAATGATGTCTACCCCATTTCAATAGATTTTAATATGAATGGCAAGCAACCAGCACTAAAGGCAGCCATACGCTGGTCGATTGCCACCAGATCGACCAACAGATAGATCCCTCTCTGATTGAATCTGATCGCAGAGGCATCTAATGGCTGACCATTACTGCACACAGATTTTAAATCGATTTCAGCTTGAAATTGATTCACAACCTAACTGTTACGGTATATACTGTAAATTTCAGCATCTGGCAAATCTAATGCCCAAGAATCTATCAATACATTGATGTACAATATTCACTCTGCTGTAGAAATAAAAAAAAAACATACAGTGTGACCACCTGGTGGCCTCCAAACGTTGCTGTTTAGGAGACTGACAGTGCAGGATCATCCACAAGGTGACTTAGGCAGGTGCCTGGGGCCTAGTAGTTGTCAAAGGGTTCACCAGCCACCATCTCTAACCACTCTCTCCCTCAGCTTACCATTAGGACCATAAGGGGTGCCTGAGCTACAACTTTGCCTAAGGGCCGACTTTTTCTTAATCCATCTCTGATAACACTTTCATCTCCTCAAGGCACCCAGACCACAAAAATACTGTTTTGACCCTCATAAGGCAGCCCCCTAAATAGCTACTGACACTTACTAGGCAGCATCCATCCCCTTCCAAATAGCTAGTGATTCTTATTAGGCAGCATCCCCCCTTCCCCCCGCAAGTAGTCAGTGATAAACACCCCCCTCCCTATTAGGCAGCATTACCCTTCCAAGTAGCCTGTAACAGTTATTAGACAGCACCCACTCTTCAATTAGTCAGTGACCCCTATTAAGCAGCATGCCCCTTTCAGTTACCCAGTGAACCCCATTAGGCAGCATCACTCATGGTAGCCAGTGACCCTTATGAAGTATCATCTCCACACCAAGAAGACAATAACCCCCCATTAGACAGCATCCATTCCCTTCTCTAAGTAGTAGCCACTAACCCCATAATTATGCAGCGCCAGTTAGAAGGAATCATCTTGTGCTGCCCATGAACTCAGAACTCCAGACATGCACACTAAATTAGCAGCTTCCATTGGTTAAAAGTCTCCAGAAAACCTCCTCAGATTGGTTACATTAAAATCCGAAGATCTCCACAACCATGGCTCCTATAGATCATAGATTTGGTGCGTAGAGAAGAGAAACCTCGAGCTGCTTCTGTTCTGCTGCGCAAATCTATCTTGGGGACCAGGGACATGGGAGTCTGAAAATAGTCACAAAAGCTGATCAGAGGGTCCCCTCCCTCCCTTCCGGATTTGGTGTCCATAGGTAGCATGGTCACAGAGATGATAAGATTCCAATGAAACCAATCCAGAGATTTTAAACCAGGTAAACAAAATGTCCAAATAGTGCTTATGATTCTATTGATATCCAATTTTTTATTACAATGAATCGCACAATAAAACCAACATTAAGTTACTCACTTGAATTGTTCAATATCTGACTAAATTCAAATGTGTGCAATATTTGACTCAATTCAAACATATGCAGTATTGCATATGCAACTGCTGAAGCATGAATATCTTTCCAGAGGGCAAATGTAAATCACACAAAAGCTAATTAGCTCATAATCGAACATGCAACAAGACATGTAAAAGTAAAATACAAATAATATGCACTCAAGCACACGAACTGGCATGCACCAATCACACCCACCGCTGCACTGCAGTGGGAAAAATAAAAATATAAAAATACATGTATCCAAAAAGATTGTGCAAAATAAATAAATAAATGAAAATAAAAAAGTGCTAACCCATAAAGAATGGGCAATTGGTAGCATATAATAGATGAGGCACCATTAATTACATACAGTAGTTATTCTGATTCTGCAAATGCTCTTCCCAATAGTGAGGAGTTCATAAGTACCAATGCAGCACTGGTGTTCAGGTGTACAAATTCCTAGTTAGCAGATGGATATCCTTTCAACACTCCTGTATTAAGCAAATGCTTTCCCAATAGACGAGGATTAATAAGTACCAATAAAACACTAGTGTTCAAATGTAAAATTCTTGGTAGGCAAATGGAGTTTCTTTTAATACTCCTATATCAATCCAACAAGCTGTTACTCACAGTCTCTTCGGTAAGGGCATGCTGATATCAGGCTGGTGGAGGCACACTATCCTGTTCAAACAACAACCGCTATAGTATTGGGAACCTCAAAGCGCTGCTCCAGACACGCCCCTTCCTGGATACTGTGGTGATGCCACTCAGGGAAACAGCTAATCGCTAATGCATTTCGGGAGCACCGCCTCCCTTCATCAGAGCTGACTGAGGATGGGGAATCATCTGTTTATGAAGTCACTACAGGGTCACACCTCCTCTTCTCGTTCAGGAATGCTTAACTGGAATCTGTTTTACTGCAAAGAATCTACCATGGAAATATGTACAATTAGTCATTAAAGGTATTACCTGAATCAACATTTGTTGGTTAGATGTTGGACTCAGCATATCTGCAAAGAATTTAAATGTTGAGATCACACCATCTTTATTAGAGGAATGCTCAGCAGATCATGTTTTCTTGACACTGTAGACCCATAGGTAAATCTATACCAGCGGTAACAAGCAATATACTTGTTAAACAATCTCATATATGCATTTGATTTTGTGTAAGTACGTAGGTCAAGCTTGATTCCATGCATGCTTTACACTGCTCGTCTACTCTAATTATAATATACAAAATACAGATGTAAAAAGCAATACTGGTGTTTGCATTTGACAATTCAGAAGGAAAGACAGCTTATGCATTTCTTCCATTGCTAATTTACTCACTTTTTTCATGTACATCTATCTATCTATCTATCTATCTATCTATCTATCTATCTATCTATCTATCCATCCATCCATCCATCCATCCATCCATCCATCCATCCATCCATCCATCCATCCATCCATCCATCCATCCATCCATCCATCCATCCATCCATCCATCCATCCATCCATCCATCCATCTATCTATCTATCTATCTATCTATCTATCTATCTATCTATCTATCTATTTGTCTATCTATCTATCTATCTTACCTATATCTATACTACATTCAACTTCCCATTTTTGTGTATGATAATGCATTTTCTCTCTTTTTCAGTACACAAAGTTTTGGGCATTGCACGTCTGTATTTTTTCAGATAAATACTGCATATAGTCATGGGTACATTCATCTCCCTGCCTATAGAAAAGAAACAAACAAGAAAACAACAGCTATGCTCACTGCTTTTTTATTCAAGCCTTGAACAGGGACATTGGGGAGGGTGTGGGAAGCATTAAATGTTTTTACATAGTGATGGGCAACAGAAGATAAGGCTCTGCTACCATACTGAACACAGAGTTCAACACTAACAAAAGAGAGGAGTTGGGTGTGGTCATGTGGTCCTGTGTACTGTGCACAAAGGAAGAGGCTAACTAATGCCCCCTCCCAGATCTCATGTGAGTGATGTGGTGGGGAGGAGCTTGGACTGAGGATCCAGCAACCTACTTTAAATCCATTTATTACAAAAACCACAGACATTCAGTACACAAAATGTGCTATCTAATGCCAATTTAATAATGTTTTCATTGAAAAATGGGAGGCTGAAAAAGCGCTTTAAAACTTCAGTTCAGGCTCAATGCTTTATAACCACAAACAAAATAAAAGATTTGTAAAAGAAAAGTTGTAGTTTCTGCAAAAAAACAAAAAACGTAAAACAGATGTGTTCCAGTATAGTATATGTCTTCACCGACCCAGTCAGCCTAAAACCCTCCCCCTTTAGTCACATGGGCTTGCAGAGGTAAATGCTCTGTCAAGTGAATGCATCTATACTGACTCATAGCCCATAATGAAGCATGGCTTCATACTGACTTGGAGAGGGTGAGTGAGTAGAAGTTTTCTGAGGATTTATGGACAGACAAGGGAAATGTTTTTTCATCTCCCCGACACTGCAATATTGTTAATCTTGTGTGCACAGTTTATTTAAAAGAATGCTATATTAAATGGATACAAGAAACACCCAAAACTGATTTGGAGCTTTAACTGGATCATTATCATACTTTGTTTACATGCATGTTTAAAGTGTACCGGCGTCAACATGATAAGATAAACATGTGTATGCACAGTGCAAACATATTAATAACCAGGCTGTTTTACTTGTTTTATTTTGCTGCCTGAAAGAGGTCATTTTTAGGCATGGACGTGACAGCTTCTCTCTTGTCTGTACCTTGTTGGGAATATAGTAAACATCACTGATAAGCAAATTACAGCCATAAAAGTTTGCCTGGCAGAATACAACTTCCGAGAGCAGGGGGAGATACAAAAAGGGCAATAGTTCATGTACTTTAATTTAGGGACACTTAATAGGCTGCCACTGAGCAGAGTCAACACAATATTTAATCTACTTTGTAAATGTTTGAATATAAAACAGAACCATGAAATATCTAAAGTCATTTTTAGAAATAGTAGTAGGACAAATACAGTTGTTTATCTCATCAGTTTATTTTCAGCTCAGGTTCACTTTAAATGAACTGGAAGGAAAATATAGAGACTATAGAGAGAAGTGAATTACATCTATCCTACATGACTGATATACTGAAAGATTAGCTGTATTTTTACTTTTTGTAATTAAATTCCACCTATCCCTTTCTGCTCAATCATAAAAAGTACAAAATCTGTGTAAGGTTGCATATTTGCCTGATTTGTGTATAGGCTTCCTGATCTCAGATTAA